>NC_138511.1:3687036-4043948 GCF_964252035.2 Podarcis erhardii
AGAGACGTTTGTATCCACCCAGGCCTTCTTCAAGAATGCAGAGCTGAAGGGTTTTGCAACATCTGCTGTTTGCTGTTATGTCCCTTTTCTCTGCTGAGTTGGCCTCCTGTGATTCAATAACCAAGGGAACATTATTTTGTTTTTGTGTCTCAAAGTGGCCTTTGCCAACAGCCTTGCTGGCTGGACCGATGGGATTTGTCCTCCAGAACATCTGGAGGGCACCAGGTTGGTAGATGCTGCCCTAGAAGACCAGTCAGACTGTTCATAACAAACGCCTTTCACCGTGCATGGTGAATGATGCAGGCATTCAATGTTTCCATGGATGTGCATTTATGTACACTGTAGAGACCCAGGGAGTGATGGAACACAGAAGAAAGCATTTAAGCATTTTTTAAAAAGGAACAGAAGACAGGAGAGTGAATTGCCAGGTTTGAGCAAACAGCAACTGTCTCTGGGAGAGTACAGTGGTATCTTGGTTTACAAACTTAATCTGTTCCTGAAGTCCGTTCTTAAACTGAATCCATTCTTAAACTGAGGAGCACTTTCCCTAATGAGGCCTCCCGCTGCCGGTGCCCTTCCACCGTTTGGATTCCGTTCTTAGACAGAAGTAAAGTTCGCAAACCGGGACACTACTTCCGGTTTTGTGGAGTTTGTAAACTGAAATGTTCATAAACAGGACTGTTCTTAGACCGAGGTATCACTGTATCCTCATATGCCAGCCCACCTCAAGAGACCAAGGCCAGAGCAAGTGTCAAGTGGAATGGTGTCGTTTCTAAATGGACTGGCTGATCTTCCTGCCGTGACTAAAAGTCTTCGGAGGCGTCCAGCCTCGGCTGTGGGTCTCTGGGTGCTTAGTGGAGGAGATGCTCTGCACGTGCTCAAAAAGCACATGCAGAAACAACCTGGAAAGCACACGGGGAGCAGACCAATGCCAATGAAGGGCTGGAGGAGGGCTCCGTCCTGGCTTACATTAAGCCAGTGCTTTTTTGCTTTTTTTCTTCCAAAAAATGTTTAGGGGTACTCTCATTTTGACTCAAGAAAATCACCTTTTTATAGTTCAAATCGGAAAATAAATACAGTAAAATGGACAAAAGTACAAAGATTCTCAAAATGTTTGGGTGTATGCATCCCCCCCAGAAAAAAGCACTGCATTAACCCACAGCGTGATTTCCATTCTTTGCCAAGGTGCTCCGCATTCCCGAGTCCGCGGCTCCCTCTAGCGGTCGCTCGCCGCTATTGCGCGCAGGGAAACCCTCGCCCCGCCCCCGGGCTGCTTCCGGTCTTCTTCCCTTCGTGCGACCGCATTGGCTGCCTTTCCCCTCCCATCTCCTCTCCGATTGGGCGGAACGGGCGGCCGGGGCAGGTAAGAGCTAAGATGGCGGCCGATGCTTTTCGGAAGAGCAGCCGGCGCCCACGTGACCGGGGGGGGCGAGGCCCCTGGCCCCCCGGCAGGACCCGCCGGCCCTCAGGTTGCCCCCCCCCCCGGTGGGCGCTGCTGAACTACAACTCCGGGCCCCGCGCCAGGCTTGCTGGAGGGGAGCCGCCTCTTGGGGGCCGCAGGGCCCCCCCCGCCTGGCCCCCAGCATCCCCTCGAGGCTCCGGGGGGCTGGGAGGAAGGTCCGAGCACTGGCTGGCCGCCCCCAGGACACGATGCCGGACTTGGTCTGGGACTGAGGAGAGGCATAGTCCCCATCCTGTATCTGAGGACACCCGGTGGGAAAGGCTGGTCTGCTTCGTGGGTGCACAGACATTCTTACTTATTGAAATTTAAATGCAACACATAAGAAGTTCTTAAAAAGAAAACCAGAAGTGTAAAGAGAAAAAAGGTCTATAGCCATTGTTATCAGTTACCATTCTTAACCTATATTATATTTTGTATAAATAAGTTAATTGCATGGATAAGTATAATGGGTGTGCCGACTTAAGGCTGGTTGGGTCTGTGTTGTTTTTTCAACTAAGATCCTGGGAACCCCAACAGGAACTGCATGCAGAATAATTTAGTTGGGGCAACATAGAATTAGGGATGGGGGCGCCTCTGAGCATGTCTTGGTCCAGGAATTTGTTTCCATTGACAGTCACATAAGAAGCTACTCTTCCTTTCATCCTAAGTCTTCTTCATCTGGACAGGGGAATCTAGATTGGGAGGGTGGCTGTTTGTTGCTACCGTTAACCCAGTGTTTCTGATTCTCAAGTTACAGAGAATCTTCTGCCAACATCCAAAGGCCTACAAGTAGATCCTGGATCTACCTTCTGCCCATTTCTGCTCAATTCTGACTGAGAGTAGCTCTCTAGAGTCTCAGCGAAAGAAACCTCTCTCCCACCACACACTGTCGGATCCCTTTCATTCAGGGATGTGGAACCTCTGGCCCTCCAAATGCATACAAAACAGTTTATATCAAAGCAGATTGTTGGTCTGTCTAACCCAGTTTCTGGCACATACCATGTGAAAGAAGCTCAAAGGTGCTTATAATTCACTGTGAAAACAGACTAAGTTTGTGGCATTTGTGCTGATCTCAGTCACACATTCCTTATACTGAACATCTCTTAAGGTGTATCTGTTAAGGGACATCTTCGAGAGATGAAAAGGCTAAGGAGTAAATCCTACACAAATCTGGAGTCTCGATGGTGCCTTTTATGCCGCCTCCTGGCAACTCCTGCAGCCAAGCTGGTGCCAAACATATTGCTCTGCTTTCCTTTGGTCCACACCAGCGAGGTTGGTCTTGTTGTATGGGCAGCCCAGGACCTCCAGACACTGCCCAGGCTGGCACCCCAGGGAGGTCACTTCAGTGCTGCTAATGCAGGGATTTGACATCACCCCTGGAGGTGCACCCCATTGTCTCTCAAGACAGAGATGCCAAAAAATGTTCAGGTGCCATGAGGCTTTTTACTGGTTTTGCTCTGGCAGACTAACCCAGTAACCCCTCTGGGAAGTGTTTTTGGGAAGCTGTCTTATACCAGGATGAACCTGAACCTGCTCTAAGAAATAAAATGGCTGAAGGCTTTGCCCTGTGAGAAGCTTCAGGGCGCATTTGCTCTTGGCTATGGTGAATTCACTACATCTGGGATGTGCCTTAATATCCTGCTGTTGCTAGCATGAGCAGTGGTTGGTGATGATGGGAGTTTGAGTCCAACCACATCTGGAGGGCATCTCTGCTCTAAACCTCACCTTGGTCATTCCTGGATAGATGGGCAATTGACCAGAATAAAAGCACAGTGCAGATGCAGAACAAAATTGCTTTCATCCTGCTTCCTTTCAGTAGAAATTGGATGCTAAGTAAAGAGATGGTTCAGACAGATCCAGCATAGGTTGTGCTCTGTCACCTGCTGGGCATTATATGTTATAAAATGTCAATTCCCCAAGCTTTGCCTGTGCTTGTTCCAGCATTCAGTATTATCTTGGGGTCTGAATTGTTCTTTCTGGACATTGTGCTAGAAAGAGGAGCCTTCTCTTCTGCTTTGTGTCACAGCCTTTCTCTTCCTCTTCAGCAGGACCTACAGCTGCTTCCCAAAATAATAACCTCAAAGGGCTAACAATGGCATTGTCACCTGGACACTCCAAGGATGGCTCCTGTTGCTCCCACCATGTGGCTGTGCCAAGTGTTCACCAGACTCTGGAGGAGATGGATTTTGAGAGAGGTACAGAAGCTCTGGGGCATTGAGTCTGTTGTGGGTCTTTGGAGGGGTGAGAAGGGGATAAGGAGATGAGCTTTAACTAAAACTCTCTTTGCCCCCTTGCTTTGCCTCCTTATCCTGTCTGGAGGAGAGAAAAAAGATAAGTTATTGTGGTCCAAAGCAGGGGCGGGAAGGCCTCTGGCCTAGGAGCCAAATGCAGCTGTCTGAGCCTCTCTGTCTGGCCTGCAAAATAGACTCTTACTGTGCCCCTCCCCTTTCCCAACCACCCCCTGTCTCCCCAAGCTACACTTCACTGGTCCTGCATTGCACACCCTTGTTTGGCTGCAATGCATTTTTGGAACCCTGATAATGCCTCTTGCTTGCTGGTTGGAAGGTAGAGAGGGGCACTGAGAGGAAAATAGTGATAGTTTCAAACAATGGCAGAGGTTTGAGTAAAACAGCAATGGTAAGACATTGAGAGGGGAAACTGGTAGTTCTAAACAATGGCAAAGCTTTGAGTGGAGCAAACAGGGAAGGACACAGGGAAAATGTGATGGTTTAAAACAAGACTTGAGGACAGAGAGACACGAGTTGAGAAATAGTTTGTTGTGTTAGCTTTTTGTGTTGTACCCATAGTCAGGTAAATTACGTTAGGTAAATGCAGAGTGGTGATGAGGCACAGGGCTGCTCAGTGACAGACTAGTGCCAATATAAAGATAAATTGAAATTTATTTATGTGTAGGGATTTGGTGTGCTGCTCTGAATGGAGACCTTGAGAAGGTCAAAAAACAGATCCTAAACCGCAGTAATCCCAGCGAGCCAGATCCCTTTGGATACACAGCTTTGGTAAGTGTCCAAGGTTACTGTGGGGGTCAGATTTCAAAAATACATGAGAATGCAACCATACAAGAGAGTTGGCTACTAGTGTCCCCTGCCAGGTGTCCCAACAATGCATAGTGCCTGCACCTTGTCTTTTATGAGAAGGAAGATGCATCTGCTGTCATGTGGGCTCCATTCATGCTGGTGTGACATCACAGTGATGTCAGGTGACCTCTTTTTGCCTGCAGAGCCATTCACACAAAGGCACAGTTATTTGCAAGTGCTGAGGATCAGCTGAGGGGGGAGGGCCGTTGCTCAGGGCCAGATCGCCTGCCTTCCATGCAAAAGGCCCCAGGCTCTGTCCTTGGCATCTGCAGGTAGGACTGGGAGAAACCTCTGTCTGGAATCCTGGAAAGCTGCTGCCAGTCAGCGCAGACAGTACTGAGCAAGGTGGCCCGAGGGGGTTGAGGCAGCTTCCCCTGTTTTCTGTTTGTGAAGCCCCAGACATCGTGCTGTGCAAGTGCCTCCCCATTTGACCCACCAGACTGTTTCAGCCAAGCCACACACACCTGCCCAACACAGAGGCCGTGGAGGTGTGGGGCAGGGATGGCAGAAGTGGGGCTCTGCAGGCACTTGTGCATGGCATGTTGCAAGCCCCATGATTGCAGGTGGCTGCCAAGGCCCTTTCAATCCAGCTGCATCTTCAGCTGCCCCACATCTTACATCCTACATCTTACATCAAGTGTGGGGCAAGGGAAGGTGGCTTGCCTGAAATGGCCCAGACCACCCCAAGATGCCTCATTTTCTGCCTTGCAGCACTATGCCAGCCGCAATGGCCATTATGACGTCTGCCGATTCCTCCTGGAGAGCGGAGCTGCCTGCAACGCTCAGACCCATGGCGGGGCCACCCCTCTCCACCGAGCCTCTTACTGTGGGCACACGGAGGTGGCTGAGCTTCTGCTGACCTACGGGGCTGATCCAGCAGCCACTGATGACGATGGGAAGACCTGCTTGCACAAGGTGTGGGGTACCGAGTGGCTCCTTGGCCGTTTCATTCATTCGTAGGCAAATGTATAGTGATGCACCAAGACACCTTTGCCCGTAGGGTCACACGGTTGTATGGGTGGGGCCAGAGTGGGTGGAGCAACGCAAAGGACTCTTCCCTTTCTCCAGTCAGCTGCCTTCTGGCCATGCAAACACGTCTCTCTGTTCAGGCAAGCCTTCTGCAAGGAGGGTCACAGTCCCAGGGCTGATTCCAGACAAGCCCTGAGGAAGGCAGAGTCCCTGCCCCTCCAGTTCCTAATGGGCTGTGGGTTTTCCTTATTTGGGGGGGCGGGGCGGGGAGGGGATGCAATGTCCTTCCCTTGCTCTCATTGGCACCTCCCTCCCGTGAGGACCATCCCGTGAGTCTGGCTGGTCCGTGGGAGGCCAAGGTGGTATAGAGTAGTACAGTTTTTATTAGAGCATGTTGGACTAGGACCTGGGAGGTCAGGGTTGAAATCCCCACTTGGCCATGGTGCTCACCGGATGATCTTGGAGTCAGTCGCTGTCTCTCGGCCTGACCTCCCTCACGGGGTTGTTGTGGGGATTAACTGTGCAGGCGGGGGAACTGTGTACTCCACCTTGAGCTCCTTAGAGGAAAGAAGGCAGGGCTATAAATGCAATAAATAAGGGACAACCCTTTGCTCTCAGCTTGCCTGAGGACCCCTCCCTCCCTCCCTCCCTGCAGGCAGCCGAGAATGGACACGGAGACCTCTGCCTCCTCCTCCTGGAGCGCAACTCTGAGCTGAGACGCCTACAGGACAAGAGCCTGCGCCGAGCCTGCGATTTGGTTCCTGACAAGAACGAGGACTTGAGGAAGCTTCTGGAGTAGGGAGCTGGTTGTTGAGGAGATGAGGTGTTCTCTTAAGCAAACACTTCCACCCTCCTGCTAACGTCCTCTGGTATTACAAAGGCATGTGTGAACCAAGTCCACTTGTGACCTGTATCTGTGTAGGAGGTGTAAGCAGTCTCACAGTTCTAATTGCTCCTCTTCAAGGCCTGGCCTAGATTTTGGAGCCACCAAAGTAAGAGGGGGCCATGGCTGTGACTCTGGGATTCTGCTGGGGTCCCTGTGGTTGCTGAAGGAGAGTTTGTGGGGTATGGGAGGGCTACTCCCACCCCTAAAAGCAGCTGGATCTTGGGAATGGCTATTGCTCAGGTGTTAGGCAGGTGGGCTTCCTCAATCAAGCTCCTTCAATCGGTTCACGGCATCTATCCCTGGATTTGGGGCTCTGGGAAAAGTATCTGAAGAAGGGTGCATGCACACGAAAGCTCATACCAATAACAAACTTAGTTGGTCTCTAAGGTGCTACTGGAAGGGATTTTTTATTTTGTTTATACCTTTGGTTAAGTTTCCACCAATTTTTCTTCTAATTTCTTCATAACTGTAGCCTTCTTCACTTAATAGTACTATTCTACATCACCTTCTGGGTGACTAGTCAACTCTTTGCACCGTTTCTTTAATTTTACTATGTTTTACAAGCTCACTAAATGAAAGAACAAAAAAAACCCCCAACTAACCTGATAGCAATCACATAACATACTGACAAATGTCCTCCTTATTTATGTTGTAATAAATAATCCTTCATAAAAGTTATTGCACAACATTCTTCATTAAATTATCTTTCTTTCCATTGATATATAATTTTATGGTATTACTCCCAAAAAAAGTGGTGTTGTGAGCCATCATTGCCAAAACAAGATGACACCCAATTGGCTCTCTAAACACTTATTTTTCTGGTTATTTGGCTATAACTTTTGATAATTGAACAAACATAGTTGCATTACATTCTTCATTAAATTATCTTTCCATTGATGTATAATTTTATGGTATTGCTCCAAAAAAAAGTGGTGTTGTGAGCCATCAAACCTCAGAAATACACTTTCTCCAAAAAGTTTCCACAATTTTGGCCACTAGTGTAGTCCTGCTTAGAGAAGACTCATAGAAAATAACAGGGCTCACTTAAACCCATTGATTTATAATGGGACGAAGTAAGGATGACTAAGCCTGGATCAAAAGTATGCATTTTATTTCCCCTTTAGAACTTTCTTTTCACCAGAAGCTTATTCACATGTAATTCCTTAATCAGCTCCATCAGAGATGCCCAATAACAGTACACACCTAAAGAAAAGCATAGGCTATCCAAAACATGAATTCCAGCTCTTGACAAACAACCACATCCCCACCCTTCCAGGTGTTACAGCCTGCAGACTCAAAATGGCGAAGTTTGCCCTTTTGGACTGTACCCGCTCATCAGTGTGCAAAAAGAGCTCTGCTGCAGCGACCAAAGGCCTCTGGCACCAAACCCAGCTCCCAAAGGACCCATCCAGGAGGTGGAGATGGCGTCAGAGCCATGAGTTTGCCTCACACTATCACAGAAGTGGCAAGGTAGGGGAGGTGACTATACCAGACCTGACATGGGGCTCTGCATGAAATGTCCTCCTACTTAAAAAAAGAAACTTGGGTGCAAAGGAGGTGGGCCTTTGAATGTGAATGGGGCACACGTTTAACCCTTTTCCTGCAAGCTCTTTATCCACTAAAAATCAATCCCAGCTGTTTTTCTCGCTACATTTGAAAAGATACATGGGCCCAATATATTTCTTCCCGTGGATGGAACAATGACTGGGTTGAGATGGGGAGGGGATGGTGGATCAGATAACATCCCCCAGGGAAAAGGTTCAGCTGGCCCTTCTCTGCTGCTCCAATTAAATTTGGACCCACCAACCTCATTTGTAGCTGCATTAAAATGTAATTAAGGCCCTAGCAACAGCCTTCCCAAACGCAGTGCCCTCCAGATGTGTTGGAACTGCATCAGCATGTGCTGGCTGATGGGAGTTCTAGTCCCAAACATCTGGAGAGCACCAGGCTGGAGAAGGAGCTGTTTCATTTGTCTCTTGTGTTGCATCTAATCTGGCTCTTCAGATAGGGCAAGATCAGAACATGAAATGGCCCAGGAGGCTGGACCATTCCCTTAGCTGGTCTCCTTATGCTTTCAGCTCCATTGCTCATTCATTATTTTACAAAGAGGTCAAACTGGATCTCCATGCGGAAGCTGGGAGAGGGCAGGACTGGCCAGCAATGGCATCTTATCCATCAGGGGGTTGCAGCAGGTGAATGAACTCTTCTTGGCTCGGCTGATCCAGCGCTGTCCTGTAATGGGATACTGTTTATCGAGCAGAGGGATCTCGCTGTGCCCTTGGCCACTGAGATCAGCAAAGGGAAATGAGCTCACCTGTCTCCCCACTTGAACTTTTGAATCAACTTAGTGTTTCCTTTTAAAGAAATATTCCTTGTGACCAAACACTAAATAATAACAGTTTTCACACATCACACTACCAAGACTGTGTCTGTATAGATAGAGATTTATAGATAGATAAACACACACCTAGTCAATAATCAATGCAGTTACTATGGTATCCTCTTAATATTACCATATGGAAAATATCTTTGTCAACATCCCTATCAATATTTTTTAGATATTTAAGCAATGGAAGCCTTTTATATTTGAAATTTCCTCTCTCCCATCAATTGAACCAGCTCTCTGATTTCATGCATTTCCTCAACTAGCTTTTGCATCAACTTTTGACAAAAAGCAGCTCTCTTCTCCCCCTCCCCAAAACACCCAATGCCTGCACTTCCTGAAGCAGAATCCTGGAGTGTTTATGTAACCTTGAGCGCTTGGGCAGTGGGAATAGCATCTCAACAAGATTAAATATCATCCTATCTGGCAGCTATTTCCATCCTGCTCCTCCTGTACCTGTAACATGAACTCTTCAGCGACAGAGAATCTTGGCTTTCAAATTCCTGTAGCCTTCTCCCTTCCCTACCTTCTACCAGACCTCAGTAGTTTATCTGTGAGACTTTGACAGCAGCAGAAGGAGGCTGCCGAATGGGGCTCCAGGGCATTCAGCCAGAGCTTTTCAGCCACGTCGTTTCTCCACCCAGCAATATGGTGGTAGAAAGAGAAGCCATGCGGCCCACAGTAACCAATGAGCGACAGTTTGGGACGCCCTTCGCCAACTTGGTGGCTCCCTGGATGCTTTGGATGGTGGTGGGCTGACAGCATCTGACCAGCCACAAGTTTCCCTGCCTGGTTTCAGCTGCTCAAAGGTCTTACTTCATTTCTTCAGTAATCCTCTTAAGTGTTATTGATCTCATGTGTTTTTGTAATTTATATTCAGTCCATGAGAATAATTTGCTTCTGAAATTTCCCCTCTTGTTGGACCAGCTTATTCATTCATTCAGTTTTTTTGGTCTGATATAAAACTGCTTCCTAGGCGACTTACAGACACAATAAAAAACCCCAAAATCCCCAGGTTTAATGGTAAAACAATGACGCATGATCAAATATTGTAGACATAGACCACATCCACACCTTACATGTGAACAGGTGTTGCTTCCCTGCAAAGAATAATGGGAGCTGTGCTTTGTTAAGGGTGTTGAAAGTTGTTAGGAGACCCCCTGTTCCCCTCACAGAGCTACAATTCCTAGAGTCCCCTGTGAAAAGGGATTGGTTGTTAAACTGCTCTGGGAGGATCTCTTCCGCTCAACTGTCTACAAATCCACAGGAGGCAGAGGCTGCCGTCTGGGCTGCAGCTTTTTAGATCCAGGCTTCACTCCACCTGCCTGTACACATGGGCACCTGCTCCCCGCTTCTTTACCCCACCCTGAATCCAGAGTGCAAGTTCTGGGGAATGTGTTCCTGCCGGCAACGGCAGGGGCCACAGCACAGCAGCGGAGCATCTGCTTTGCATGCAAAAGGTCCCAGGTCCAACCCTCAGCATCTGCAGGCAGATCTGGGAATGCCGCCTGCCTGAAACCCTGGAGAGCCACTGCCGGTCTGTGTAGGCAACACTGAACTTGATAGACTAATGGGCTGACTTGGTCTAAGGCAGCTTCCTATGGCACTTGGGCCCCCAGCTGGTCCAGGCTTTGTGTGTCAAGGCCAACAACGTTGAATCGGGGCCAGTACCCTTGGGAGCAAGTAGCATGGCGGTAGGGAGCCTGTGCCCCCTCCCCAATGTCATGGGACTCCCAACGGCTCTGATTTATCTGGAGCTCTTCTCATTCCAAACAGTTGCACACGTTTCCCACTCTGGACCTGGGAATCCCACTGCCAAGCTCTGGAAACCTTTAAACTATGAAGTTATTTTAGCCCGCGTGACATGGCACCTGAATTATCCAGTTTACTGGAGGGGAGGGAGAGCTTTGGAGCAAAGCCGAAAGGCAGCCTCCCCCCCCCCCCCCCGGGGTGGAATAAAAACAGCTGCTGTGCCTGGCGGCCAAGGAGTGAGCGTTGTGGCTCTGAGGTAGGGGGGACCATGGAGATCTTCAGCATTCAGCAGTTGGTAAGCAATGGAGGGGTCGGGTGGGGGGCTGAGGGCAATCCAGAGCAAACTGGGAGTAGCGGGATGGGCGCTCAGCTCAGAGATGGGCAAACAGCAGGCTTTGGCTCTTGTTTTTTTAATGAGAGCCTTGAGGTACACCAGCCACAGTTTGGTGCAAAACAGTCTGGTGCCAGGCATGTGTGCGTTGAGAATTAAGGAACAGGATGTCTCTGTGAGTGTCTGCTCAGCCCAGGAATTTGTGACCAGGACCAGGACTGAGCTGGATTGTTGCAATTGTTGAGGCAATTAGTTAGAACCCCTTGCAGGCATACTGCACATCACCTAGAAATCTACTCAAAGGCTCCACTGTGCTTTCTTCCCACACCTGCCGTAGTCCTTATTTGGGTGGTAAGGTTCTCTGATCCAGGACTGCTCCAGATTGCGGGGGCAGGGCAGGGGAGTCACACTCCAAGTGTCCGGCGGTGTGGGTTGGGGTGGCCAGCTATGCGTTGCCCCCAAAAGAAGACAAAAGGGCCAGCAGTTTCCATATGGCCATTTAGTTGTAGACATGCAAATTTAGAATGGCGCTCATTTCAACAGGAATGCAGTACAATACAGCCGACCAGCAGGTGATGGGGGTGTGCCTGCTGCAGCTCCAAGGTAGCCCCCCTGAAGGCTCTGGGGTCAATGCCCAACAATTAAATTTGCTGTCAAGGGACGGGTCGTGGCTCAGTGGTGGAGTATCTGCCTTGCATGCGGAAGGTCCCGGGTCCAATCCCCAATGGAATCTCCAGGTGTGGGGCTGGGCGAGAACCTGCCTGAACCCCCCCCCCCCGAATGCTGCTTCCAGTCAGTGCAGGCAATACTGAGCTAGATGGATCGGTCGAACGCAGCCTCCTATGTTCCCTTGCTGAATGAGCTGAGACTGAACGAACTCCTGAGACTGACAGTAAGAGCTGTTTGACAGTGGAATTTGCTGCCCAGGAGTGTGGTGGAGTCTCCTTCTTTGGAGGTCTTGAAGCAGAGGCTTGACAACCATATGTCAGGAGTGCTCTGATGGCGTTTCCTGCTTGGCAGGGGGTTGGACTCGATGGCCCTTGTGGTCTCTTCCAACTCTATGATTCTAGGATTCCTTCCACTGCCTTATATGTGCAGATGAGAAGGATGTCTCAAACAAGCCCGCCAGGCCTCCCCTGGGCTGCAGCTGGTGTCTTATTTTGGCTGCTGTGTCCAGCTGAAGCTCTGCTTGCTGCCTCATGGAGGTCACCCAAGACCTCTGGGTGTCCTCTTCCCTGGAGGCCTAAGAAGGAAGGGAGCCGCTGGAGTGACTGAAACTGGGGAGAAAAGAGCCATTCCGTTCATGCTTGGCCTGTGACAGCAGCAAGGCCTAGAAGCTATCGCATTACTCTAGTAATGTTATGCTCAGGCGCTGCGCATCTGGGGGGTGGGCTGCCTCAGGTGGCACATGTTGAAACACTATTTAAGGGTGTGGGGTGTGTTTTCTAACCTGTAGGCTGCCTTCATTATTTCTGGGGTCATCCCTGCCAAGCTTCAGGGGGGTCCTCTGAAAGTGGGGGAGGGGGGAATCAAGAAAGGCAGGAGCAGAGCCTGAAAGGTGCAGCAAGACTTTTTAGTGTTGACCCCAGCAGAAGGAGGGGGAGGGGGAGGGGGCGCCCTTTGGATTCCATCCCAGGCAACCAAATGTATTTGTAATATATATATTGGAAAGGAAGCATAATGGAGGCTTTAAAAGAGGAATGGACTAATTCCTGGAGGATGAGGCTATCAGTGGGTACTAGTGATGGCATAAGGCCATTGCAAGCCAGGAGAGTTTATTCAACAATTCATCTGCTACATTTATAGCCCAGCTCCACCTCACCCCCCGAGCTGAAGGTGACACACATGCTCCTCCCTGCTCCTTGTTTAATACAACAACCCTGTGAAGTAGGTGAGGCTGAGAGGCCGTGACTGGCCCCGGGGTCACCCAGTGAGCTTTGTGACTGAATGTAACCCCGAGCTCCCAGGACGGAGTCCAGTTCCACCCCACCCCACTGGCTCTCTTCTGCTTCCCAGAGTCCTGGACCCCCAGTGCTTCTTGCTGGTTTCCCCTTGGGCTTCCTAAAGGCATCTGGGTGGCCACAAGGGAGAAGAGGATGCTGGACTTGAAGGGCTCTTAGGTGTTTGGGTTTTCTGCCTCGCTGCCAACATGTCTCCTGTGGTCTCTGTATGGACCTCTCAAGCAGCGCGTTTTCCTTTGGCCAGGGAGAGCGTGGGGCTGGGTGTGAGCAGACCACGCTGAGCTACAAGCAGTCAGGAAATGATCGCCCTCTTGCAATGACTGGGACGGGCATGAGAGCCTGGGGGTCATCGGAATGAAGTTTGCCCAGCGGCTGATCCCAGTCACCTGCTAGTGCCTGGGGATTTTCCACCCTGGAGACGTCCTGCCTCAGGCGCCCAAATGTCTCTAGTCGGCCCTGTGGTGGACAGTGCTGACTATGCCCTTGCGGGAGGAGGGAGCGTTCACCGCACATGATGTGTGTTCCTGAGCCAGGGGCTGCTGCTTATATACATATCCATATAAATAGAAGTTGCTTCATCAGTGCCAGGAGGAGCAGGCGGGGGGGGGGGGGAATGTTGCAAGTTGGCCCTGGCCCTGGGCACCCTTTCCTCTTGGCGGGAGAGGAAGGTGGATCAGCAACTTCCAGAAACATGTAAACTGGGCTGAGGGAGCAGCTGGCTGTAGGCAGGGTGGGAGCTTAAGAGCAGCTCAAGAACTTCAATGGGCGTTCTGGGGCCAGGTAGGCTGCTGTGGATTCTGATGCAACTGAGGCAGATTGTGCACCTTTGGTGCATTTGTGAGATGACCTCCTTAAGTTATTTTGTACACCTGCAAAACTTGGGGCTCTCCCTCTCCCTCCCACCCTGTTTCCCGCCCTCCTGCCCTGCCCTGGTCCATTTTATGAATTCATTGCTGTCATTACTGTCTTTATATCACCTCCTTCCAACAAGGAGATCAAGGTGGGGGACCCAGTGAGTTTCACAGCTGAGTGTGGTCTCCCAGGTCCTAGTGCAACCCTCTAACCACAGAGGTACCACAGAGGCTACAATCCCAGCAGTGCAGGAAACTGCCTTATAGTGAGTGAGCTCAGTGATGTCAGTGCTTTCAGGCAGCAGGTCTCCAGAGTTCCAGGCAGGAGACATTCCCAGCCCTACCTGGTGGTGCTGGGGATTCAACCTGCACCTTCTGCATGCAAAGAGATGCTCCACAGCTGAGCTATTGACACCCACCTCCAGAATTTGCAGCCAGAAGGAGGGATATAGACACTTTGCTGGAAGAGAGAGGGGGGCCCAAGACAGTCCTCATGCTCCTGCCTTTTTCCTTCTCCCGCCAGGTAAGTGGCGAACGACATGACGAGAAAGGGAGAGGTTTTGAAGTGCTGTCAGGAAGCGTGGCCAGGGAGCCAGAGAGATGGCGGTCAGGCCCGGCAGGGGTGTGGGAAGCAGTCAGCAAGGAAAGGCAGAAGGCAGAAGATGCGAAAAAGAAAAAGGTGGGTGAGAAGTTCCACCTTGCTCATGGGGGGGGTGGGGGGTGGGCAGGGGCCTGTCTCCCCCGCAGCCACAGGGGGGGCAATAGTGGACAAGAAGGCTCTTGTCTGGCAAGCCAGCTGGCCAGCTGTTTCTTAGTCCCCCAGCAGTCAACCTGCTAAACAGACAATGCAAAGGTGTGCACCTGGGATCTGTTCACGCAGCTGAGCCAGAGGCTGACCTGCGTTCCCAAGGCATCACATGGCACTTGAAAGGTCAAAGATGCTTACAGACATGGATGATTTAGCAGCAGCAAACTTGGGCAGTTCTGCTTGAAGCTGGACTTGGAAGAGCAGCTCTGCTTCCAGATTTCTAACTCAATGTAGTCAACTGGGCAGGTCCACCCCACTTTCCCCCAGACTTCATTGTAGGACGTGGGGAGGGGAAAATGCTATGGGACTATTGTATGTTGGGAAAGGACTAAATACTCCCTGCACTGTATTCTCTGAATGTGATCACACACACCCTGCTTCCTATAGCAGTTTGGAGTATGTGTGTAAACAGATGTAAAGGCAATGATATTCGGGAAGGAGAGAGTGAAAGTGATAGAGCTGATTCCTACAAACGAGAGGCAGGCCACAGAAAAGGAAATGGCTAGAGCACATTCTAGAGAATGGTTGAGCAATCTATATGAATACATATCTGGAATAGCAATGCAATGGATCATCTACACTGTGTTTCTCAAACATGGGTCTCCAGCTGTTGTTGGACTACAACTCCCATCATCCCTAGCTAGCAGGGCCAGTGGTCAAGGATGATGGGAGTTGTAGTCCCACAACAGCTGTAGATCCAAGGTTAAGAAAAACTGGTCTACCTTCGGGGAGATTATGCTCTGGACGCTCTGCTTCTGTTAAATGTCACTGAAGACTGAATCCTCTTTCTGCTTTGATCTCTTAGCCCTTCAAGGGCCACAAGATTCTGTCGGCTCTGTTGCACTTATTGATGGATTGAATTTATATCCTGTCTTTCCTCCTAAAGGAGCTCAGGGCAGCAAACACATACATAACAAAACATTTTTTTCAAGAAAGCAACAGACAATTGGGAGCCTGAAAGGGCACTCCTGATGACTCTCTCTGGGTCTGGTTCTGCTCGGGAGCTCTCAGTCGGAGCCCCTGCATGGAGCCGGGTCCTGCCCAAAAGCAGTTGCAGCTGTTCCCTGTCAAGGGGATACCAGGTGGGTGGCTGCACCCCAAGTGGCCCACGCGGGTTGAGGGCTGTCAGCATCCTGCCCTGTGGCTGGGTCCCATTCTCCACCCCTGGTTTACTGTGAAGCAATGTGGGGCAGCCTCCTGAATACAGTGAGCACCAGGAAGAGTGGCAGGATAATTTGAACTGTGGCAGACAAGCAAACACTTCCCTGCTGCAAAGCAACCCTGCACAAACCCCACTGAAATGCATGGAAGCTTTGCAAGGGGGCGCGGCAAAGCTCTCCCACTGGGTGTCCCAGGCCTCCCCTCCCCCACTGCGGCAGGTGCTGTGGGGGAAGCCGGTTGCCCACACATCTCCTTTCCCCCGTCTCCTTTCCAGCTTGAGACACTCAGCAATTCCAGGCTGAAGCTAGACAGCCTGCAGGACTTGGAGGCGATTGTCAAGCTTCGCAAGAATAAGAAGAGGTTGAAGAAAGTGGTCCGCCCCAAAGAACGGGAGCCAGAAGTGATGGTGAGGCTCGCTTTGCCAGAAGACTGTGTGCTGCAGCACAGGGGTAGCCTTGACACACTGCTTTGGAGGGAGGGGGCTGCGCTTCCCCTGCAAGAGGAAGTTTGTGGCTTGGACCTAGCTTGGCAGGCATTCATCCCCCAAAGGTTCTTGCGTTGGTGCACCACCAATTGCATCTCTTCTCAGAAAAACCTGGTCTTGTCACAGGTATCCATGCTTGGATAGCATCCCAGACAGACTGCCTGTGAGACTGCCTGTGATCAGCACTTACGAGCTACTATGGTGCCCAGGTTACCAACTGCGTCCCATCATAAGACAGCTTCCAATTTATTTTTGGGTGCAATTTAAAGTGCTGCCCCCTTGCAAGCCCTAAATTAATTAGGGGCTGGTGCATCTCTCATATGAACTCATTCAACATACCAACATACCCAGATCTGCTTTAGAGGTCCCCTTTATAGGGCTGGGGCATGACATTTTGCTACCTGAAGCAAAGGGCAAGATGGTGCCATCACATTCCATACCCGGAATTCAAGTTTCACCTTCCGCACCACCAGCAGGACAGTGTCTTCTGCTGCATCCCTGAGAGCAGACGCTGGCTTAAGGGTCCCCAGGGGAAAGGTGGGAGATGGATGCTCTGCCCACCAGCATTGGCACCTGAAGCAGATGCCTCCCTCTGCCTAATGGGCAGGGCTGTCCCTGCCCATCCATCCACCTTCAGGGCTAAGCAAGTTGGCTACAGACTTTGCAATGGAACAGCCATATTGTTATCTCTGAGGCACCAACTAAACCTTTCTTTTTATAAGTAAAATTATTAGCAGAATTATTAGTAGTAAAATTATTTCTTATTTAAGCAGAATTTGTACATTGTTCAACTAAAAAACCCCTATTATTATTAGTAGTAGTAGTAGCAGCAGCAGTAATAGCAGTAGTATTGCTTAGTTTTGGGGTGGGGTGAAGGTGGACAAGGCAGACCGAGTGCCCCCTCTCTTCTAAGGGGGACAGGCACCTTGTGGAAAAGCAGAGTTTGACTCCTATCCCCCTCCTCTATAGACAGAGCCTGTGGGTCCAGTGCAGTTTCTTCAAGCGGCACTGGAGAACCGGATTCCTGTCATTGAGAAATACCTGGCAGATGGAGGGGACCCCAACGCTCATGACAAGGTAAAGGGGGTGCTAAGAAACGCAAGCCTCCTGCTTCCACCTGGAATTTGCCTAATGATGAAAAAGGGAAAGGGGGATGGGGATGGGGTCAGTCCAGGGAACCTACGGCAAAGGCAAGGATGGCAGCTGGGGTGGAGGATATTAGCGAAGGAAGGGAGAGAGAGGCAAATTTGCCCAAGATATATTGGTGTCAAGAGCCAAAAAGCACCTCCCCTTTTATTCAGCCTTAAAGGATGCGATCCCCTGGGACGTTCTCTTGCACAAGCCCCACTGAAAGGAACCTACCTGATATTGC
This sequence comes from Podarcis erhardii, assembly GCF_964252035.2. Lineage (NCBI taxonomy): Eukaryota > Metazoa > Chordata > Lepidosauria > Squamata > Lacertidae > Podarcis > Podarcis erhardii. The sequence goes on from NC_138511.1 coordinate 3,704,531, forward strand.
GCAACTCTCGCTCACTCTGCAGGAGATCTTCTCTGGGGAGTGTGGTTGTTTTAGATCATTTCACTTAAGTCCAAAACTCTGCAGCTTTCATCACAGCTGCAGCATCAGGGGCTCTCACAGCATTCGCTGGAATCAACCCCCCCCCCCCCCCCGGTCAGGTCTCTCTGCCTCCCCAAATTGCACCAGGATTCTCTCCATTGGAGGCAGTTGCCTTGGTTTTCTTTGGTTGGATTGAATGGTCTTATGGGGAACCCCCTTTAGACACTCAATTATGAAACACACAATTAACATTTCCCTTCTTCGTCCTGTCCCCCCCCCCCCCCCGCATTATAAGCACTTCCACATTCCTGATGCATTAGACCAAACAGCAGCAAAAAACAGTTTGCCAGCTCTGATGATGGAAAACAAAAAGACCCAGCGTATGTAGCTTTGCATTCCAAACTCACTTAAATCACGGCACTACTGGGGCTCCCGGAATAAAATTGAGTTTGCTTTTCCTCCTGCCCTGATGCAAAAGCACATTTACTTTGGAATAGCCTCATTTTGGTGTAGAAGAGGATAATATATTTTACAGTAAAAATAACAACATGAGCTCCAGCTCCCACCCCCAACTTTTGGTCACTTCTTCCATCAGCTGCCACTCTCTGGGATGGTCATTTGATTGCCCCTCCCCCAACGCGCCAAGAACCCCAAGATCCGGTCATCTGAGTTGATTCAATGCATGAGTTTGAGTGGATTGATTACATCTGTCTAAATTTGTATCAGTGGAAAACAATCATTCCCAAACAATGGTTTTAAAATTCCAGGTGTTTTGTGCCAGGCATCACCTCAGAAGTGCAGTTCTTGCTTCTCTCTCACGCGATGAATGGTTGCTAAGATGGCCCTTGGCTATCTGCAGTTTTGATAGGTGCTTGTATCAAAAATATACATCCAGAGTGCAAGAGGAGCGTGGCTGCAGGATCAGGCCAAAGGCATCCTGTTCTCTTAGTGGCCAAGCCAGATGTCTCTCTGCATGCGATGGCAGCAGCTGCCATTCAGAGTCACTCTAGCCCTTGCGGCCAGCAGCCAAGGAGAGCCTTGTGCTCCTCCACGAATTTGTCCCGTCCTCTTGTAAAGCCATCCAAGTTGGTGGCATCACTACATCGTGTGAGACAAATTCCATTGTTTAACGTCTGTGTGAAGAGCCTGCTGCTGGATCAGGCCAGTGGCCCATCTAGTCCAGCATCCTGTTCTCACAGGGGCCAGCCAGATGTCTGTGGGAAACCCGCAAGCAGGATCTGAGCACAAGGGCAACTCTCTTCCCCACTTTTGATTCTCGGTATCTGGCAGTCAGAGGCAGACTATCCCTGCACAATATGTTCACATGGAGACAGTTGCTCAGCAACTTTTTAAGCTGCATTGCCCCAGAAGCAGACAACCCCCTGGTGGAAATAAAACATCCCCTTTGGGGTTCCCCAGCTTCATTCACTACAAACCCCAAGATTTTGGGTCCCTTCCATACAGGTGCTGAACTTTTGTAGTCGTTTCATGGGGTTTTGTAGCATGAACCCCACGTTTTGTAGGCCCCCCCAACTGAGTAATTGATATACAGTATCAAGCTATGAACCCCTGTTGGATGTATCAGTTCCTCAGTTTGGGAGGCCCTGCAAAATGCAGGGTTTGCACTACAAAACAACTACAAAACTTTGCCATTGTTTTGGAGGGGATTCAAAATGTCATGGTTCGAGGTGAATGAAGCTGTCTTCCCCCAACCCCAAAGTAACAAATGCTTGTCAAAGCTGCTATGTGGCTCTGATCACCAGTTTCTCTGTAGGCAAATGTGTTTCACTGCAGAGGTAAAATCCCCTGCAAAGGAGAATTCCCTCCCTGCTACATCCTCCTTCCAGGTCCCCCTACCCTGAAGTGTTTCCTCTGCTGGGCTGGCTATAAGCCTGGCAGTGAGGATGGAGATACGCGTGGAGAGGGGGAATCAGTGGAAGGGAAAAGCTTAAGCGCCCTTCTTCCCAGCACTTCTCCCCTACAAACATCCCATTGCCCTGTCCCTCAAGTTGCATGACTTTGACAAAGGTCTGCATTTGCTAGAGCAGCCCTTGTCAACCTGGTGCTCTCTAGTGCTGGCTGTGGCTGATGGGAGTTGTAACTGAAAGCGTCTGGAGGGCAAAGGCTGTCCTAGAGTAATGTGCAATTCTGCACTAGGAAGGAGATCCCCTGCCCCAGAAGATGCTGTTTTGGCTTGATGGGCTGCGCCAAGTATCCATCACAGAAGACCCTCAGGTGGATTGAAAGGGGTGGGCAGCCTTGCAGGGTGCCCACCTGTCAAACCAAGGTGCTCCTTTGTGTGTCCTCCTGCAGTTCAGATGTACAGCCCTGCACCGGGCCTGCTTGCGGGGCCATGCAGAGATCGTGGACAAGCTGCTGGAAGCTGGGGCCAAGCTGGAGCCAAGAGACATGGTGAGCACCCAGGGATTCCTGACACCTGCTGATGGAGAAAATGTACCCATCAATCGCTACTTTAACTTCACTCACTGGCTTAAAAATGCTAAAAAGCAGGAGCAAGCCAGGTTGGCTGTTGCCGGGGCCACGATTCCAGCCTAGAGGACAGGCATGCGCTCTCCTGCCTGGCTGAAGCGGGAAAGAGAGGCAGGGAGGGAAAGGTTGGGACCCTTTCCAAAAAGTAGGAAGGGTACACCCACCCCACTATTCTCTTTGCCAACCTGGTGCCCTCCAGATGCTTTAGAGCACAGCTCCCAAGAGCGCCAGCCAGCACGGCTGCATGATGCTGAAGATGCTGGGATTTGTAGTCCGAAATGTGGCAGGCGCCTATTGGCGAAGGCTGCTTTATGCCACAGACTGCCCTTCCCCACTTCCCCGCTCCTGTGCAGCCAGACTTTCTTGTGCCCCAAATGATCTTCTCCCTGTAAAGAGTGGGCTCTGCTTTGACGCAGCTGGACGCGACCCCTGTGCTCTGGGCCTGTCGTGGGGGGCACCTGGAGATCCTCAAGCGCTTGATGGGCAGGGGAGCCAAGATCGCCACACGGGACAAGGTGAGCAGCCTCAGCCAATGCTGCCTGCCCCATCTGGGGGGCGCTGCCTCCGTGACGGAGTCCCCACCGGGACAACGGGGTGGGCTCTGAGGGATTCTCTTTCTCTGGCAGCTGTGGAGCACCCCCTTGCATGTGGCGGTCCGGACGGGGCACAGCGACTGCGCAGAGCACCTCATTGCCTGCGGGGCAAACATCAATGCGCAAGACAAGGTATGAGATGGGGGGGGGGCTCTCTGCCTCTGGGATGTGGGGAGCAGCGGGGGTGGCCAAGCCCTCATTTTGGCTCTGCCCGAAAGTCTGCACTGCTTTTGGGAGGCAAGCTGCCAGCAGAAACCCTCCTGAGTTGAGCGGCTGAGTTCTCTCCCTGCCGCTGGAGGAGCTACGCCTCTGAATGCCGGGAAGCCCCTGCGAGGAGTGAGGGGCTGCTCAGGTTTCTTTGGTGTCTGGATGGCCCTTGAGGATGGGATCCTGGACCAGATGAGCCTTTGGCCTGATCCAGCTGCAGGGCTCTTCTGATGGTCTTTCCTTCCAGGCACTTTGGGGTGTATCCTCAAGCACTTTCAGAAATGGCCCTCGCCTCACAGTGAGCTCTTTGCTTTCGCAGAAGGAATTATGCAAAATAAAAGCAATTGCGCTTGTTTGCATAATATATGCAAGACACAGAATTTCTTTTATCTGACACACTCTGCACACAGCCCTCCTTTTACTGAGTTGGAGCATTCATCCTTCTAGCCCAGGTCAGTTTGTTCATTGCCATTTTCCGTGGGTTCTTGAGACTTCCAGCAGGGATTTTTCCTAGCCTGGGATCCTTTTAGCCAGAGATTGACCCATAGATCTTTTTGCATGCAAAGCAGCAGCTCTTCTGCCGAGCTAAGAATCTGCCCTTAACTGGCCCTGGCGTGGGGGAGGCCAGGCGCGCTTACTCTGCCTCCCCCTGCCCAGGAAGGAGACACGCCCCTTCACGACGCAGTCAGGCTGGGACGCTTCAAGGCTGTGAAGACGCTGCTGATGTACGGGGCAAACCTGGCCATCCAGAATGAGGTGAGGCATGGACAGCGGGGAGGTTTTACCACCCTTTCAGAATGGGCAGCAAGCAGGGAAGAGCCTTGGGCCCCCAGAGCTTGGGCGGGTCTGGTGGCACTGCTCCTTGGTGCAAATGTACCATTTGCTTTCTGTACCACTCTAAGGCCTAGTCTACTGTAGGCTCACTGAGTCTGTAAACTTGTGTCTGGGCTGTATCATAGCAGGTGACAGCTTCAGATGCTAAATGCTCCTGCATAAAAGGGCCCTTCACATAGAAAGGTAGCAGTTCAGGGCAAAGGTCAGTCTATAACCCTTCTCAGCACCATGTAACTTCCCAGTATAGAGGGCTTTTTTAATGAGTGTCCATACCTGCACTCGGAAGCCCAGGCAGATTTACTGGCAGAGTGAGAACTAAGCTGATGCTCAACGAGGATGGGTGGAGGGGGCTGCTTGGGCGAGAAAAGCCCCCGTTGCTTGCCTTCTGCAGCCAGCGGTGGGCCTGTGCCATAGCCTGCCATCCCATCTGTCAAGAAGCCCAAACAGGCTGAGCCTGTAGTGAGGGGAGCAGGGAAGCTGCGGCTCTCCAGGGTGCAGCCTACTGCCCTGTGGTCAGTCCTGCCACAACACCTGCCATGTCTCAGGCTCCCCTTCCCTAACAGAGATTGGAAGGCTTCTTTCTGCCTCTTCCTGGCCTTCCAGCTTGAGGCAGGAAGCGGAGAGGCAGGCAGAGCTGTCTGATGCCGTTTTTTGTTCTGGCAGGAGGCGGTGACTCCAGTGGACCTGGTGAAAGACTGGCAGATGGGCATCCGAGAGACACTGCAGGCCTGTGCCAACCGGCAGCGAGGCCCCCTCAGGAGCTGCTGAGAGTGGGGGACCCTGGGTGGTGGGGTGCTGGCTCTGTGAGCTGACATTCCACCGTACCCCTCCACCAGCTGGGGACCAACTCACTCCCCTTGCCCTTCAGCAGATATGCCCCCACCCCGTCATGACTCTGGTGCCAGCGGGGCACCAGGTACTTATTTGGTGCCCTCGGGGTGAGAGATTGTCCCTGAGGCCTCCCTCTTTTGTCTCAACAGGCTTTGAGGGCGAGTTTTCTGCTCCTCGGAGTGGGCTGGGAGCCAGCCATGCTGGGCCTTCCTGGTGGAGCCGACAAACTCCCTCCCTCTTGTGGCTCTCTGTGGAGGCTGTCACCCGAGGAGAAACTAAGGCACAAGAGATGGCACTTGGAAACCTTGTGGCTGTGATCTGGGGCGTGTGTGGGAATGATGGTCTTTCTTTGGAAACAGGGAAATCCGCTGTCCTCTCTGGCCAGCGAGAAGGGTGGAGGGGGGAAAAGGCTTTTATTACAGGGAGGTGGGTAGATGCACAGCCCCTTCGGGAACTGCCAAAGCAGCTCTATCAGGCAGGGCAAGCAGGAGGTGAGGGGAATGCTGTGGCCGTGGTCCTGCTGCACAGGAACACCTGGGGGGGGGCTGCAGGGCTAGTCCCCCCCCCACCAGACACTAGGCAAAGGACAGGATGGCACACCAGCCTCATTCTGCTCCCAGAAGCTGGTTGTTAATGGCAGTCAACTCTCACTTCAGTGCTGGTGATGGGCGGCAGACAAGCTTAGAGGGTGCCGGGAAGGCCATGGGGCACACAGCTTTTCTCCCAATGTTCCACTGCTCCGCCTGGGCCTGTTGCAGGGCATTTGCAGCAGCAATGGGTAAGCAGCGCAGCACATTAAACTCACCTGCTGGAGCAGCCAGCCAGGGCGCTCGCAAGTGAGGGTGTGCTGAGGCATTGGGAAGACAAAGTAGCCAGCCAGCCACCCCACCAGGCGGAAAGCACTGTCACAGGGAGCTCAGGAGGAACGTCTGGGGAGGGCAGGAGCCCTTGTACTGCGCCCCCTCCCCATCTACTGCCTACACAGCCTCCTCACTCTGCCACATGATAGGGGGACAGAGAACTTGTGATGGCTGCCCTTTCCAAGTGCCTTAACAGTTCTCTTGGGGCTGAGAGTCCAAGGAGGCCTTGGAGGAAAAGGCAGACAGCTTCTGCCTTTCACAGATCCTGGAGGCCACCTCTGGAGCTTAGTTGCAGCCCTCCCTGGTTCAGTGGTGAGGACTGGAAGCAACTTCCTTGTAGACTGGGGAGCCATGCCTGAGACACTTCGGCCACAGCTGGTTATGAACCAAATCTCTGGCGGCCTCCACAAGCAGAAACAAGGATCCTCTCTCAGCTGCCTTAATTTCCCCTTTGAGGCATGAGGGAAGCACCCCAGCTCTTTCCTCTCAAGCATCCCTGTGCCCGTTCCCTTGGGAGACGCCCTGGGCTGGGGCTTTGCACGTGCCCCAAAGGGCATAACCTCTTTGCTCCCAGCCCTTCAAAGGTGCCAGCGACTGCCTCCTCCTTGCCATTCCCAGCCACTGCTGTGGAGCCACATGCCTCCAGGCACGGCCCCCTCATTCCTTGTCTGTTGGAGAAGCAGGATCTTGGCACTGCTGGTTCAGGCCATGACCCCCCCCAACCAAAACATGATCCTCAAAGGATTTATTCTCTGATGCAAAATGGATCTCAAGTGCTGCAGGTTCCACAGTTTGCACACTGCTGGCACAGCTGTTCTTGGCATCACCCCCTTCCTGTTGTTGTTGTTTCTGGAGTGTGCAGAGCAGCTCCCTGACTTTCTGCTAACTGACCTTCACCGTGGAACTGGGTTTCACGTTCTGTATACCTGACATACATACCTGTTGATGGATTTTTTTCAAGGTAATCAGTGAAAGAGCCCCAGAGCCAGGATGGGCATTGCCCTTCAGTGTCTGGTTACCACAATGGTCTACCTTGTTGACCTTGCTGTCTGGTACATGGGTCACACTGGACTCTGGAGAATGAACTTTTAATAAATGTCTGTGGCCCTTCCGTGGGACGCGGGTGGCACTGTGGTCTAAACCACAGAGCTAGGGCTTGCTGATCGGAAGGTTGGCGGTCCCCACGATGGGGTGAGCTCCCGTTGCTCGGTCCCTGCTCCTGCCAACCTAGCAGTTCGAAAGCACGTCAAGTGCAAGTAGATAAATAGGTACCGCTCCAGCTGGAAGCTAAACGGTCTGTGGACAAACGCCAGCTCCCTTGGCCTATAGAGCAAGATGATCGCGCAACCCCTGAGTCGTCCGCAACTGGACCTAACGGTCAGGGGTACCTTTATGCCCCTTCCATTCTGCAGAGAAATGTGCAGAGGGGATTGGAGGAAATTACTTGAATGGATCTTTGCAAACCAATGTGAGGTCTCAACTCTTCTCAAGTTGATCTTGAATCTAAATGTGTCAAAAACAATGTTCTAGCCTCTACTTTTTTTCGGGGAAATTCTGACAAATTCAAGCAGCTCTGGGCAGCAGCACGTGGCCATCTGGAGGATGGGCTCTCTTTGCCAATCAGGTGGTGGAACTTTCTCAAAGGCTGTTGACCTTGACATTTCTGGCCCTTCACTCTGTGAGAAGACAGCCCTCCTCTCCCCCACAGCTGGCATGTCAAACAAGGCCCTACTTAAGGGACTGCGTGGGGCTGACTATGGATGGCTAAACCCCAGTCACCCAAAAGGCTTGTGTTTGTTTTTTTGGAATATGAAACTGATGCGATTCCTCTCTGAACAAGAATAAATCATTGGAAGCCCTGGCTTTGTGCACAGAGTTTTGTGTTTTAGCAAGGGCTGCTCCTGAAATCCTCTCTCTCTCTCCAATGCTCTGGCATCAACTCTTTCTCCTCAAAGGTTGAATCAAGAAAGGGCCCCCTCTCAACCACTGTTGGTAACCCTGCAGCCCATGGCTCAATCGGGGGGGGGGGGATCTTCTGGGGAGCCACATACCTGTGGGGAGGAGGATCAAGGGTGACTGGTCATACATGCCAGCCACTCACCAATTCATAGTTTTCTACAACTCCTCCCAGAGACCATTTTCACAGTTCAAGGACACATTTGAGCCCAGCACCATCTCTTCTCTTCTCCTAGCCTGGAGAAGAGGAGGTTAAGGGGTGATATGATAGCCATGTTCAAATATATAAAAGGATGTCACATAGAGGGAGAAGGGTTGTTTTCTGCTGCTCCAGAGAAGCGGACACGGAGCAATGGTTCCAAACTACAAGAAAAAAGATTCTACCTAAACATTAGGAAGAACTTCCTGACAGTAAGAGCTGTTCGACAGTGGAATTTGCTGCCAAGGAGTGTGGTGGAGTCTCCTTCTTTGGAGGTCTTTAAGCAGAGGCTTGACAACCATATGTCAGGAGTGCTCTGATGGTGTTTCCTGCTTGGCAGGGGGTTGGACTCGATGGCCCTTGTGGTCTCTTCCAACTCTATGATTCTATGATTCTTGAGGACAGAGAAAAGGGCTGCCGGGGTGTAGCCTGTGGAATGGGGGCCCCCAGCCTGGGACTCCTCAACCACACATGGCAGACTGGGAGGCGACCCTGGCAAGAGCCTGGCTGTGGTCCCTGTCACCACAGGTAAGCAAGACTGTCTTTGGTGGAAACCAAAGGAGGTCCTCCTTCCCGGAGCCATGGGCAACCTACAGAGTAAGAGGAAAGGTGGGGCATTTGCATCCCCTTTGCAGAAGCCGCTCACGGTAACAGCTCCCGAATTGTTTTTAGAGGTCGTTACACACGCAGCGTACCAAACACTCCTTAACGCCAGTAACTTATAAATAGATATATAAGATTAGACTATTCCATTTTGAAGGTACAGTCCTTGCAGAAAAACTACAACATAAAGGCAGGTTACAAATAATTTACCTGAAATTATACATTGCATTTAGACAACTTCTGCTGTTGGTTATGGACAGGGAGAGGACGAGAGAGGGAGAAAGGGAAACCAACTTTCTCTCTTTCCCTCTCTTGCTCTTCAGTCCTTTATTTCATTTTAAAAACAAGAACTCCAGTGGGGGAATACTGTAAGTAGCAACTAAGGGTGGGGTGCGGGGACTGTTTCTCTCTGCCAAGCGAGCGTGGAGGGCAAGCATAGCATCCTGTGCTGCCTCTCCAGCCAGAACCCGGCAGCAGCCAAGGAGGACAGCCGAGAACAGCCTTCTCCACCTGGTGCCCCCCAGTTGTGCTGGACTCCTACCCCCATCAGCCATTGAGCAGGAACCATGCTGCATGGGGCTGATGGGAAGGTGTAGTCCAAAACATCTGAAGTGCACAGGCTGGGGAAGGCTAGTCCAGAGGGAAATGCAACAGCAGCTGCTCTTCTAAGCACAAACACAAGGAGCCAGAAGGAGCAGTTACAGGAGGAATGGTGGTCCTTTAGGACTTTCTTCCACCCAGCAGGCCGCCTTCTTGGGTAAACTGCAGCAAAATGCTGCAGATCCTCCATGCACTGCAAGCATTCAGAAGGTGGGAGACTCAGCGCCTGGAATGCCAGCAGATTGATGGGCCAAATCCTGTTGTCCCATCCCCAACCACTCAATAGCTTACGTGAGGAGTCACTTAAACTCCAGTATTTGGGAAACACCAGCACGGGGTGAGAATGGCTCCCGCCCCAGTCCCCACCTGTGCAAACTGTTTTTCAAACCTGTGTTGGATTTAAGAACTAGAGATGCAAAGCAAGGGGGAAGAGAATGAAACTTTAGGTGAAAGTGGCCAGGAGACAGGCATCCTCTGGGAAGGAAGGGTTGCTTTGCAGAATAGCAGCATTCCCTGGGTTGGCACAGACAGAGCCCACCACCCGTTCGCCATGGGGACCCACTTTCTGGAAAGAGGGTGAGCAGTGCAATCCTGGCAAGACAGAGTCAGGCTGCACATGTGGCTCTAGGGAGTGTGGACTTTGGCACAATTTGGGGAGGATGGTTTGATGCCCTGCCTGGCGCCAGGTGAGACTCACGGCTGGTTCAAATGCCCTCGGAGCCTGGCGCTGGCGTTCAGAAGACCAGCAAGGCGGGTGTGCTTGGAAGGTGGGAGGAGCAAGTTTCAGGTCCTGGAGTCAGGCCTGGCATGGCGGCTGGGTGCAGCTACAGTCAAAGGCAGGAAGCGCAACAGCTGCAGAGGGAGGCTGGTGGGTGGGGGTGCCCCAGAGCCAAGCGCTGGAGCCACCAGTGAAAGCCTGGTGTGGGGACTAACAACCTGAAGTGTGCCTGGAGGGTGGGTGGAATGTACATATGAGACCGCTGGGTAGAAGGGAGATCTGTTGCAGGCGGGGAGGAAAAGATCAACACAGTCAGTGGAGCAGAGGAAACGCTGTTGCAATGACACCCTGCTCACACCGACTCCTGCAAAAGTAATCCAGTCCGTAGGCACAGGGTGGCTGTTCTCTGCTGCTCACAGTCTTAGAGATTGCCGCCTCCCCCCCCCCCAAACTCAACCACCCTTTGTCCGTCAAGTGCTGCTCAGAGGACGTCCTGGGTGCTGCAGCCAGGTCAGAGCACCAGAAGCAACCCAAGAGGCTGCTGGCCAGTTTCCTCACAGTTCCAGGAGTCTCTCTGGGATGCAGGAGCCAAAGTGAAAGGCTCCTCGGAAGGACGGCTGGACTCCAGGAGAAGGCGACCGAGATTTCAGAGGGGGCCTCCCAAGACCCCTTGCCCCCAAAGCCTCTAGCAGGTCAGACCCCTGTGCTCTGGCTCTCCTCTTCCAGAAGGTTGAGCTTGCTTCTGCTTTTCCCTGGAATGGGGGGGGGGGGGCAAGGAAGAGAAAGAATGGCAATGTTTATACCCCATCATTGCTGGGCTCTTGGCAGTTTGGCAACGAAGAACTGAGCCATGAGCAGGGACTGAGCATCCTGTATGAAAGAAAGAGTAATGGGGAGCCTGCAGCTCTCCAAATGGGACCTCAGGACTGGAAGGCCTCTCTTTGGCCCTCTGCTCTCTCCCCAGGCTTAGTCCTCACCCTTCTTGAGCTCCAATCCTGCCTCTTGCTTGTCTGTCTGTTTGAATGGAGAGGTGTGTGCAGAAAGCAGCCCCTTGCAGAAAGGTCAGCTCCACAGCAGTCGCTCTGCTCACCTTTGCCTCTGGCTCAAGGTGGCATGCTTTCCATCCTCATAGCAAGCAACAGCCCTGCGAGGGACGTTAGGCACTGAGAGGAAGCCCAAGATTACCCTGTACGCTTCATGGCTGAGCTGAGATGTGAACCTGGGTCTTGGCAGTCTGAAATGCCAACCACTTTGCCACCCTGGTTCTTTCAAGCACATCACTGCCTTCAAGGAGAAGCGACCAGGGTTCAAATTCCCACTCAGCCATAAGCGGTCTTGGGCCAGTCACTCTGCCTCTCAGCCTAATCCACCTCACAGGGTTGTCGTGGGAATTAAACGAGGAAGGTGGGGGAGGGAGGGAAGAACCATGTACACACCACCTTGACCTCCTTGGGAGAGAAAGATGCAAGAAATAAATAAATAACAAATAAGTTGAGATTCTGGGAAGCTGAATATCTCATCCAATGCCAATTTCTCTGCTCCCATTAAATTGTAACACACACACACACACAACCCCACAAATACAGTTGTGCATGTTGGGGGGGTAGGATAATACAGTCAGCCAGTTCACCAAGTGCTTGCATAACAGAGTGTGGCAAATACCCACTTGATAAACTACCACCTGTACTCTTGCCATGTGAAGAGTGGAGACACGATTTAGCCCTGGGAAGGAGACAGATTCTCTCTCTTGAGTCTCACTGAAGGGAGGAGGAAAGCAGGCTAGCATGGAATCAGGACAGCGAAATCCAACCGCCGCCCCCCCCCCCCCCCGGATCTCCCCTGCCCTCTTGCAAGGTGGGCCCACCCCTTCCTCCCCTGCACAAAAGAGCCACATCTGGTTAAGGTGGGAAAGGCAGGATGGGGGGGGGGGGGAATTAGCGATCCAACAGACAAAGGTCTGGTTTGCAGATGCTACAAGAATTAGATGGTAGAAAGAACTGTTCCACTTTAGGGTGCAGCCAGGAGGGTTGGCGCTGCCCTCGTTAAACAACGAACACAAAGCCCCGCAAGCAGAAAACCTGCAGAAGAGAAGAAGTAAGGGGAACATTCAAACAGGCATCTCCCACTTGCATTCTGACATGATACAATCATTCTACTACTTCTGAGTAGACCCAACCTAAGATGGGTGCTCTTAATGACCCATCCATCAGGCCAGGGGTTGATTAGTTGAGTCTTTCCCCCTGACAGCTCCCTCCTGATGAGATGCAGATTCCATGGGGAAGGAGGGAAGGAGTAACCCAGTTAGCCCCTACGGTGACTTGGTCATTCAAAAGTTCTGCTTGTCATACAGCAATCACACAACTGGGAGACTAAACAAGGACTAGGCAACCTATGGCCCTTCCAGGTGTTGCTGACCATGAGCCATGCAGATGGGGCTGAAACCCAATAACCCCCAGAGGGCCTGCTGCTGCCCTTCCCCTGGGTCCAGAGGGCACTGTAAGGAGAGGGGAAATGCAGGAAGGGAACCAACTGGATATATTTACCTTGTGGTTTTCAAACAAAAAAGGCACTCCAGACTATGGCAGAGAGGCCTGTATTAAATGCAGTTCTCAATTGTGCCAAAGAAAGAGAGATTGAGCGGGAAGGCTGGAGGGAGAAAGGAAGAAAGAGAAGAGGAGAGATGGCAGTGTTTAGCTCCTGGAAGGACAGTGCAGAAGAAAACGCGTGGAAAGGAAAGACATACAGCTTTGCTGGGCAAGGAGCCCCACTGGCAATGCCCCTGTGCTCCTGCATCCAGACCAAGAGTCGCCTCCTCACCTTCAAAACTCTCACCTTCACTGCCTCCCCCACCTGCCTGTCTCTGAGCTCTTATGTCCCCAGATGACAGATACAGCCCTGCCTGCAACTTGCCATGTCTTTCTGTGTCTCATGCTCATTGTCATGCCTGGGACTGCCTCCCAGAAAATCAAGCCTCCTCTCCCTTCCTTCTTTCAAACTCCTCCCTTGAAACCCACCTCCCTTTTTCATGAAGCCTTTGGCAAACACCCCTGATCCCCACGCCCTTTGGCAGCCTTTGCCAACCAGGTACATTCAAGTGTGTCCACATTAAGCATTCATACTGAGTCTTAATTGCATTTTTATTGCTTCTTTTTATTTATTTTTATTTTATCACATAACAATTTGAAGTTTATGGAAATACAATATAATAAATAAAAGAAGCCATAACAATGCAATCAAAGATCATACAGCACATTACAATTACTGCAGGAGACAGAGACAAGTGTGCACCCCTCTCTCATAACACTAGAATTCACAGACATCCCATGAAGCTGAATGTTGGAAGGTTCAGGACAGGTAAACAAAGTCCTTCTTTCTTCACGCAGAGCGCAGCTAAACTATGGAATGTGCTCCCAGAGGAGGATAAGGTTCCCAATGGCTCTGCTCGGCTTCTGCGGTCGGAGGCAGGCATGTTTCTGAGCACCAGTTGCTGGAGGCTACAGGAGGGGAGGTGCTCTTGTGCTGAGGGTGCGTGTGGGTTTCCCTTGGGGGCAACTGCTTGGCCGCTGTGCAAACAGAATTCTCAACTAGAGTGGTCATTGGCCTGAGCAAGCAGGCTCTTCTTATGTTTTCAGAACAGGCAGAAAAATAATTTAGAGGTCTGCCAAGACCCTCAGTAATTTCCAAGTGGTCAATTTTGAGGGGGAGGAGTTGGGAACCCCTCTTTTGGACTACAACTGCCATCAGCCGGAGCCAGTGCTCAAGTCCGTGGAAGGAAAAAATGAATGAAGCCTAAGGAGAGTTGTGCTGGAGAAGATCAGGGGGCATCAACAGATATGCCCTTCAGGTGCTGCTGAACTCCAACTGGCTGGTGTTGAGGAGTGCTGGGAGCTGCAGTCCAGAAACACCTGGAGGGCCCCACCTTGGCTGCCTCAGGTCTACCTAGTCCAGCATCCCACAGCCTCCAAAAATCTACAAGCAGGACATGAAGACAATGGCCTACTAGAGCTCCTTGTCAGGGATTGCTCCGTTGTGTCATTCCTTGGCACATGGAGCTCCTATCTAGCCACCAGGCCATGGCGAGACCAATCCTCCACAAAATGGTCTAAGCCACATCTAAAGTCATTTAAGCCAGTAGCCATCACCAAATCTTGTGGCAGCGTCCAAGTTGGAGAGACAATTGGTTGCCACTTCATTTCTGGGCACAATTTAAGGTGCTCATACTAGTGTTTAAAGCCCAAAACGACTTTTGCCACCTTCCTCCCTGCCAATTTTCTCAGACAGATGTAAGATCAGCAGAGGGGGGCCCCGGTCGTTCCACCTTCTTCAGAAGTTTGGGAGGTGGTGGCCTGAGGGAGGACAATCTCTGTGGCAGCCCCACATTGTGGAAATCCCTCCCCACAGAGCTGTGCCTGGCACCTTCACTATCCTGCTTTCAGGGAATGCTGAAGACAAACCTCTTTACCTTGGCATTTGGCACCTGAGGTGTGTGTGTGTGTGTATATATATATATATATATATATATATATATATATATATATATGCAGGTTTTGGTGTCCTCGGGTGTCTTCCCGTGTAAAAGTTGGGGTGTCTAGGCGACGTTTCGACGAGGTCTCACTCGTCATCTTCAGGCTGGTGCTTTCGGCTTCTTGTTACTGGAACAGAGCAGGATCTCAGTGTTTGAGTTCCTATAAATACTGTAGAGGGGGTGTGGTGTATAGCCTCCAATGTTCTGGGCAGAGAGGAAGTTCCCAGGCTAGTGTGCCTTTTCTTCTTTTGTTCCTTAATTACTTGAGAGATATCTTGAGTGATTTCTTGAGTGATATCCTGAGTACCACTTAGGTGGGTCATTAGGTGTGGATTAGTTGTTAAAGTCTTTGTGTCTTGACCTCTTGAACTTTGTGAAGAGTTTTCCTGAGAAGATGGCTGTACTGTACTTAGTTGTGCTCTGGCAGTACAGCCATCTTCTCAGGAAAACTCTTCACAAAGTTCAAGAGGTCAAGACACAAAGACTTTAACAACTAATCCACACCTAATGACCCACCTAAGTGGTACTCAGGATATCACTCAAGAAATCACTCAAGATATCTCTCAAGTAATTAAGGAACAAAAGAAGAAAAGGCACACTAGCCTGGGAACTTCCTCTCTGCCCAGAACATTGGAGGCTATACACCACACCCCCTCTACAGTATTTATAGGAACTCAAACACTGAGATCCTGCTCTGTTCCAGTAACAAGAAGCTGAAAGCACCAGCCTGAAGATGACGAGTGAGACCTCGTCGAAACGTCGCCTAGACACCCCAACTTTTACACGGGAAGACACCCGAGGACACCAAAACCTGCATTCCTGTACCCGTGAAAATCTACGAAAGCAAATATATATATATATATATATATATATTCAGGAACCACCTTATTTCTGTGGTTGTAATTTGTTATAATTGCTTTTGATACTGAATTTTAAATTGCAATCTGCCCTCGGAATTGATTATGAAGGGTGCGTAATAAACAGACTAGACAATAATCATAACTCTGTGCATATACATCAACCGATTTTCCTGACTAGCTCCTCTTCCCTTGTGTTGCATCTGCAGCGCCTGCAGGAATCCTGCCCCATCTCCACCCAAGCAGGCAGCCGTAGTCCAAACGGGTGGAGAAAATGGCAGGTCCCGGCAAGGGTGGGGGCATAAGGGAGCTGAGCCACAGCGCCACCTGGTGACCCACAACGGAACAAGCACATACCTGGCGTGGCATTTTTGTCATTCAGAAGCTTTGTCTGGCTGCTGGGGATGATTTTCAATTCAACTGTGTCAGGTGACTGTGGGGAGTTCTGTATCCTCGAGGCCATGAGAGCATTGAGATACTGCAACCGGGTTACCTGCGAAAAAGAAGCCACAGGTCAGTGAGAGATGATCTGCACCTCAGCCACCATCAGCCTGGAAATCACATGGCTGGTTTGTTCTGTGTTCGCCAAGGGTCCCTGGCTAAAAGCAAAGAGGGGAAAGTGCCATGGCTGGACGCTGCATTAGATGAGCCTTTGGGTTTTTTAACTGGTTAATGCAATCAATTAAAGGTGCGACCCTAGTGATCTGTGATCACCAGAGGATTTTGCCAAAGTCTTGCCTGTACATCTTGCCTAGCTGAATGTGGCCCCCTAGGAGCTCAATATACCTCATATTCCTGAGATTGCAAAAGCAGGGAGATGATCCAGTCCCCAGCAGGGCATCATATATGCTGCAGATCAGCACCGCGACTTGATGGAGGCCTACGATTGCAATTTGGTCAAAAGAAGGAACTTACTCAAGCAGGTGAGCCAAAGTCACACACTATGGAGAAATGCTACAGATTTCAAAGAGAAATCCTATTTGCTGAACTAATTTCAAAAGATCTTTGGCTGGTGGTCAACAGCCTACTTCTCCAGAGTCTTTCTTTTTATGGTGTTTACCTTGATGAACTGCAGATCAGTGAGTGCCCGGACAGTGTAGTCAGGACAGTATGTGGTGGTTTCTGTGCATTCAAGCTGCTGATCACGACGGTTCATCCGGAGAGTGGACACTGGGGACTGATGAACTAT
Organism: Podarcis erhardii; assembly: GCF_964252035.2. Lineage (NCBI taxonomy): Eukaryota > Metazoa > Chordata > Lepidosauria > Squamata > Lacertidae > Podarcis > Podarcis erhardii. The sequence goes on from NC_138511.1 coordinate 3,721,032, forward strand.
TGAAGGAAAGCACATCAGTGTTGCAAATGAGAGGCAGGGAGTTTAGGAATACGGCTTCTAACCCAGAACTCTGCAAGTCCTGCCTTTAAAAAAATGAATGTGTTTCAAGTTCTCATGAATGCAGCCGAAACAACAACTATCTAAACCTATTATCTGTTCTTGTTAAATGCAGTTCTGTAGCTTTTCCTGAATGCCCCCCTTCCTCTGCTGTTGTATGTTTAAAAAAGCCAACAACATATGCCGATGGACAATCAAGTGACTCAGCAGCTGAAGCGTGCAGGGGAAGAAGTCTGTGGATGCCTCTCTTGACGCTCAGGCTGCGGGGGTGGGGGGGAGCTAAAGGGCTTGCAGGGGTCCAATCTGTGGGCGGAGCCAACACTGCCGGTCCTTCGAGGCTGTGCTTGGTTCAAAATACAGGAGCATAAGAAGCCGCCCAATACCAAGTCAGAACCATCTAACACAGTGTGGTCTAATCACCAGCAGCGGCTCTCCAGGGTTTCAACACAAGGACACCCCTTTTAAAAAGTAGCCAGCAGCTCAAGCTCTGGTGCAAATCTCTCATCCCGAAAGGGCTCTCAGTGGCGGGGAGAGGTGGGAAGAAACGTGCGACTCACCTGAAGAAGGAGCTGTCAGGGCAGAGACACCGTAATACGTGAAGGCTCCGTTCTCAAACTTCAGTCCCTCCTTCCCAATCTCGACTTCAACCCTGCCCTGGGAACGAGAAGAGAAAGCAATGCAAGGTGAGAGGGAGGGAGGAAGCAATGCAGAGAGAGGAGAAAGCAGGTTGAGATTTGACCTACTTGAATCTTAGATCCTGATCCCATATTCTTGTAGCTCACTCAGCGCAAGTTGGTTTGGTTTCTATTGCGTGAACCAACCCTTTCTTTAGTTTAAGACAGTCCCTGCTTTTACTTTAGTATTGCCACTCTTGAGTTGCAAAAAATAAAGTTTTAATATGAGTTATGCATTAAAAAGAGAAAAGTAACAAACTAAGCACCTTTTACCCAACCTAAAGGCATAGTTCAGATCTAAATAACAATAGCAAAGTTCATATAAGCCCCGAAGAGAAGAGTCTGAAAGTTGCTGATGTCAGTATAAAGGAAGACGTTAACACAACAGTATCTTACAGAATACGGCAGGTACAGTTTCCCCTGGAGGGTTCATGTGCTGGATAAATGGCCACCAATCCACCATGGAAGTTTCTCTTTTTAAAAAAATAATAATAATATTTATTAACATTTTAAAGACTACAAAAGAAAGAAAAAGAATTAAACAAAACAATACAATACAATACAAAAACACCACACAACACCAACCCCAAAACATTGAATTAACAAAATCAAACAAACACAATTTAAAACACATCTAATAAGTTCAGTATCTTAACTTTCATTTACTTGTTTCAACGACCTCCTCACACCTCCCTTTTTGTATTCCACTTTAATTAACTGTTTCAGCAATTCCTTTCCATCTTCCTCTGTTTTCTGTCCTGTAATTTATCTTAACATATTCTAACCTTATTTTTCCCTTTAATATATAATTGTCTTAACATATTTTAACCTTATTTTCCCTTTAATACTCTAATAATCTATTTGTACTTAATTCCTTGTAACATTTCTGCTAAAGCCATATAACTCCTTTCCAACATTTTCCTAACACTCATTAATTTTACAATATTTTTATAAATAGTCTTTAAACTTTTTCCAATCTTCTTCCACCGACTCTTCTCCCTGGTCCCGGATTCTGCCAGTCATATCCGCCAATTCCCTATAGTCCATCAACCTGGTGATCTTCTGTCCGATGCTCTTAACTCTTTTCCAAGTCCCTTCTGCAAGTCTTCTTCATATTTATACATGAGCTTTACTTTGTCTTCCACTGATCTTATTTTGATTTTCCTTCCTTTGAGGCTGAAGAGTAGATCTCAGGGAAACTCCCACTTAGAGATGATTTTGTTCCTTCTCAACAGGGCAACCAAATCTCCGTAGTTAAACCCCAAATCCAAAAGATATTTCGGGACGTCTTTCAAAATTTCCACTATTGACTGTTGTTCTTCTAGGTTCTTCTGGTAGTTCCAACAGTCTCTTATTTTGTTCTTCTCTTTTTTCCCTCCTCTTCCAAGTCCGAAGGCCCTCACAGTTTTAATCTCTTCTTGACCCAAGTCCTGGTCCCAAAAATCATCAAATTTTTGTGTGAGGAAATCTATCAAACTTTCCTTCTCCAGTTCAGGTAGGGCTCTGATCCTCGAAATCTGATTTTCTTTAAACTCAATCATAACAGGCATCAACTTATGGTCATCAAATTGCATCTGTAAGGCTGGGACTCTCTCTCTCCAATTGTGTTACTTTAGGTTCAACGGCAATAACTTTCTCCCTAGCCTTCTCCGCAGTTTGCCATGTCAAAGTAGATTCCTGTGTCAGTTTCTGAATAGTTTCTGTATTGGTGTTCACTTTTTGTCCCAAATTGTCGATTTTGGTAATTACCACATCCACCTTTTTGTGAAGCTGTTCCAATGAGTCACTTATCTTACATAACACATCCACTAAGGCCTCTTCTGTCAACATTCTTAACCGATTCAAGGTCCCCAGAATCTCACAGGTTTTTATCTTGCAGCTGGAAATTCCCCCAGCTCAACTCTTGTGACAGTTTCAAAGGCTTCTTCTAGAGGGAAACAGTTCCTCTAGAGCAGTGTTTCCCAACCTTGTGCCTCCAGCTGTTTTTGAACTACAACTCCCATCATCCCTGACTAGCAAGACCAGTGGCAAGGGATGATGGGAATTGTAGTCCAAAAACAGCTGGAGGCACAAGGTTGGGAAACACTGCTCTAGAGGGAAACAGTTTCTATTTGTATTAGTCCTTTTAAACTCAATTCAAACAGTAAAGTTAGTTTCAATTTTCTGTTACTTTTACTCCTTTTTAAACGCAGACAGAGACAGTGGAAACAATGTATTCCTCTTATTTAACTAACTGTCAGTGAACGTTCTAATCACGGTCAATGAGCCTTCCAGAACACGTCAGTCCTGTTGGCAGCCCGTTTCCAGGATCGGAGAGGTGGTATATTAACTCTGTTCGCTCTCTCCTGCAGGTATACTCAGTCCAAAACTTTCCCTCCTCTTCTCCTGCCACCAAGGGGGGTTTAGTATTTTTTACTGATGGAAATTTAGTCCTTTACAATAGGCTTTCCGAGACTTCAGCTTGCATCCTCATTGCTTCAATCTATTTACAAAAGGGGAAGGTGGACTTCCTGTTTTAGACCTCCCCATTTCGGCACCAAATTAAGACGTTTAAAATCCAATTCTCCGCTCTACTCACGGGTAGTTGCTTTAAGATCAAATTGTCCACAGGAAAAAGTCAGCGCTCTCCGGCAACAGCTATGCGGCTTCGCTCCGTGGAAGAAGCAGTCAATTCGAAGCACCGTGCCGCTCACCCCACGTCGCTCCGGATCCCCGAAACCGGGTCTCCCCGCGAGTAGGGGAGGCGCAAAAGGTGCCAGCCGAATCCCACGTTCACAGGCTTCACCCGCCTGTGATTTCTAGTGGGTCTCCGCGTTCGCCGTGGCGGCCAGACCCAGATTCCCATGAAGCAAATTCCTCCCGATCAGAGGAATTCCGCCATTACCGGAGGGGCTAACCCGGAAGTCCGTCCTGCCATGGAAGTTTCTCATGGGGGGGCGTTTGTTTGTACAGTACTGGACATCTTCTGCTAACCTGATGCCCTCCAGACCCCCTGCAAGAACAGGCATACTAGCTGGGGCTGATCCGAGTGGAGGTCCAAAAACACTAATTTTTGTATCCAACCAAGTTCTACTCAGAGTAGACCCAATGAAATTAATGCACTTAAGTTAGCTGTATTGATTTCCGTGGGTCTATTCTGAGCATTAGATTGGATGGCCAGCGTTGGATACAGTTCTAGGCTGGCAAAGGTTACTGCAGGATTATGGTTTCCCTGATATGGCCCCTGTGGGCACCCCTTGACACACTCCCATTTTATTTTATTTGAGCAGTTTTTGGGAGGCCTGAGTTTTGTTTTAGGGTGTATGGAGGTGCTGGAGTGTGTTCTGAGCAACACCAGTTTTTCTTTTGTGAAATGGGTATTCTGTGGTGCCCAGAATGTGCTCCTGTGTCCAAAAGGCTGGGGACCTCTGTCCTAAGCCAACTTTACTCCACAACAAATTTTAATGAGGGTGTGGTTAACCTGCTAACACCCCTTCCTTAGTTTCACCTGCAAGGGCAGATTTTCTCTTTCTTTTCCCAAATTCCATAAGGCAAGAGGCAGTGACAAGACCGTGAGCAGATTCCTGCGGAGGCACGTGTGGTTCTCAGTCCCACTGCAGCTGATGACTCCATATGGCAGCACTGGCCAATCTGGCCCCCTCCAGGTGCTGTGGGACCACAACTCAGCAGCTGCTGGCTAGGGACTGATGGGAGTTGTAGTCCTACAACATCTGGAGGGCACTAAGTTGGCGAAAGCTGCAATTCCAAGTGCATCTCCCCCCTACCCCTACCCCAAACACACGCACAATGGCCAAGCTAGTAAGTGAACCACTCTTATAACAATGCATCACCATTCAATGAAGGGAGCATTTTAGACTGTTATGGTTCTGGCTGTGGAATTGTCTCTGCACGTTCCCAAACCCCACAGCAAAGAACCTTGGGAACTGCAGATCGTCCCGCTCACAGAGATACAATTCTCAGTACCTTCAACAAACTACAGTTCCCAGGACTCTTGTGTGTTGGGGTGTGTACTTTAAATGCATGTCCTCCACCACACCAGGGGGCAGCACCTCAGTTTTGGGAGCACAGGGCAGGCTGCGTGGCACACATAGCTCCGCCCTCCAATGGAAGGGGAAAGTCAGGATGTTCAAGAAGAACAGCCGGGGGGCTGCCAGTGCTGTGCCCACCAGCATCTTCTGCCACACTCTGTCCAATGGCAGAGCCGGCTCTGTTCTTTGCACCGCCCTCCACCAGAGGTTCAGCCTCCCATTGTGGACTGCCTCCTTCTCCTGCTGCCCCCCAGAAGCCCCTTCTGTCTTGGGGCTCAGGGAAGGGCGAGGTGAGGCTGGCCCTCCTGCCACTCCTCATTGCTCACTGGCGAGGGGGCAGCTGATAGGGAGGAGGCAGAGCAGGAGGGCTGGGGCCACGGCAGAGGGCCCCCTGCTTGGGATGACCCTTGGCAGACGCCTGCAGGTGCTGACCCCCAATGCTGGGACTGTTCCTCCCCCAACCCAACAGGGTCCTTTGTGTCCCACAAGTGGGTAACTCTCACTGGGAGGCAACGGGGTGCTTCTTTTCTTCCTTGGCTTCCTACCCAAAGTGAGGAGGGGTCGGGTTGGTCAGGGACCCCTGGGGTGCCCCCACCCCACAGCAGCAGCAGCAGCAGGAGGAGGAGGTGGTGGTGGTGGTTCATGAGGCAGCACAATGGACTGCACCACTTTGGACTTGGGGTGAGGAGCCCTATTGCTGGGCATTTTCCTCACGTGTGAAGCATGTCAGGGAGAAAGGTCTCTGGGCAGTCTTCTGCCGTGAAAGTTTCCTAGTCAGCACAGAGTTCTTGAGAGAGGGAAGCGCCTGAAAACATCCCCTCCCTGCTCCCCCTCCTGCCATCTAAAGTGGCGCAACCCTCAGCATGCTCCCACCTCCTCCTGCTGAGCCTGAAGCCAGAGCTCCCTATGCGCAGAGCCCTATGCTCAGAGGCCTCTTCAGGCGCAGAAGTGAGCGGGAGGTGCACCAGCATGGGCTCCTGGGGTGGGAAGGCAGGATGGCGCCTGGTCAAGCAGAAACCGACCGTGCCGGCCAGGGCACAGACCACAGCCAGCTCCTGAAGGGACCATCAACAGCCTGATGGACTGAGGTTGAGAGACCCTTCCCCAGGACCACCTCCAGGCAGCTCCAGAAGCCCGTCAAGTAAATAAATAAAAATAATGCTATTACACATTTTAACTGCTTGTCCTTTAACATTTAAAAACGTGAACAGAAATACAGTGGTACCTTGGTTTACGAACTTAATCCCATCCGGAAGTCCGTTCTTAAACCAAAGCATTCTTAAACCAAGGTGTGATTTCCCATAGAAAGTAATGTAAAACGGATTAATCCATTCCAGACGATGAAAAGCAACCCCTAAAACAGCAATTTCACATGAATTTTACTATCTAACGAGGCCACTGATCCATAAAATGAAAGCAATAGACCAAGCTGCAATCTAATACCCAGTATAAACACCCTTACTGCAGTGGCGGCACCAGCATCCTGCCCACGCCGTCCTGCGCCCTGTGAGGGAATGCCACGGCAGTCACTTGTGGGGCCGAGCCGCTTAGCGTTGCTCTGGGGCCTGGAGTGGCAGCTGCACGGGTGACACCCAGTACCAGGGGAAGGGGGGGGGGCTGCGGTGGCATAGCCTTTGATGCTGCAGAGACAACAGCGGCAGAGGTCTATGAACAGCCTACTTTACAAACTTTTTGGATTACGAACACTTCAAACCCAGAAATGAGTGCTCCAGGTTGCGTTTTTTGGGGGGGGAGGGGGGAGATTGAGAACGTACTCCATTTGTGGTGCGCTTCCGTTTTGTCGGCACGGCCTTGTCACTCAGCGCCGGCCATGGCAGTGCCACCCAGAAGCACCCAGTGCCGGGGAAGACGGAGAGAGAGGGAGACGCCAGTTGCTGTCGGCCCAGGGAAAAGAGGGAGCCCGTTCCTTGCCCAAAACCCTGGGGAGCCGCTGCCGGTCCGTGTCAGCAACAGCGCACTCGGTGGAGCTGCCAGGCTGACTCGCGAGCAAGTCCCTAAAAGCAGCGCACCTCGGGGGAAAAGGAGGCCGAAGGCGCACCGATAATCTCTACTCCTCGGGGAGTGCTGGGTGCTTCTGGGTGATGCTGCCACAGCTGGCGCTGAGCGACAGAAAGCTGTGCCGACAAAACTTAACTGCACTAGAAACAGCAGCAGCATCTCAGTCTATCCAAAGGCCTGGGAGTGGGGGAGGCTGAAAAGGAGTCAGCCCAGGGAGAGCATCCCACTGATAGGGAGCCAGAGCTATTTGGTACCATTTGTTCAGGTTAATAGCTAAGTCCTGGGTGCCTTGGCAGAAAAGTGATGGAGATGTCCAGCAATACCCTCTGACCTTCCAACGAAGGGCAGTATACAAATAAATAAATGATGATGATGGAGGATGGCGGGGGCTGTCAGGAAGGCATAAATCCCCCCTCCTGTGAGGCAGTGGTGAATCGTGCAGCGCTGGGGCTCATTGCAATGGCCCTGTGGAGAGTCTACTCTGACAATGGACGATCCCTGCCAGATCAGACCAAAGACCCATCTGGTCCATCCTTCTGTTCTCAGAGCAAGACACGAGAGCAACTGCGCTCCCTTGCGCTCCCCAGCTAGCAGTATGCAGAAGCCTTCTGTCTCCAGTGCGAGAGGCGGCACATAGCTGTCATCTAGCAGCAGCCATGGCTAGCCTTATCCTCCAAGAACCTGCCCCAAAGTGCAAGCCCCTCTGTTGGTCCATATAGACACATGCACTGTACCCACAGAGCGAAATTAGGATCAGCTGAGAGTCACACACACAAAAAAAACTTTGTAAAACATACAAGCGTTAACAAAAGCTCTCCTGTCATGCGCAGTGAAACCTTTAGATTTCATTAGAAACACAAAGAAGTGGAACCATGAAAATGGTTAGTTGGAAGCAGGGAACAAAGAAAGGGTTCTGCCTCTGGCTGGCTGTTCTGCTCATTCTCCAATTTCCTTTATGCTAATCAATCACAAGCAACTGCTATCAACTCATTCCTTGCTAGCTGTTAGCCACTCTGAGCCCGGCTTTGGCTGGGGAGGGCGGGATATAAATAAAAAAATATTTATTATTATTATTATTTATTATTTATTATTTATTATTACTATTAGTGCAAGGCGACTCTGCCAATAAGCCTGGCAGGTCACCTCATGGCTTCTGCACAGAAAAAGAGAGTCGAGGACCTGAGTTTGTCCTCTGCTAGACTTCACTGCCGCTCTCCTGTGATGCTCACTGGGCAGCACTGGGGCTATTCACTCTCTCCTAGCCTAACCTACCTCACAGGGTTGTTGTGAGGGGAAAACTTGGGCCGGGGGTGGGGAGAGCCATGTGTTCCACCTTGGTCTCCTTAGGGGAGGGGGGCGGTAAGAGGATATGAAATGGTAGGTTGTAGACCAAGATGTTGCCACAGGGCTCCTGTGCATGAAATTCATCTTTACAACAGCCATGTGAGGTAGGCTATGCTGGAGAAAAGAGGGAAGGACTGGCCCAAGGTCACCTGTGGATTCACCGTGGATCCAGGGATTGAACTAAGGCACCTCTAACTCTACCCTAAATAACTCTAAATAAAATTTATTATTATTGGGTGGCCATCTGATCTTATTTTGATTTTAATCTGATTTTAAGCTGTATTTCAGTCGATTGCTGAATTTCATGTCTTAATATATTGTATATTTTGATGTTAGCTGCCCTGAGCCCGGTTCTGGCTGGGGAGGGTTGGATATAAATTTATTATTATTATTATTATATTACTCCAATGCTGCACGCCAGGCTGATTCAAAGGGTAAAGCTTTCCCTTCCCCCGACTTCATTGCATGCTCTACCTGCATTATTTCTGCCTGTCTCACCGCTGAACAGGCAGAGAGGTGCAGTGATTAGAATGCTGGACTAGGGCTGGGGTGATCTGGGTTAAAATCCTTGTGCAGCCATGAAATTTAATGGGTGACCTTGGGCCAGCTGCTTTGCCTAATCCACCAAGCAAAGTAGTTGTGAAAATAAAAATGGGAGGAGAGGCAAGAACCATGAGCTCTTAGGAGGAAGGAGAGGATAAAAACACACACTCTCTCTCTCTCTCTCTCTCTCACACACACACACACAAACTATATATATATATATATATATATATATATATACACACATACATACATACATACATACATAGTGGTACTTTGGTTCCCGAAGGGCTTGGCTCCTGTACAAATCAGCTCCTGAACGCCGCAAACCCGGAAGCAAGTGTTCTGGTTTGCAAACGTTTTTTGGGAGCCAAATGTCCAATGCGGCTTCCAATTGAGTGCAGCCAATCAGAAGCCGAGCCTTGGTTTTCAAATGGTTCCGGAAGTCGAACAGATTCCCAGAACGGATTAAGTTCGACAACCAAGGTACCACTGTATAGTGTTCTTTTTATATATAATCCTACATTTGAGGATTGTGTGAAGTAGGGCCAGTGAGGGGTATTGTAAGGGCCAGATGGGGGCTTTGGGGGCCACAAAGTGTGGTACCTGCAGGATGAGGATGAAGTAATTGACCGGCTGGTTGCGCTGGTACAAGTAATGCTCAGCAGCAAGTCGGTTGCTGTCATCAAACTTGACGTCCTGGTTGACACTGGGGTGTTTCAGCAGGTGCAACAGGACCTTCTCCGAGATCCGGGCTGGGCTGAAGAGATCCACCTCTGCAGGGAACAGAAAAGGCAGCATCAGCCAGTTCAGACTTAGAAATTTAGAAATCAAACAACAGTAAAAATAGGCAGAAAGATCGGCTGAGATCAGTACCGGAAATGCAGAACGAGAACATCAAAGAGAGATTGATAGTAGAAATTGCACAGTCGCTGGAGTTATCAGTAGAAGAGGTGGCAAAAACAGTACAAAATGCATTTAGGATGAGTTAGAACAACAAAGGCAAAGAAATTTCCAGGCGACTGTTTAATTATGTTTAAAGATCGGGAGATGAGGAATTTGATCCTACAGAAGAATAGAGAGAAAAGATTAAACATTGATGGAAATTATATAATCATCTTCAAAGATATACCGATAAGGCTGCTGAAACGAAGAGACCCATATAAGCCACTTGTGCAGATTCTGAAGAAAAACAAGATTGAGTTTAGATGGGAATTTCCAGAAGGAATTTCCTTTTTCTATAAAACTAGGAAACGCAGGTTGACAAGCCCAGAAGAAATAGGGAAATTTATGAGAAGATACAAGGAATTGCAAGCGGAGGATGAAGAAGTTAAAGGCGCAGGAGGGGGAGCAGGAGCCAAGGATGATTCCGAGTCGGCAGAAGAGGAAGAAGACCAAGGAAAGAGGTCTGAAGAAGAACAAGAAGAAGAAGAAGGAGAAAAAGAAGATAGGTTATAACCAAGTTAAATTTAGTTAATTTAATTTAATTTATTTATTTAACTGGATTTCAATATGGCTCTAAAGTTATGGAATTGGAATATTAACGGGATGAATGATAAAAGGAAACGAAATAAAATTGAACAATTCTTAAAGAAAAATTTAGACATTATATGTTTACAGGAAACACATGTGGCAAGGAGGCATAGAAAAATTTTGATCAACAAAAGACTAGGGAACGAATTTATATCTTCGGACAAAGAGAAGAAAAGGGGGGTTGTTGGGAAAAACTATGGAAGGAAAATTTAAAATTCACTGCTTACATTGGGTTGAAGGAAAATGTTATGAAAATGTTTTATAGATGGTACATTACACCAGTAAAACTTGCAAAAATGTACAAAACATGCAATAAGTGTTGGAAATGTAAAGAAAAAGAGGGAATGTTCTATCATATGTGGTGGGAATGTAAAAAAGTGAGGAACTTCTGGGAAGCAATATATAATGATTTGAAAAAGATGTTAAAATATACTTTTGTTAAGAAACCAGAAGCTTTTCTTTTAGGAATTACAGAAAAAGAAATAAAAAGAAAAGACTGTAAATTATTCCAGCATGCAGTGACTGCAGGAAGAAATGGAAACAAGAGGAAATACCAACGATTCAAGAATGGAGAATGAAATTGACAGACTATGCGGAACTGGATAAATTGACTGGGAAAATAAGTTATGTTCGAAAACAAAAGTTCATCGAAAATTGGGGAAAATTTGTAGATTATCTGAAAAATGTATGTGACGTGCAAACAACGCTGGTGGGGTTTCAAGAAGCACTGTAAAAGCTTAAGAGGTATTGTCAAAAGAAATATAAAAGGGAGGGAAGATAAATGGCAATGCAATTAAAGGAATGTGTATTGAAGAGTAATTACGGGTGATTACCAGAGAAGCTGAAGGAAGCCTAAAAAGAGTAACTTGTTAAAATTTGTTAAGATTTGGAAAATAATTGTATGATTGGAAAATTAATAAAAATTTATTACAAAAAAAAAATAGGCAGAAAGAATAAAAGGAGAAACTTCACACATAGGATTCAACATCAGCAAAACTAATAATAATAATAATAATAATAATATTTTTTATTTATACCCCGCCCTCCCCAGCCAAGGCCGGGCTCAGAGCGGCTTACAAGCAATAATAAAAACAAGATGAATGATTACAACTTAAAAGCAAAAATAAAGTACAACATTAAAATAATGGAACATTAAAATGTTAAAATGTAGCCTCATCCCAGGAGAAGGAAAAGAAAAAAGAAAGAGAGGGAGGGAGGGAATCAAATTGGCTCCAAGCCAAAGGCCAGGCGGAACAACTCTGTCTTACAGGCCCTGCGGAAAGAAATCAAATCCTGTAGGGCCCTGGTCTCATGAGGCAGAGCGTTCCACCAGGCCAGAGCCAGAGTTGAAAAGGCCCTGGCTCTGGTCGAAGCCAATCTAACTTCCTTAGGGCCCGGGACCACTAGGGTATTGCTATTTATGGACCTTGAGGCTCTCCGTGGGGCATACCAGGAGAGGTGGTCCCGTAGGTACGAGGGTCCTAGGCCGTGAAGGGCTTTAAAGGTCAAAACCAGCACCTTGAACCTGACCCTGTACTCCACTGGGAGCCAGTACAGCTGGAAAAGCACTGGGTGAATATGCTGCCATGGCAGAGACCCCGTGAGGAGCCTCGCTGCAGCATTCAGTACCCGCTGAAGTTTCTGGGACAGCTTCAAGGGCAGCCCAGTGTAGAGCGAATTACAGTAGTCAAGCCTGGAGATGACTGTCGCATGGATCACTGTGGCCAGGTCGGGGCGGGAAAGGTAAGGGACCAACTGCTTGATGCGGCGAAGGTGGAAAAATGTCGCCTTGGCTGTTGCTGTAACCTGCGCCTCCATGGAAAGGGAGGCGTCAAGGATTACACCCAAACTCTTAACGGAAGGCAATGGCACTAATTGGGCCCCCACAAGAGAAGGGAGTTGGTCCCTCATCCCCATGCCATCCCGACCTAGCCATAGGACCTCTGTCTTCGAAGGATTTAGCTTCAATCGGCTCCCACGAAACTATCCAGCCACAGCTTCCAAGCATCTGGTCAGTGTGTTCGGGGCCGAGTCGGTGTGGCCATCCATCAGCAGATAGAGCTGAGTGTCATCAGCATATTGGTGACAGCCCAGCCCAAAGCTCCGGATAATCTGGGCAAGGGGGTGCATAAAGATGTTAAAAAGCATCAGGGAGAGAATTGCGCCCTATGGCACTCCACACACCAAGGAGTGGCGCAACGAAATTTCCCTCCCTAGTGCCACCCTCTGTCCCTGACCAGAGATAAAAGAGCACAACCAGTTACGGGCTATGCCCTGTATCCCCACGTCTGCGAGGTGGTGGTCCAGAAGATCATGATCGACCATGTCAAAGGCTGCTGACAAATCTACAAGGATCAGCAGTCCTGACCCGCCTCGATCCAGTTGTCTACGGAGATCATCTGTTAGGGCAACCAGAGCCGTCTCCATCCCAAAACCAGGACGGAAACCGGACTGAAATGGATCTAATGCCGATGTTTCCCCCAGAAACCTACCAAGCTGTTCAGCGACCGCTCTCAATTACCTTACCCAGGTATGGAAGATTTGAAACTGGGCGGTAATTGGATAGGTCTAAGGGATGTAATGAAGTTTTTTTTAAGAGTGGACACACCACTGCTTCCTTCTGTTCCCCTGGGAATGTCCCCGTGTCAAGGGACAAATTGATAATTTCAACCAGGGGGATCCGCGCAACATCTGGACACTCCCTAATCAGCCAAGACGGGCACGGATTGAGGAGACAGGTGGTGGGCCTACCAACTTGGAGGAATCTATCCACATCAGTAGGGAGTATCCGATCGAAATGGTCCAACACCGGACCTGAAGTCAGTCAAGGGGCCTCCAGTTCAGTCACTGTATCTAAATTGGCAGGGAGGTCACGGCGGAGCAACAGGACTTTCTCAGCAAAAAAGCTCGCGAATGCTTCACAATTGTGGGTCGAATTTGAGCTTAAATTTGGTTGTCCTCCTAAGGACGTTATTGACCTAATTATTCTAAAAAGTTGTGCCGGGTGAGAGCTAGTGGATGCAATGAAAGCTGCAAAGTAAGATTTCTTAGCAGTTTTCATAGCCATCTCATAGGCTTTCATAAGCGTCCTATAAGATGTTCTTGAGGATCCGTCACGAGTCTGTCGCCATACTCACTCTAGCCATCTGAGATCCCGCTTCATTTTCCGGAGCTCCTCAGTAAACCAAGGGGCCCGGTTTTGACAGGGTCACAGAGGGCGCTTAGGAGCGATCTCATCAATGGCTGCCAAGAGCCGGTTATTCCAGTCCTCAACAAGGTCATCTAATGAGTCGCCAGGAGGAGCAGGGTTCCGCAAGGCTTGTCGGAATCTATCAGGATCCATCAGTTTTCACGGACGAGCCCAAATAGGTTCGCCACCCGAGCCAGGGAGGAGCGGGAAGTCAATCTTGGCTTTCAGAGCGTAGTGATCAGACCATGGCACTTCCACAGTGGGGAGCATGATCACATCTATGCCAGCCCCAAAGATCAGATCCAGCGTGTGGCCTGCTTGATGAGTGGGGCCCAAAACAAACTGGGAGAGCCCTAGTGTTGCCATGGAAGTCACTAGGTCCAGAGCCTGTGAAGAGGGAGCGGCATCGGCATGGAGATATCTAGATAGAGATATCTAGCCCCACTGCCATTCCTCCCTAGCCCTTCAATTGTGGAAATCCCAGATCCCATATTAGCCTCCCCAATAGATGGGTAACATCCCCTCAATAACAAGTCATCCTTGGGCCAGGACTCCTGGGTCAAAATGGTATGGGAAAGAGGTGGAGGTCTGAGAGGGTAAGTATCCCTAGAAGATAAAACCCAACCAACTGCACCCCAAGCGGGAGGGACAGTCCCATGGTGTTTCATTAAAAAACAAACTGCTTTACAAAAGACCCAGCATAGCAAACAGTCATCTCATTAAATGCCTGAGAGAATAAAATTTTAACCTGGTGCCTTAAAGGTTAGAAGAATACAGAGCAGTCAAGTGTGTCTGGGGAGGTGCTGCCACCAAAAAGGCCCTATTCACTCACAGCAGCCCAATGGAGGTGGCGATGTGAGGCCACACGGCCTCAGCTTTCTCCCCCAGAGAAGGTGGGTGCTTCTCCTACCCACACCCAATGAAGCGAGTTGGGAGGAGAACAGGTGTCATACATGGCTCTTCCTCTCTTCCATTTTATCTTCCCAACAACCCTGTAAGGTAGGTTAGGCTGAGAGACAATGACCCACTCAGCTTCATGGCCAGGCAGGGGATTTGAACCCTAGTCTGACACTCTAACCAGACTGGCTCTCATTCAGAACATTAGCTATAACTTCCTTCATTCATGAACACTGGCCACGCCAGCTGGGGCTGGTGAAAGTTGTGGTCCAATAACTAGCACTGCCCCTTTGTGGAATATGTTAAAATTTCAGCATGGCCTTGAAATGTATCAGTTTGGGGAAGAGACCCTTCAGTCTCCGGCTCTCGTCAGACAAAAGAGACTGTTAAATGAAGGATACAGCAATATAGTGTGTGGTCTTGCATCTGCAGAGGGGCTTTCTTTGCTGTCCTGTCCTTAGGGAGCATGAAAATCAAATCTCTCTCTTAGCTGCTGAAAAGGATGCTCAACAACTTCTGTATTTGCAAATTCCCATACACCATACAGGGCATGTCATTTTAGGGGGTGAAACTTAATTTCTTCAGTGAGAGGTCTTAAAAATATGTTTTTGGTTGTGAGGAATTCAAATTTGTTATTTTTGTGAAAGGACAACATTTAGTTTGATAAGTCTACATCTAATGAAGAAGCACATAAACTGCTTTCCAAAAACCTTCTGAAAATGTCAGGTAATGTTAAATAATAACAATCATAATGAATAATCTGAATATATGCCATTACTGCCAGTACTTGGCAATCATTTTTAATGATTTCTATGCAATTTTACACACATTTTACTTACCAAGCAAAACTAAATTATATTAATATAACCAAAATATATTTTGAATTCCGAAGTTATGTTGCAACTTTTTAGCACCCCTCATTTTGGGAATTTGAAAATTGAAAACATCAACATGCTCTAATGACAACCTTCTTCAATACATCAGATGCAGATGCATCCACCAGCCCCGGCCGGCACAAATGTCCGCTGTGGTGTAAAACATCAGGAGGGCACCAGGTTGGGGAGAGCTGCTTTAAGACATGGTGTGCTCCCTGCTTCTTGGACTAATCTGCAGACTGGGACATAGCTATCAGCTGGACTTTGAGCATCGACCATCCTTGTAACACAGTTATCAGCCACTTAACTGGATTAAAAACAAACATTTCAGAGGGAAAATAAACCTTGGAACATGCACCCAAACCTAGTGTAGCCCCCTTGAGCAGAGATGGTGGGAGGTGGTGGAGGGAAGGAACAAAAACTGCCAGACGGCAAGATCTCTTCTCTGCTCTTACCTCTGGATAAGAAGCGCTGCGTCGCCAGGAGTAACTGGGGAGAGATTTTCACCTTATACTCATTGTCGGACACTTTGAACAAGGAGAAATCTTCTTTCCTGCGGTCCATCAAGGTCCCAAGTGCAGGCGGCTTCTTTTTCAATTTGTTCTCCCCTAGAGGGATGGGAGAGAAAGCCAAAAAAGACAACAGGAGGCAGAAGAATCAAGCTATCCATCCTTACTAGCACTGGTGGGTTCTCTTGTAAAACATGACAGTAGGGATTCAACAATTCTGCACAAGTACAGGAAAAAACGCAGAATACTTATGACTGCAGAACCGAGTTTCCTGGGAATCTTAGTTTTAATACCCCCACCCTAAGTTTCTAGCCCATATCACTCACAAGTGTACAACTCCCCCCCCCCCCCATTATGATGCAGCCCAGAAAGTGAGCCAATTTTGTGTGAATTTGTTTCGAATGCAGTATTTATTCAGGGTGGAAAAGTTAGGATAGCTAGGTACAGATTTTTGATGTTTTAAATTTATTTATTTAGGCACACACACACAGCCCTAGGTGTAAAGAGGAAATGAAAATCACTGATGCTCCAAGGAATAAAGACGTGTAGTCTGAGCACTAAACAAATTTCCCTGCCATTTTTTAGTAACTACCACCAGTTGTCATTCCAGCTGCAACTACAGTGGTGCCCCGCAAGACGAATGCCTCGCAAGACGAAAAACCCGCTAGATGAAAGGGTTTTCCGTTTTTCGAGGCGCTTCGCAAGACGAATTTCCCTATGGGCTTGCTTTGCAAGACGAAAACGTCTTGCAAGTCTTGCGAGTTTTTTCCCTCCCCCCCCCTTTTTCTAAGCTGCTAAGCCGCTAATAGCCACGTAGCCGCTAAGCCGCTAATAGCGCTAAGCCGCTAATAGGGATGCTTCGCAAGACGAAAAAACCGCTAGACGAAGAGACTCGCGGAACAGATTACTTCCGTCTTGCGAGGCACCACTGTACCTAAAAAGGGCAAGCAATGCACTGCACTCTGAGGGTGATCAGTTATCTCCAACACACTTGGATCTTTGATTCCATGGAATTTCCACTGCAGAGGAGTCCCCATGCTCAATGGCACCCCAGTGTGCTCCCTGCTTCTCAAAATGCAAATCTCTCTGCAGGGCACACATCCATTTATTAGAAGTACAGAACTGCCATTTCCTGAGTGAAATACTTGTGACAGCAGCTACACACTGTCTCTGGTTCTGAGCTGTGGGTCTGGGGCTTCCCTGCTTTTCTTCCCCCAGCTGTGAACAGACTTCCCCTTCTACAAGTATTAAGGCCCATTCTGCACTTGCAGCAGAACCTGTTGGCTGAGTGAACTTCAGGGCACACATCAGTCATCACTTTCCTTTGCTCTCCTACATGAAAAGTTTATGTCAAATAAAAAACCACTCCAACGGACAAAAGGGTGCAACAGAACCTTTTCTAGTGCCAGTGTTTTAATTGCAATTGTTTTTAAAGTAAGTCAAGAGAAGCATCTAAAATTGTAATCCCCTTCTTGCAACTTGACCTGATGCAGCTCCCATTTTACCATCTCAGCTTTCCACTGCCTCATCCTCCCGCGTGCATAAATAGACCAAGCTATTTCCCAATTCTGGAGTAGGAAAAGGAATTTATATAAATCCTACCCCACCAACTTAGTAGTTATATAAAAGGACTATAAATGCAGCAAAACGGGGTGGTAAACTGCACCATTTCCAATACAGGTGAAAAATAACACTTCTGAATGCTCCCCTTGTACCTTCCCCTGCCCACCTGAACCAGCAAATGAAGCAGCTACCACCACCTAGGCTGCAAGTCCACTCCTTACAGGGGAAGGGAGGTTTAAAACATGTCTTTGCTAAGCAAAAAGGGCAAGAGAGGGAGGGGGCGGAAGAAGAGAAGCCCCAAAGAGGCCCACTTACTGTAGTCATCTGACTCATCCATGATCTCTGATTTTATTATCTCCTCAATGACATCTTCCAATGTCACCAAGCCCATGACTTCGTAGAAAGGGTCGCCTTCACCTTCATTGTTTACCTTCTGAACAATCGCCATGTGCGATTTACCTGGGGAAAAGGAAGAGGAAAGCACAAGGATTGGTAAAGAACAAGACCGTTAAGAAGAAGAAATGGGCAGAGGTTGCCACAACACCCTCTTCATACACAAGATAAAAACAGATAGAGGAGAAGCATCACACACAAAAATATTCCTGCATCTGGTTCAAAACATAATGTGGTTTGTACAGGCTTTGAGTAGCTAAGGTTCCCAGGCCCATCAGGCTGCATTTTTACCTGGACAGACAGAGCAACCACAGAAAATGCCGTCCTGGATTCCTGGCTGGGCAACAGTCTCCATCCTTGCCCATCTACTTTACCTCTAGCAACATCCAGCACCTCCTATTTCACATTCCTACCACTCAGCACCTGACAATTAAATGCGCAAATAGAATAATAGCATGGAAACAGGCTGTCCATGCACAATTGCACCAAACATTTCAAAGGCAGGGTCCTAAGTTTTCTGGTGCAGTACATGGAGGTACAGAAGCCTTTGCCAACCTGGTGCCCCCCAGATGTTTCAGCCTGCAACACACATTTGGCACTTTCTGGCTGCAGCTGGTGGGCGCTGTGGTCCAAAATATTTGGAGGGCACCAGGTTGGCAAAGGGAAAGAACTATATTGATTTCCTCATGAAAAGAGCCCTACTGGATGAGATCAAAGGCCAATCTAGCATCCTGTTTCCACAGTGCCCAACCAGGCACCCCAATAGGAAGCCTGCTGCAAAGCAAGCAGTATGCAGAGGCAACCAGCCTCAATGCTGGAGGTAGGGCACAGGGGCGATGTGTAGTAGCCAGATAGCTCTGTCCTCCATCAACTGAGCCACCAATTTGGGCTCAGTCTCTACTGTGACAGAGACTTTGCTGTAGTGGCTGCCTGACTATGAAATACCCTCTCCATTTATTTATGGGCACTAACAGCCCACCTTTTGAATGTGGTCTGAGGGAGGGTATACTTGTTTAGTGCCTACTATGTCATCGTTTAAGCGCCAGGTGAAAACTTTTAATTTCCCCAAGCATTTAGCATTTTGCAATCTCAATCTCTTGGGAGTCTTGCTCTAAAGCTGCTGCTGCTGACCCCACCGTTTCGCTTTTAGTGGATCATTAGAGGTATCCTTGTTTTTGCTGTTTGCATTTCTTAAATACAAAGTGAACAATGCAAACCTCATCTCACCAGCTAAAACATATCCTCTAGCCCAGCCAATTGCTCTGATGACAGATTAGGAGAATATTAAACCCAGAGACTTGCTCAGATCATAGGCTTCTCTGTGGAGGCTGCCGGCTTGCACCCAGACGAGGCTCCCGATAATAGCTGGGTTCAGCCGAGCAATGCAAAACAAGTGGAATGTCCCCCTGCTGGCTCCAAGGATCTCCTGCAGGGCCATTCACATGAAGGCTCCAAACAGCCCATCTCTCTCTTCAATGAGCTTCTCAAGGTTTTTAGTCCACGCCTGGCTCCCTGGAATTTGCCCCCATCTGGCAGTTCTGGTCATGTGCCACCTGGCGGGACCAGAGCCCTTTGCAGCATTAGAAGGTAGCTGTTTTCTTCCTTTGAAAACACTCTGAACTCAAGCCAGGAAAAAGACACAAGTGAGGGTGTGGCCTGGGGAAAGAGTTCCAAGGGCCAGAGAGATCTGGACGTCCACGTCTGGCCCCTGGGACTGAGATTCCCCACCTATCCTGGTGGGTTTTGCTTCCAGGATCTGCTCTGCCACCCTCAAAGATGCCTGAACAGAAAAGGCAGAAGAGGCAACAGGGTTGAAACTGGCCAGACTTCAACACCCCGAGAATGTTTGGGAGAGATGAAAGCAAGCACTTCTTCCTGCAGCACACAGTTAAACTACAGGAAGCAGTGATGGCCACCAAGTGGGTGACTTAGAGAAGATTAGACAAAGTAATGGAGGAGGATCAGGCTATCACTGGCTACTAGCCCCGATGGCTCTGCTCTGCCTCCACAGTAGGAGTCAGGCGCAGCACTGCTTCTGAATACCAGTTGCTGGAACCCACAGGAGGGGAGGGGGCTCTTGTGCACAAGTCCTGCGTGAGGGTTTCCCATGAGCAACTGTTTGGCCACTGCAAAAACAGGATGCTGGACTGAGTGGGCCACTGGATGCATCCAGCAGGGTTTGTGACAATGACCACAACTGAGCGGTAGAAGAACTGCTTTGCAACCAGGAAGTCACCAGTTCAGTTCCGAGGGTCTCTTTAAAATGATCTCCAGAAGCAGAGCTGGGAAAGGCCTTTGCCCAATAGCCCTGAAAGCTGCCTGCCAGACTAGGCCACCGCTCCCCAACGTGACGATCACTGGGTGCTTTGGACTACAGCTCCCTTCATCCCCAGCAAGCACGGCCACGGCTTGGGCTGATAAGAGCTGTAGTCCAAAACACCTGGTGGCCACCAGGCTGGGGAAGGCTGGACAATGTTGTGGATGATTTATTGTGTCTCTCCCTTTCTCCTGTGTGCTACTCCTTGTTTATGTGCTACTAGAGCAGGATCAGGCTCCCACCACTGTAGATTTCTAACTCCCAAAGCTGTGCTGGGACATGCAATCTGCACCCCCACTTTCCGCTCCCTGTCCCTTTTTACTTGTGTGTCATGTCTCAACAATTGCAAAGCCTGTGGGCAGGAACTGACTTGTCCATAGGTTGCTCTGGGATCCTTGTGGCTGAAGAGCTGGGTACAAATGCATGGGGAAAACCTTGCCCCCCACTGGATGTTGCTGAACTACAACTCCCATCAGCCCCAGCCATCATGAACAATGGTCAGGGCGATGCAGCTGGTAGTGCAACAGAATCTGAAGGGCCACAGTTCCCTCATTTCTGCTCTAAACAAATAAGCAAAATGAAAGGCAGCACAGAAAGGAGGCGATGGAGACGGAGGAGCCAATCTTGTTCCAAAGGTTGAGGTGAAATGGGGCAAAGCTGTTCATTTTCGTCACATGCCAGGAGAAGGGGAAAGCGGCTTCTTAGCTGTAAGGACAACCAATCTGTGTGTATGAGAGGGGGAGGGAGGGAGGGAGGGAGGGAGGGAGGGAGGGAGGGATGTGTAAGATTCTTAGGAGGCTTATTCTCCCGGAATAAAATGGCCTGGGGCCTGCTTGGAAGTGGTAAGGCTGGAGAACTGAACTCGTGAACTTGGCTGCTCTGTTTCTCCGCAGGGCAAGCCAGATCCCTGCAGGTATGCAAAGGTCACGGGTGCCACCCAGCTATTCCTGCCAAACGCTTCAGGAGGGGGAAGGGCTAGGGGAGGAAAAGGAGATAAACCTCTTGGGGAAGGCCTACCAGTTTAAAAACAAGAATATTTCTCTGCTCAAGGAAAGCCTACGCAGACACAGCCTATGTTACAGGCAAGGAGGCCTGGACAGCAGCAGTCAGTCTTTGGCTTACTTTACTGGGCAAGACTAAAATTGTGGCCA
This sequence comes from Podarcis erhardii, assembly GCF_964252035.2. NCBI lineage: Eukaryota > Metazoa > Chordata > Lepidosauria > Squamata > Lacertidae > Podarcis > Podarcis erhardii. Next base: position 3,742,125 of record NC_138511.1, read on the forward strand.
TCTCCCAGGAAGTGGGCCACCGCACAAGGGAAGCTTGTTGGTTTGGTCCCTTAAAGGTGCTCTGAATGCATATGCACAGAAAATCCTAAAACTCCTTGTGGTTTTTCCTAGGAGAAGGGCTGGTGAGGAGAATGGGCAGCTGGGCACGGGAAGATGACTAGAGCACCGCTTGCTTTTAGAGAAGGGACATGCAGAGCACTTTTCAACAGTGGCATCCAACCCACTGCTGCCTTCCTTTCTGCTCTGGAGCAGGGAAAACCAGGAGCACCAGACCAGGTTCAAGGTTTTGATCCCATCGCACAAGGCCCTGTACAGCTTGGAACCAGGTGACCTGAGAGACCGCCTCATTCCTTCTACACCCACCAAGCCACTGCGTCCTGCGGGAATCCCTCTCCTTACTGTCAACCTAGAGTGGGGCTTTCAGTGGGGCTTCTCCTGCTTGGCAGAACAGCAACCCTGTTGAGGCATGATCCCTGTTTACAGAAACAACTGAAGTGACATTATTGTTGCAACTAACTTTTCAAATAAGCCTTCTGAAAATAATGTTTTTAGGTCTCTACTTTGGGTCTTATTTGTATTGTTTTTAGACCTATCATTAGTTTTTGGGTTTTTTGTAGGATGGTAAATTGCCTTGAAACTTAAATAAATTAATACTTCCATAAATGAATAAAACAATAACAGCAGTTGGGTTTTTTCTTTGCCAATATGGCCCCGCAGCGCCAAGACTCCCCAAGCTCCTTTTCTGTGTAGCTGCCACACAACTCCTTTGCCTTCCTTTGCAGCCACCTTAGAACTGGAGCTGGGGCAGAGATTGCCACACAACAGGATGGCATCCACCCATCTCTGCAGCTCTGAAGTTGGGAGGAAGACTGACCTCTTGCCCTACCCACAAACCACCATGGTGGAAGGGTTACCATGGAAACAGAGGGCGATTCATTACACACTGGGCAACCACTGGCCTTGCTGCCTTTGAGGTGGTCAACCTGTGTCTGGCCTGTACTTCAGGTGGGAGATGACAAGATGGAATGCTCCTCCATAGAAGCAAGGTAGGTTTGGATCTGGCTTCCTCCCAGATACACCTTTTTGTACTTGAAGAGCATTTTGCTGTGGTTGTTGGTGCTCTGCTGGTTCAGAGGAACAATCCATTATATGAGCCCTTTCAGAAGTGATTATATTCCAGAGACAGGATTATAGATCCACAATACATATAGTAAGGTCAAGTTTCTTAAGTCAAAGAGTTTGTTCTGCTCAGCATCTAGAGGGCCTGTGCTTACCCAGAAAAGTTCTGAGTGCAGAATAGGTTCCTACACACTTAACTCCAGCAGGTTCAAGGGCTAGATTGCTGGAGATATTATTGCAGCCTCTAAGGTGACCGGAAAGGACTAGTTACTGAACTAGTAACATATCTACACTTATTTGCAGCCGTACCTTGGTTCTTGAACAGAATCCATTCCGTAAGTCCATTCAACTTCCGAAAACGTTCGGAAACCAAGGCGAAGCTTCCGATTGGCTGTTCGGGTTCCAAAGCGCATTTGCAAACCGGAACACTCACTTCTGGGTTTGCAGCGTTTGGGAGCCAAAACGTTTGAGAACCAAGGTACGATTGTAAAGCCAAATACAGTTGTACCTTGGTTTTTTGGAAGCTGAATGTTCAATGGGGCTTCCACAGCTTACAATTGGCTGCAGGAGTTTCCTGCAGCCAATCAGAAGCCACGCTTTGGTTTCTGAACCAAAGTTTTGGAAGTCGAACAGACTTCCGGAAAGGATTCTGTTCAACTTCCAAGGTATGACTGTACAGGAAAGCGTAATAAAACCAAGTGGGGTGGGAGAAAAAGAAATGAGGTTCCTATGCATTAGCGGTGCCTGAAGTCGTATTTAAAACCTCTAGCTGTCCATGTCGATGGAGGAAAGCAGATGAAACCTCTACTGGGTTGCCACATGGTTGCCCCTGGCCATTACCTCAGTGTGTATATTTGCTGGGATGCTGAGACTGGCTGCAACTTGGACACTACATGTATGCAGCAAAAAACCAAAGCTACAAAAGCCCCACTTGTCAGCTTATACCTGGCCTGCTCATGTGGCTCATAGAACAGCTGGAGCAAAGCTGAGGTACTTGGCACAGCTCTTGCTGTACTGCCTGACTCAGCCTCTGCCAACCTGGTGCCCTCCAGACATGTTGGATCAGCCCCAGCAAGCCAGGGGTGGTGGGAATTGGTATGGGAAACCTGTGGTCCTCCCGATGAAGCTGCACTGTTACCCCTCACCACTGGCCATGCTGACTGATGGACCCGAGAGCAGCAGCTTTCCCATGTCTGTTCTAAGGAAACTGGGGCTTCACAGAAGATAGTTTGAAAACCAATTGTCTATTCTCCTGGCAATGACTCTCTAGAGACGTTTCTCAACCTTGGGTCCCCAGCTGTTGTTGGGTTACAACTCCCATCATCCCTAGCTGGCAGGATCAGTGGTCCGGGATGATGGGAGTTGTAGTCCAACAACAGCTGGGGACCCAAGGTTGAGAAATAGGGCTCTAGAATCTTGGGCAGACCTTCCAAGGCAGTGGCCTAACTGAGGGGCGTGTCTTTTACCTCGCTTGAACTCCTCCAGCACAGCGTCCAGCTTGGTGTCGTTGAAGACAAAGTGGAGTGGGTGATTGTAGAATTTGATGATGGTGCTGAGAGGGGTGCAGTCATCAGGATCCACCAGGGCCAGGTCCTTTACGTAGAGCATGTCCACCAGGTTGGTGCGCTCGTCCTCGTAGATGGGGATGCGGGTGTAGCCGCTCTGCATGATCGTGGACATGTTGTTGAAGTCCAGCACAGCGTTGGCATTGAGCATGAAGCACTCGTCCAGCGGCGTCAGCACATCCTCCACGGTCTTGTTGCGCAGGGCGCTCTTGCTGAACTCTTCCCGAACAAACTCGTTGTAGGGGTCACTGTTGCGCACCATGTCCAGGATCTTCTCCCGCAGGAGGCAGGTGCTGGTGTCGTGCTGCAGGGCCAGTTCCAGCACCTTGCTCAGCGGCAGCGACAGCGGGCAAGTGAGCAGCATGAAGAGCTGCGTGAGCCACAGCCCGCGCGGCGCCAGCGCGAGCCCCCAGCGCGAGCTGAGGGCGAAGGGCAGCACCTCGGCCAGCAGGAAGACCAGGCCGGCGGCGCCCAGCACGGCCGGCGCCAGCATCCCCACGGCCTGGTAGAAGAGCACGGCCAGGGCGGCGTGCGCCACGCAGCCCAGCAGCAGCAGCGAGCACAGCACGAAGGCCCCGCGCTGGCGGAGCGGCTCCAGCGCCTTGCAGGCCTCGCGCTCCCGCTCCGAGCCGCAGTCGCGCAGCACGTACAGCTCGGCCGGCTCCAGCCACAGGGTGCTGAGCTGCAGCGTGCGCAGCAGGGCCAGCAGGGCCAGCAGCAGCGCCGCCAGCCAGCCCGCCAGCCAGCCCGGCAGCCAGGGCGCCAGCATCCCCGCGGCCGACCCCCGCCCCGCGCCGCCGCCGCCGCCGCCCTCCTCCTCCTCCTCCGTCACCAGGATGGCGTCGCCCGGGGCGGCCGGAGCCCACGCCTGCCCGGGCCCCGCCGGGCTGCACAGCTGGAAGCGGCCGCCGGGGCCGCCGGGCGCCACCTGCACCGTCACCAGCGCCGCGTGCTCCCCGACCGCCCGCGCGCCCTCAGCCAGCACCTGGGGCGCCGCCCGGGGCGGCGGAGAGGCGGGGGCGGCGGCGCAGGGGGCCTCGGCCGGCACGAAGGCGCCCCAGGGCCAGCTGCGGTTGCTCAGGCCGGTGCCGTAGAGGCGCAGGCGGAGCGTGGCCCCCGGCGCGGCGCGGATCAGGCCCCCGGAGGCCCAGGCGGCCGAGGCGCCCTCCTCCAGCCGGAAGCCCATCACCCGCGGCGGCGGCGGCGGCGGCGCCGGGCCCCAGGCCCCGGGCGAGGCGGAGGCGGCGGCGGCGGCGGAGGAAGCGGTGGCCTGGGGGGCTGCGCGGGCCCGGAGCTCGCCCGCCGCGCCCCTCCGCCCCAGCGCGGCCCGCCCGCCCGGCAGCAGCAGCAGCAGCAGCAGCAGCAGCGGCGGCACCAAGAACAGCGGCGGCGGCGGCGGCGGCGGCCCCCCCTGCCCTCGGCCGCTGCCCACCATCGCCAGAGCCGCCGCAGCCGCAGCAGCAGCAGCAGCAGCAGCGACAGGGGGAGGGGCCGCCCGGGAAGGTCAGCTGACCGCGCCGCCGCCGGCGCCTCCGAACTTGCCTGCGGCGCCCGGGCCAATACGCGCCAGAAGCCGAAGGGGTCCAGCCAATGGGCACGCAGGGGGCGTGGCCGAGGAGCGGGAAGCAAGTTCGGCGCCGCCGTGTTATAAACAGGCGGCGAAGAGGAGGGAGGGGCTGCGGGGGGGGGGGAGCTGCGATTTAAAGGGGCCGCGCCCCTCCGTAGCGCTGGTCTCGGGAGGCGGGGCGCTTTCTCGTGGCTCCAGCAGGGATGTATGGAAGTGAGAGCTGGACCATCAAGAAGGCTGATGGCCAAAGAATGGATGCTTTTGAATTCTGGTGCTGGAGGAGACTCTGGAGAGTCCCATGGACTGCAAGAAGATCAAACCGCTCCATTCAGAAGGAAATCAGCCCTGAGTGCTCACTGGAAGGACAGATCCTGAAGCTGAGGCTCCAACACTTTGGCCACCGCATGAGAAGAGAAGACTCCCTGGAAAAGACCCTGATGTTGGGAAAGATGGTTGGACAGTGTTCTCAAAGAGACCAGCATGAGTTTGACCAAACTGCGAGAGGCAGTGGAAGACAGGAGTCCCTGGCGTGCTCTGGTCCAGAGTCGTGGCCCTGACTCCCCCACCCAGCATAGCCGTCAACTTTTCCCTTTTCTTGCGAGGAAGCCTATTTGGAATAAGGGAATGTCCCTTAAAAAGGGTGGGGGGGAGTTGACAGCTATGCCACCCGGCGCAAATAGCACAGGGCTGTGCGGCTTCAGACCCCGTGCATTCTTATTCAGGTGCAAAGCCCTGTGCGGCTCAGTGGTACTTACTCCGAATTACAGGTGCAAATAGCATTTAACTGTACGGAAGGACGCTTCTCCCTCCCTTGCTCCCCCTCGTTCCTATGCGACCCAGTTGCATGCTTACTCGGAAGCAGGTCCCAGGACCACGGAGGATTGGAGCCCCACCGTAGTGCGCGCTCTTCACTGGATTGCTTTCTGTTCCAGACTTGATTTTTGTTGGGGAGAGTAGCCAAGGTTGTTTTTTAAGAAATCAAAGTTTCTTGGGAAGATGTGGGTAAAAATACCGGGGCAGGATGCTTCTAGGAGGGGGCAGTACCTCAAATAATTGAGTACTTTCAATGCTTTTCAATAATAGTTGTGGACCTGGGGGGGGGCAGCTGCCCCCCTGCCCCCCCCCTTGCCTATGCCTATGGGGACACACAAGCAAACAATTGCAATCTTCATTCCCATTTCTGTCCCACTGTGCTATGATCCCTCTCCTCAAACAACATTGGAAGCGGACTTCTATCAACTCAGAGGATTGGTCCTCTCACTTGCTCTGCCCCTCCAAGATGATAGGCAAGGGTCTTCCGCAGGGCTGCTGTCTGAGATCCTCTTCACTGGAGATGCTGGATCTTGTGAACATAAAGCCTGTGTGCAGTCATGGAGACAGAGGCCCACTCCAAATATATGTTGAACACAATCTGAGTCAAAGGCACCAGGCCAGACGAGAACACAAGAAGTGCCATATAGTGAGTCAAACCACTAATCCGAACTATGTAGTCCAGTATTGTCTCTGCTGAGAAGCAACAGTTGTGGTTTATTACGTATATTTATATATTTATTTAAAGCATTCTCAGCCAATCTTCAGGCAAAAATGGTTCCTGGGGTGGCTTAACAGAGACAGGTCCTGCCCTCAAGCTTACAGTCCAAAAGACACAACACAAAAGGAAAAAGAAATGAGAGCGAGAAGCGAGGGCAAATCCAGACTTGGGTTCTTAATTGCAAAAGGTCTTATAATGAGTAGCTGGAATGGAAAGCGTTTAACCTCGAAGAGGAGGGGTGTGCAAACTACTCCCTGGCCAGACTGCCCGATCTTGCAACCCTCTACAGCTGACCCCACAAACTTCCTCTTCTCTTCTTCACCCAAGAGCAAAAAGGACCTTGAAGTAGATGCCACATAGCAGGAAGTCAATGCTCCACGCTCCCCCCCCCCCCCGGAAAGCCAGGACATTAGCCATCCTGCTTCTCTCTTCAAAAGAAGAAGGGTCTCAGGCAGAAATCTGGTCCTTTCAAACTGGGCATGTCCAGGGTCGTCTTCTAGTTCTTGATACTTTCTCCTTGCTCTGCTCTTGTGCAACTCCAGCTGATTTCATTTGACAGCTGATCTCCCTGGCGGATTGTGCCCTGTGAGTCAGATTTATCTGTCCCTCATTCTGCTGCCTTTAATTTTTTTTATTATATATCAACAGCACAAACACAAAACAAAACCAGTACAACCACCGGAGTGTAATAGCAAAAGGTGCCCAGAAGCAGGAGAAGAGCGCAATCTCTCCCTGCATATTGCCTCCGACCCCAGAGGTAGAGCAGGACCGTCATGCTGTCAACTGTTCAGAACACATCTGGCCAGCTGCTGGATGGGAAACAGCCAGCTCTGCCCCCAGCACTGCCTCTGTGTTCGTGTGCCCACATCTGCATTCCCTGTCAGAGGTATCTCTAGCAATGCAGATTAACACTTTGAAATGAGGTCTCCTCCAAAGGCAAAATGGGAACTGCAGTTCACCCGGGATAGGTGATAGGACAAGCAGCACAGACCCAGGCCAAAAAACCCCAAACCCTACTGGAGCACCATTTAAAATCAGTGCAGAAATAAGACTGTCAACTGACCAGATTAAAAATTCAGCCTGGCTTCCTCCTCTGCCTTTAATAGCAGCTGCTAATTTAAGTAGACAAATCTGCTAACTGCAAGGAGATGAATATCACCGGCTGGTCCACCTGCCAGAAAGGGAGATTAGCTTATCAAGCACAAGAAGCAAGGCCTTTTCAGTGGTGGCTCCACATTTATGGAGCTTCCTCAGGAAATACAATCAGCTCTCTCATTGTTGTCATTTATATGGAACTAAAAACAAAATTGGGGAGCAGTTTAAATTTTTTTTAGTGGCCCTGGTTTCCAGTCCCTGTCTGGGGTGGATGGCAAAAACAGTATAAAAACACACACGATTTTGTTTCTTTTCATTGTTACTGCTTTCTTTTTGTTATTTTAGGCACAGGAACAATGATAAGTGTAAAAGCTGCCAACCCCATTGGATTGTGGCCTTGGAAATTAAGTCTAGGACTGGGTGATATATCATCCAAAGCCGGTTTGAAGTCCCGATTGTGATATTGGTTTTGTAATTTTTGACCTGGCTACATCACAGATCATGATTCGTATGTATGCTATGTGAGAAGAACCATGAAGCCAGTCAGTGCCTCTCCATAGCTCCATCCTTAAATCAGACATCGCGATATTTCAGTATATCGCAGTGTTTAGCTGGTGATATATCATGATGTTGGAAACCAGATATGCCCAGCCCAAATTAAGTCCCACTGACTTCTATGCAACCCCCTTTCAGGTATGTTCCTGCAGGGTCACAACCCTTGACTCTGAGAGCAAACCCACTTAGAGGCTTTGAAAGAAAAGTCACCAACATTTTCCACCACACTTTGATTTGGTAATATTTATTACATAATAATAATAATAATCTTTTTAAAAGCTTGTCTCCCTCATGGGAGCTAGGATCTTAGGTTTAGTGTTTGTATTTTAAAATCAGAAAAAAAGACAATAAATTACATCATGTCACCCACAAAGGGGCAAATGTTGAAAAACCATTGTGCTTTCCTTAGGAATAATAATAACAATATTTTTTTAAAGGGAAATAAAAACCGCAACAATCCCCACACACAAAACAAAATTTTAAAACTCAGACAAAAAGCTACATTCAAATGAGACACATATACAGTCTAATTAAAGCTGCTTAGAAGCACAGACATCCGTTGAAAATAGCCCTGGAGGCAGGAAAAGGGATCCTGCAGTTTTAAAAAACCAGTCACAAAGAAAAGGAAGGAACTACTCCCCTCGCCCCAGTTACAGTTCCAGAATCAAGTATTGCTAACCTAACCCAACATTTCAAAGTCAATTGTGCTTAGGAAAATGCAGGAAGAGAATTAAGAAATACTGGCCTGGACTGGTCACGCAGGAGAATAATGGGTAAAATCATGAGATGGGTGGTCACAGTTTTTCTTATTAAAAATAAACAAATCCCTGCAATCAGAGAACTAGCTGCGCAGGGAAGAAAGATGTAACCCAGCCCTCTCCCTGCTTTTCCGCCTGATGTGCTAGTGTTCTGCTTGTTGGAACTTTTTAACTTCACCACTCCAACACTCTCACTTCCCTTTCTGCTGAACCTCCAATGCTGCCCTTAGAATACTAGACAGGTTGTCATCCCACAGGAGGTCAGAAAGGTAAACCAGAACATAGCCCCCTTGTGGGTTTTACCCCACCCCACGGCCTGACTGAGCCAGAAGCCACTTGGAGATCTGCAGTGCTCTCAGGGTTGCCAACGGAGAGTTGGGAGGGGAACCAGCCAGGGTTACAGTTGTGCCTACACAGCAGCTTGACTGGAGCTAAACAGGACTCCCCACTGCTGTCCTCAGATTGAGCTGCTGTTGAAGGCATATCAACAGATGGCATTCCAAATGTTGGCAACCCTTCATTTTATGCTTGATGGATGTCCAACTGGGGCTATGAGTGCGTGATTTTGCCCAGAACCATGAACTTACTAAGGAAATGCTAACACTGGCTCTAAACCTGGGTGTCCTTGCAAGCCCATCACCTTCCCAAACCTATTTTGGCCCTGTAAAAGAAGTTTGAGGGCCAAGAAAGTCTCCCAGCCACTTGGAAGTTGGCAAAGTTCCTATATGCCACCGTTTGCCAGCTTAGTGCCCTCCAGAAGTTTTGGACACAACTCCCATCAGCCTTGTGATCTACGTGCCTTCTGCTAGGCGAAACAACTGAGGACAGCAAATTTGAAATCATGTAGTTTTTTTAAATTATATTTTTAGTGGAGGGGGCACCATTTGTATTTTCTGCTTCAGGTACAAAAGCCTCTTGGGCGTCTTTACCCACCAACATGTTTCCTATGAGAAACTGCAATGTTTGAAGTGCAATGCTGTGCTATAAAAGTACAATCCTGCTACACCATTTAATAGAACATCAACACATCTGGGTACAATCATACAGTCTGTGTGATGGTCCCTTCCTCCCCAAGCCAAACCCGGTGACCAAATTTCAGATCACTTTTTGCACTCCTGTACCCACTACTTGGGAGTAAACCCACCTGAACACAGTGGGACTTGCTTCCAAGTGAACAGGCCCAAGCCCAATTCCAACTCCATTTTGGTTTATGGGAAATTGCAGCGAACGAATATTGCCTTTCATCCAAACACTCCTACTTCACGTTCTGCCTATATCAATTTTCACATGCTTTTCGTGCAGATATATAATTGTACTTTACACTGTGAGTCATGAAACACAAGTCCTCAAGTGAATGACACTCTGACAGAAGCAGGCACCTGTGACTCCGCCAGGGTCACTGAATAAGCCATGAGACTGGGCTGAGAGATGCAAGGGGAACACACTCTCTGGGGAACAGACCACACTGGCTCTCTACAGCGAGAGTGACTGAATCATCTAAGCGCCACCTGACTGCAACTCTTCCCCAATCCAGCAGACGGTGGCTGGAAAGGGCCACGTGATCCCTGGCCTATGCCTGGAGAAGGGCACCTTCTTACGCCTTTGGGCGATGTGATACAGCTGCAATGTCATCCATCCTGCCTTGGTTCCTTATCTCCCACCCTGGATTTGGTGTCTTCTCCTGGATTAGATGCCCCATCCTTTTAGTAAGAGGAATGGGGAACCCTGTGGCCCTCCAAATACTGTGAGATTTCACTTCCCAACAGCCCCAACCAGCTCCCGCGATAGTCAGGGATGATGGGAGTTGTAGTCCAGCAGCATCCCGAGGGTCACAGGCTCCTCAGCTCTGCAACAGAACAACCTGCCCGGGTGAAGAGAAAGTAAAAGGGGGATCACAGACAGCAGCATCAAAATGCCTGCATTTCTTGCAAAGCTAAATATGCCTCTCCAGCCCCCTCCCCTTCTGGTCCTCCTGCCACTGGACACTGGACAGCCCGAAGAGTTTCTGACAGGTTTCAGTGGAGATCAAAGGAAGTGATTCTGGAGAGTCAATCAGAATGTGAAGACAGACCTTTTAAGAGCATGAGGGCAGAGTCCTCAGCAGGCAGATGCAAACAGATTATTTCTGCCTTTGGACAAGTTTCCCCAAAACAAAAAAGCCACAAACCCAGGACTCCTCACAGGTTACTGGAGAGATTCAGCTGAACCTTGGAAAAGACCACTCATGGTGGGCACCCACTGGACAGTACCTGTAATGTTACTATTAGCAGTAACTGTAGTATTTATATAATGCCATTGATATGCATTGGTGCTTTACAAAAGGGCAGGTCCCTGCCCTGAGGGGCTTACAATTTCTCATTTGACACTAAGCAGACGAAGGGAAGGAAAATGGGAGATGGGGTGCACACAGGTAAAATGTGTGCAGCATTTCAATCGCCGGTGCTTAAGCTTTGTTACTGGGCAGCCTTTCCCCAACCAGGTGCCCTCTAGAAGATGCACAGGACCACAACTCCCATCAGCATGGGGATGAATGGATCATGGCTGTGTGGTCTGCTGTTAGTGTCCAAAGGCTTCACGGAGAAGGCAGGTTTTGAAGGAAGTAAGAGAGGTGGCATTAGGCAGGTGGCCCTGGGGACAGTGCCAGGCAAGGGGGCATGAAGGGGCAGCAAGGACAAAAGGCAAGGGGGGGGGCTGAGGGTTGGAGGGCAAAGATCAGAGGAGGATGTTCAGAGCAGAGGTCCTGAACATGTCACCCTTCAAATCTCCAGAGCAGTTTTAACAAAAGTGTTTGAAGATGGTCCTGAGCTCCATTTAGTAAGGTGGAGAGTGGGCAACTATAATGAGAGACGTCTGCACATCACCCAAATCCCCTCGGGGCAAACTGACCCAGCAGCAACGGCTGGGCTGGATTCATTCTGTAGTGAGGCATAATGAAAAGACTCTTGACCACTGAAAATTAATCCTCAACGTGGCTGTGTCCTGATTCCACCCAGTGGAAGGTACTAATCTATCCAAAGTAACTACAGAAGAATGGAGGGGACACCTCCAAGTGGTGTCATTTCCCCCACAGTAAGTGACTGCATGAATTTGCTGCTTTCACATGTGCCACAATCAATTTAGATAGAAATCAGGCTTTATAGGAACAAAGCAAAACACAATTTATTATTGCAGTTATGACTGAAAACTCCTGCATCTGGAAACCCTTCAGGGCTGCTCCTGTGCTGCAACTGCTATTGTCACTTCCAACTCTGTTAAGTCCCAAAAGGCACCACATACAGGATCTGGGAACTGTCACTGGCTCTGTCAGATTTCCACATGAGACCTTGAAACTAGAAGCCTAGCAGAGCTGATCATTCTTGGCCTGATCTACACGGGAGAAGAAATCAGCAGAAGGGACTGTACCATTTGAGTCTGTATCTGGAGGTTACCATTTCTGAATGTTCCCCAACCCCCCATGTAAAAACAAACAAGAGCAACAACTAAGAGAACATAAACTCCCTGCAAGTAGAGAAGAGTACAACAAATTCTAGCCCTGCCTTCTCCCTGCTACACTCATTTTTTGATTTCCAGGGAGCTTTTCGTACAGCACACCAGGAAAGCATTTGTGAAGCGGCACAATTCATCTAATTATCCTTGGGGCACACTTTCTTCAGTGGGATCAGAGCCTGAACGAGGAAGCAACAGTTCCCCTCCCTCCAAGCAGAAACACTCTCCCCACTGCCCCAGGAGGCAGGCAGGGGCAGAGTGCAGGTTCCACCAACCTTTAAACCCTGCTTAGTTCCTAGATGTTTGTCAGACACTCGTCTCCTGTCCAGTGCCCAATGGGCTGGATAAAAAAAATAAAAATATAACAGAATAACAGAACAGACGCCCAGACAACACGCAAGATACAGAACTTCCTGAGACAGAAAAAGGGTTCTTGTCCTCCCAGCAGGGGCTGCTGTTGCCTTCGTAGGACCCCAGCAGCTGCCCTGCTCTCCTTCTGGCCAGTTCTGTGTGGTCTCTCTACCTGCCAGCCTCTGGACTGGAGGCAGGGAGTGCCACTCTCCACAAGGTGGTCTCCGCTGGAGAAGAGCCAGGTGTGCTCCAGAATAGGATTCCTCTCTTCTGAACGCGCCTGGCTGTGGTGCCACTTCGTTTCTTTCTGTTTGTTTAAATAAAAAGCTGGTGTAGAAAAGCAAGCAGGGAGCAAACTCCCTTTGGAAATCTTCAGGGCAGCCAGCCCCTCCCCAACCCCCGCCTGAAATGAAAACAGGAGCATCCAGATTGCAGCACACAGTTTGGGCTTTGGCCCTCCGTGACCAAGTTCCCTTTGGTATCCAGAACCCGCATCCTTTTCATCAGCAGCTGGGCAGCTGTTTCCACGGTCAGGCTGCCAGCCGTTGACGGATCAAACTGTCCTGCACGTGTGGATGTGGGGAGAGCTTAGAGAGAAAAATTATCTGGATATTCTCCCTCCCTGGCTGCAGCCACTACCTGAGGTTTGTAGTTACACAATCAAAATCCTCTTGTGGGCACTGGTGTGTTCCCCCCCCCACCGCCCCCCAGTTCTCGTCTTTGGAAGGGAAGGACTGAGGCAAAACCAACCAGACCGGGTTGCCCAAAGGCCAGGGTCAGACGACGTTGTCTGGGGGGCTGTGGTTTGCTTTGTGGTGTTGGCAGTTCCTCTCGTTCAAAAGGCTGGTTGTTTCGTCCGTCACTGAGGTCTCCGCCTTTTCTGACAAGGAGGTGTCCAATTTGGGGGTGCCGCCCTCAGGAGACTGGGGGCAGCTCTCGAGGCGGGAGGCCATGAGACCATTTTGATACTGGAGGCGTGTGATCTGCCGGGTGAAGGAGACAGAAGCTGAACCCTCAACACATAGCTCAGTGTGCACCATTCCTCCCCCCCCCCCAAAAAAAGCAAAATTTTGCACGATAAAAGCAAAATTCCATAATGCATATAGGTAAAGGTAAAGGTAAAGGTCCAGTCGTGACGGACTCTGGGTGCTCTGCAGCGCTCATCTAGCTTTATTGGCTGAGGGAGCCAGCATACAGCTTCCAGGTCATGTGGCCAGCATGACTAAGCAGCTTCTGGAGAACCAGAGCAGCGCAAGGAAATGCTGTTTACCTTCCCGCCGGAGCAGTACCTATTTATCTACTTGCACTTTGACATGCTTTCGAACTGCTAGGTTGTCAGGAGCAGGGACCGAGCAACGGGAGCTCACCCCGTCGCGGGGATTCGAACCGCTGACCTTCTGATCGGCAAGTCCCAGGCTCTGTGGTTTAACCCACAGCGCCACCCGCGTCCCTCATAATGCATATAGGTTCTTTAAATTTATTATTATTATTATTAAAAATGCATCTTCTTAAATACACACTTAACTGTTTTGCTTAACAAATTCTGTTTCTGGTAATCATGAGGAAATCCAGGTGACACCCTGCCCTTTGACTGACAGAAAAGGTACTTGGATCTCTGCCTCTTGACTTTAGAATTTTCCCAAGGCATCGCCAGCACATGTACAACCATAAGGACTAGAGACGTACTTTATAAAAATTGCTGAAACACTCAGGTTGCAGAATTTTTGCACTTGGGACTGAAGTCTGCACTTGCACAGAACACCAACAGCCCTGGCTTAAGATCCCCAAGGGAACATCTACCTCAGACCTGATGGGATGCTCATCCACACAAAATAACTTCCTTCACACAGGAAAAGTTAGCATGTTAGGGAGAAGGCTGAAATCTTTCTCCCTGACAAACTAGCTTCCTCTGTGAAGAGATTACCGTATTTGCTTTTTGATATGGAGGGCAGCTGTGTGCTATCCTGCAAGCCACTACCTGTAGCCTGAAGCAGGAGAAGTCTGGCCCTTTCTCAGCTCAAGGGCCACATTCCTTTCTAGGCTGCTTGTCAGTGGTGGGCCAGGATCCAAAGTGGGCAGGGCAACACATGTTCATTTACTCACCCCCCCCCCTTACAGCTGAGTGCCTCTTGAGACTCAGGCCCAAGACCCACCTTAATATACTGCAGGTCCGTAAGGGCACGGACGCTGAAGTCGGAGATGTACTGGGAGCTGGCGCTGGCGTTGAGCTGGTTGTTGCTGCCGCTGAAGTTGGAGGAGATGGAGTCGGAGCGCTCGTGGTAGCAGAGGGAGGCTGACCGATTCAGATTGCTCAAATGAGATGGAGAACGCACCTCTGAAACTAGACACAGAGAAGAGTGAGCCAGGGACCAAGCCGTGCCCTTCCTCCCCCCTTCGAACTGTCTTGCCACCCGTGCAAAAAGTGATGCCATCCAAGAGGGGTGTAAGCCAATGGAAAGGGCTATCATGCACTCTCTGGCTGCTTCTTGTTCAAATTGGATCAACTCGTTTGTTGCTTTTAACGCCAGCTTTTAAAACTACACTTAAAAAAGGTAACAACCAAGAAAGAAAGAAAAAGCCGTGAGGAGCAGGGGATGTGGGTTAAGGCAGCTTTTGCCTCCCCTGGCCCCTCCAGAAGTCCCCATCAGCCCCAGTAAACATCTGGGGCTGTTTGGGCTAAAATTTGGACTGGGCTTTGCAGCGCAACACAATTTTTGTAATGAAAATAATCTGCAGCCCAGTGCATTTGCATTTCCAATTTATGTACCCCAAATACCATCTTTTGCCAATCTGGTGCCCTCCAGAAAGCAGGGCTGGGTCAATGCAACCTGCCAGGCAAGGGGTTAATGTGCACCTCTCACACCATGCACAAGTGTTGTTTACCTGACACCCTGGGAAACAAAGATGCTCGGGGCATAAGAGGCTGGTGCTGGGGCACGACAGGCAAAGCTAGAACCCGACATGGACACAGAGAAGGACAGGAAGGAGAGAGAGATGCAAAAGGAAAAGTCAAAGAAACCTTTGCTTATGGAGAAAGACCACACAGCCCCTTTGCGGGTTTGTTGCTAGCCCATCCTGGCGGAAAGCCCAAATGGCATGGCCTCCCCCAGAAGTCCACGCCTGCTTGTGCTTGCCACAGGGCATCCTCCCCTGCAAGCCTCCCCCTGGAAATGGACTGTTGTTGCGCTGTTATGAAGCTCTGGCTGCTTCCAGGCGACCTTGTGCAGGGGAACGTTCTGGCGGCCAAGGACAGGATCAGTGCCCCCCTGCACTGCCACTCACAGCAACATCCCAAGCCCATGGCCAGCAGTGCCCACCTCACCTGGCTTGGCCTCAGGCAGCTTCTCAGACAGAGGCCTGATTGAGAGGCAGGGAAGAGCTCCCAGGGCGAGAGACGGGGAGAAGAAAGGGAAGCTCCTAGCTCCTAGGCCCCCCCTTTCTGTGTGAGAAAAGGGCCATGATCCACCTTTCAGAGAGGACTTGCATTTTCTGTGATCTTTCTTTCTCTGTTCTGCTTTTTATTTGCTTCCTTTTATCTTATTGTATCATGAAAAAGCTTTCATAATATTTCATGAATAAAATCAGATAAAGGCTTATATCAAGGGAAGAGTACAAGGGAAGCTGTGAAATGTGTTGAACCACAAGTAGTTGTTTGGATGAAAAAACCAATAATGTGAAACACTGGCTCACGGGTGGGGAATCTCAGGCTCAGTGGCTGACCACTGCCTTCCAGGCCTCTCTGCCTGGCACTCTGGGGCTCCCCACAGGCCTTACCCCTCACAGGTCCACCCCCCCCAAGTGTCCTGGCATGGTTAGGTCTCCTTGAACTCCATCCTCCTTCCTAACAAGCAAGAGGGGGGGGTGTATGTGTGGAAACGAGCTTGCTCGATCAAAGTGACTTCAGGCTTTGGACCTGCCACCCTGGCATGTGGCCCCCAGAAGATTCCCCAAAAGGGAAAGTGGCCCTTGTGCTGAGAAAGGTCCCCCAGCCCTGCTATAGATGGACAGGAGCCACCTGGCATGATGTGGCGCAGGACCATGTGCACCAGGTCGGCCACGAGGGGGCAGAAGTCTAACATCAAATACAGCAGTAACCCAAGAAGCAGCAGAGTCCGCTTTCTTCAAGCATCAGGGCAGGGATGGGCAGGCAGTCGGTGGCCGGTGACCCCCAGCCAGCCCCAGAGCAATTATGTCTGGCCCCTGACATGCACTCTTCCCTCAACCTTCCCCTCCAGTCTTCCTGGCTGGCTAGCCTTCCTCCCCTTTGCCAATGCCCCGTTCTGCCCCTCTGCCCCAGCTGCGGCCCTTCTCCTCTGAGAAAGCCGAAGAAGTGAGCACACAGAAGCAGAGCCACAGATGTAGAATGAGATGGTGCCACCTCGGGTGGGGGGGTGGGGGGAGAGTCCGGTGTTAAATTACTGGAGAGTTTGTTCCCACGCTTGCAGGCTTAGGCTGATGGGAACTTTCCTGCAAGTCACTCCTCCCCAAACAAACAAACAAACAAATCTTAATACAGCACAAAAGATTGTATATATCTGTCCCTGTCTGTTGTCCTTTGATCTTGTCTCCACTGAGAACTGTTCTGAGCCTGACCTCTCCGGGGTGGAATTTCCTTGGTCTGACCACCACCTTATCTCCTTCCGCACTGCACACATTCTGCCTTTCCCGTCCTGGGGAGGGGACGGGGCTCAGTGGCAGAGCATCTGCCTTGCCCTGGCATCGCCAGGTAGGGCTGGAGACACTCGCTCTCTGAAATCCTGGAAAGCTGCTGCCAGTCAGTGTAGGCAATGCTGAGGAAAACAGACCAATGCTCGGACTCAGCGTAAGACAGCTTTCTATGTGGCTGTTTACCTTCCACGGTAGGGGGTGTAACACGACTGCTATGTGGAAGGAAAGGGGAGATCCAATTCACCTGAGTGGTGATTTGAAGGAGGGGGGGACTGCCATTCCTAAGAGGACCCCCTCCCCTCCGCCAATGGCTTATTTAGCACTAAGCACCCATTCATTCATGCAGGATGGCAGCAAATGGAGTGTGGAGCTCAAGAGCTTGCAACTGAGCAGGGCAATTTCTGGAATATACTTCAGGCCCTTCTTCCATCCCCGAGAGGACAGAGTTAGGGGCAGATGGGGCTTGTCAACCTGGGAAGGGAACCCATCTAGGAGAAGGAAAACTCTGATCCTAAACCTCCGCTGCTTTGAAGAACATCACTGGGAGAAGAAAAAGCTAAGGAGTGAACCCTACACAAATCCAGAGTGAAGTCCCTAAGCTGGTTGGGTGGCCCCTTGTACGCCTCCTTCCAGCAATTCCTGCAGCTAAGCTGGTGCCAAAGGTCTTGCTCTGCTTTCCTTTGGACCACATCAGAGAGGCCAAGAAAGGGGTCCTGTTGTCTGAGCAGCCCAGGTCATTTCGGTGCTGCTAACACAGGGGTCTGACTTCACGCCCTGAGGTGCACTCCACTGTCTCTCAAGACAAAGGGATGCCAGCAGAGGACAAAGTGGTCCTCAAGGAGCAAGAGGCTCCTGATTTAGGACATGAAGACTGTATGCAGAAGATCCCAGGTTCAATCCCTTTACATAGGGGAAACAATGTGGTGCCTCAAGATTTGAACTCCAACCCCCAGCAGCCCCAGCCAGCAAGGCCAATGATTAGCGACAATAAGAACTGCAGCCCACAACATCAGGAGGAGGCCGGCCTCTTGCTGCCCTAACTTCTTGCTTAAAGGGATTACGGGTCTTGGGCTGGGCAAGTCCTGCACAACACCTTAGAGAGCTGCTTCTGCTTCTGGGCCACATGGAGAAACAAGCCTAAGTTGGGAGAAAGCAACTTCAAACGTTCATGGGGGGCTGTTTTGTGGTTTCTGGTTGCCACAGCTCAGGGGTTATTTCAGCCCGCTCTCCAGATGAATGCCAGGACCTCTTGCAATGTCCTAGTGAGGCTCAGCTCCTGAATTCATGCCTGGCTACACAGGAGTCAAAAGCTGTGCCCCAGAAACCTCTGATACTGCAAGGGGGCCCCAAGCATGGAAGGACCATAGCTTGGTAGAACTTAAGCTTTGCATGCAAAACGTCCCAGGTTTAATCCCCAAAATCTCTGAGTAGGGCTGGGAAAGAGCCCTCCCTGAAAGAGCCAGTCTCCTCCAGGATTGGGAGGTGCAGCTACGAGGGAAAAGCAAAGCATCTTGGGATGGGCATGGCTGCCAGGATGAACTGTATTCTGGAAGCCCAGCCCTTTCTGCAAACAGGGGGTGCATGATATGTATTCTGCAGCACAACCCCTTTTGTTGGAGGGGAGGAACAAGAAAGACACCCCCTGCGAACAATCAGGCCCACCCATTTATGGAGCACATGCGCTCTGGCATGGATAGTGTGTCACATCCAAAGCCTAAAGAGAAGAGTTGAGCCTTCCTTCTCTCCCATGGAATCTGCCTTCCCTTATAAGTGAATGATGGGCATAACTTTTTGCTACCATGCCTTGAGCGAGGCCTAAGGCAGAGGTGGCAAGTGTGTGGGGCCCTCCCAAAGTTGCCAGACTACAACTCATCATCCTTAACCACTGGCTATACTGGCTGGGGCTGAAGGGAGCTGAAGTCCATCAGGGTTTGCATGCCCTGGTGGACGACCACCCAGGGGGCTTGGTAAAAACAATACTTCCTGGGCCCGGCTTGCCAGCTGACCATTCCCGCCCTCAAGGACTGCCACTGACAGACAGAGGGAGCGGGCTCCACTGGGAAGGGTGCCTGGCCCCTGCCCCTTTTGTGGCTGTCTCCCTTTGGCCCCCTCCGCATGCAGGTCCTTACTTGTGGTGACCAACGGGCTCAATGCCATCACTCCGTAATAGGAGAAAGGACCGGTCTCAAATTTCATATTCTCCTTGCCGGCCTCCACCTCCACTTTGCCCTGTGAAAAAGACAAAGAGTCACGTGAGATTCTCAGGAGCTTCCATGAAGCAGCCAGAGTCAGCAGCAGTTGCACCGCGGTAAAGGGATCTTTCAATGAGAAGGTGAAAAATGGCACACAAGCTTCCAAAGGGGGGGGGAGCGGGGGGAGCACAGTTAGCCTATGAATGTCAGCCTCTACCTGCAACAAACAGGTGTGGGAGAAGTCTGGTCATTTCTTTAGGGAACACCTGTATTTGTGTGCATGTGCAGTATTGTAAGGTAAATGTGTAGGTTAAGTATAATATTTAAATTAAGGTATGTGTTAGGTTGGAAGCAGGAGGCCGTGTGTGCAGTTGGAAATGACTGGTGACTGGATAAGAGCTTGAAAAGGGGTTTAAATGCTGGTGGGAGACAATGTGGAAGGCGAGTTGGGGCAAGAGGTGGATGTGGGGAGAGGATTTGAGGGCAGCAGGGCTGGATTAATAGAGGAGGGTCAGTATTGTTATCAGCCTTCACTTTGTAGGAGACAAAGGAACAAAGAGATAATTCCAAACTGAGGCCAAATTTTCATGTGCTACTAAATTGCACCACATGCCTCTTGACTGGCTATGCAAGAGGTGAGAAAAGTTCAGAACAGAGTATCTGTGGTGGCAGCAGGAACAAAGGGAATTGAGAAACACCTATCAGAAACCTGGCTTGGGGCAATACATCTTTGAAGGAGCAAAAAGGTGGCAGAGGGGAGTTGAGGAGAGCCTGTGGGTTGTGCCAGAGCACCCCCCATGGATGGTTAAGCCCAGCTCAAGGCGACTATGGGGTGTGGCGCTCATCTGACTTTTCAAGCTGAGCACCACAGGGGCAGGGGGAGGGGGCATGGCAGAACAGCATCCTCAGCACACATGCGCTGGAAGGCCTCACAGGCTGGCCTCTGCCCCTCACAGACTGTGGGCTCACCCAATATCGCTTCCCACAATCCTCCTGGCTGCCTGGCTGGGGACCACCAATCACCCCTGACCACTGGCCATGCTGGACTGAGGGAATTTGGGAGTCCAGCATCATTCAGTGGACATCAGTTTAGCCATTCCTGTTCCATACCGCACAATGGAGGGGGGGTGAGCCTCATGTCGGAGGTCCGATGCTGCCCTCTACCTGGCCCTCAGGATGCTCCTCTCCATCCCTCCTCTGAGCACTCCTTGGGTGGGGAAAACTCTGACTTTTGCGTGGCTGGAATGCAGCTGGCTGTAGCAAAGTCTCATCTGTTGCTCCTCCCACTTTTGCCCCTGGCCCCGCCCACTACTGCCTTCAGCTGGTGAGAATCTTTCTCTCCCTGCTTCCAAACGCCAAAGGGATTGGATTACCTGCAGGATGAGGATGAAGAAGTCGGCCGGCTTGTTCCTGTTGAAGAGGAAGTGCTGGGGGCACTTTTTGTTTTCTTCGTCGTACTTCAGCTCATTGATGACGTCGCGGTGCTTGAGCAGGCGGAGCAGGATCTTTTCCGAAATGAGGGAGGGGGTGAACTGCGTCACTTCTGCAAAAAGCAGGCGGGGGACATGCAAGTCAGACCCCAGAGGGAAACATCCAGGGGAACCAACTTTTCAGGGCAGGTCCAGGCATTGCAAAGAAGTGGGAGCAGTGGAACCCGGAAAAAAGCTGTTGGCGGGGGGGGGGGATGTGTACTGAAACCAGAAATTCAGGCTCTTATCTACCTGATATTTCTTCACCCTCAGTGGGTGAGAATTGTTGGGGAAGGGCAGTGGTCAGCGGCAGAACACCTGCTTTGCATGCAGAAAGGCCCAGCCCCAAAGGCTTCTCCAGGGAGGTCTGGGAGAGAGCCACGGCCAGTCACTGCGGATGATACAGAGCCTGGCCAGGTTCATACCAAACATTCAAAGTGCTACGATGCTACTTTGAACAGTCATGGCTTCCTCCAAAGAATTCTGGGAGCTGTAGTTTGTTAAAGGTATGGAGAGTTGCAAAGAGAATCCCTCCCAGATCTACAACGGATTGGTTTGGTGATCAATCAGTCTTCACTGGGAACTCTGGGAATTGTACCTCTACTGTTTTCAGCTGACCGTTGATTTTGTTTTTTGTTTGTTTGTTTAAATAGCAGCCTTTAAATGTTTCTATTGATAACTTTATAGCTCCATTCTTTTTGTAAATTGCTTTGAGGTCTTTTTTCTTACTATCAAGTGACATGCAAATTTTATGAAATAGATAACAATTTAATAAAAACCAGCAGCGCCCTGGGATTTCCCCCGCCATAATCTATATATTCTCTCGGTCTCCGTCTCTGCCACTCTCAGTGGGGCTTCCCTGGCAATGCGTTTTCCTTCCCAGCTGGCTTTGCCATTTCCGCGTTCTAAGGAGCAAGGCTCCCTCTTGCAGCTCCTGCCCCCGCAAGCAAATGGTTGTATCTAAGGTGGACTCAGAGCAGACTGACCAAAAGCAGTGGACCTTTGTTAGCCATGTCATTAATTGCAGGGAGTCTAATCTGAGTAGGACCAGCACTGGATAGAACCTACGTTGCCCTATCTTCAGTTGTAGCCTATCCTTGGCTGGCTGCCCTCCCTAGAAACTTGGCAACCATGTTGGGGCTGTGTTTTGTTGACTTTGCTGCAAGGAAGAGATGCCGAGGAAGAGGGGGGAGGATAAACAGACAGACCCAGCAGCAAACTCCCATTCAAGCCTAAAGCCACAGCAGACAGGATAATGGAGGGCTTGTCTTTCTGAGAAGGTAAATCCCCTGTAATTTGTGAATGAGACAATGGGAATGACCTTCTCACAAGGCTCTCATATTAGTCTTTGAAATCAGATTTGGCAGCTCTTATTATGGGCCTCAAGATAAGACCGCAAAGGGAACAGGATTCCACATCAAACGGTGGGGGTACCTGCCTGCGCAGGTGTGGATGCATTTCTTGCAAATGATGCAAGTCAGTCATTTCCAAAAAATGTGCCGAGCAGCACTGGTGTGCCAAGAAAAAGGTAAGATGGGCTCCTGTGAGAAACCCAAAGCAGCCCCTGTCAAGGAGGCTGCCCTCTGAGCGATTTTTGCTTCCCATGTGTCTTCACCTTTCCAAAATTTTACTGCATTTATAGGGTATTGCTGTATTTTAGACCGGATATGCCTATGGTTTAATTGTTTGCTTTATATTTTTGTTGTTGTTTTTTTTGCTGCTTGGAGACCGCTTTAGTATTAAGTGGCATGTAAATATGCCAGTTCCTCCCCGAACTGCCCCATGCCACACATTCCTACACTCAGCCAAAACACAGCCCCACAGAGGATGGGGACCCCATGGCAGCCTGAAGCTGCTGGGCTTCTTGATGCCCATATGACCTGTACAGTATTATTATACCACCACCAGCATCATCACGCACCCTTCAACAGCAGGCCCTGGTTTTGATTTTGGGCTTAAATTGGAAAAAAATTAAAGCAGATTACGAATACAAAATAGATTACAAATGATAGGGTTGGCCCTGAAAACCCACCTCTCAGGGGTCAAAGGTCATGTTAAGGAGGTGTGTCTTGTAAGACCCATGACTCATTTGCAGCTACCCTGTGCTCCACACGTAGCGGGGAGAGATTCCTAAAGCAAAATGTCTGCATTATATCAAGAGCAGCAGCCGGTGCTTGATGCTTCTCCAGAAAACCAGGATTTCGAACCAAGAGTGGGGAGTGATTCCCAAAGGATCTCTTACCCGTAGAGAGAAAGCGGTGAGCAGCTAGGAGCAGCTGCGGGGAGATCTTCACCTTGGACTCTGTGTCATTGTCCTTAAAGGCAGAGAAGTCCCTTTTGTTCTTCTGGTTATTCACTCGTTTTCTGGATCGGTTGTCAGCTGCAGAGGAGGAAGGGGATGGGTTGAGAGGAAGGGTGTCCCCCCAAGAACAAGTCCACTCTTCAGTGTATTACTGCAAACTGTGCTTGTTCCATGCACCCTGGTGCCTACCACAAGGGCACGTAACTCAGACTCCTGGAAGTCTTCTGCTTTCATATAATTTACATCTTTCTAGTCCTCAGGGCTACACATTAAATTCTGTATCATTCCAATTTTAGTATACCTGCTTCCGAAGTGAGCACAACTCAAATTAAATTCTATGGGACCCATAATTAACACTATGGACACCATTGGGAGTAGTCAAATCCTTCTCAAACACTGGGGCAGGTTTGGCAAATGCCCCAATTTTATCCCTCAATGCAATCCTAAAGTTCTCCCTGAGAAGTGTATGGTTGACACAGCACTCATGGGAAAAGCAAAGCACTGTGCTTGAGGACCAGGCTGCAATGTGGCCAAATGTATGCAATTGAAAAAAGAAATGGTCAGCATTAGGGAAGAGGCCTGGAGTATCTCTGAGCCAGCCAAGGCATCATGAACTATGGGATCTGCTCTTGCAGGAGGCAGCGATGGCCACCATCTCAGATGACTTTAAAAGAGGACTGCCTCCTGTGGAAGTGAGTTCCATAGTTTAACTGTGCTCTGTGAGAAGAGGTGCTTTCTTTTGTCTGCCCTGAATCTTCCAGCATATTGCATGGATGAAACCTGATCATCAGGAGACCCTCAATCAAGCAGCTTCAGATGTGAGCTGCAGCTTCCATCATCTCAGATCATTGGTCATGCCAGCTGTGACTGATGGGAGTTGTAGTCCAAAGCAGGTGGAGGTGCCACACTGGCTGCCCCTGCCCTATGGTGCAGAGGAAGACCCACAAAATGTCCTATCCACATATTCACATATTTATTACTATACAGCCGATCTGCCATCACACCACCCTGCCCGGCAATAGCGGAGATTTGGAAGGGACCTAACTGTACATATCTGACTCGTCCAGGATCTCTGACTTGATGATTTCCTCAATGACATCCTCCAGTGTCACCAGGCCCAGCACCTCATAGAAAGGGTCACCTTCGCCTTCATTGTTCACCTTCTGGACAATGGCCAGGTGCGATTTACCTATGGGAGAGAGAGCGAGATAAGCTATTACAGCACCACAGAAAGAGTCACAAGTGTTATGCATTCTGGAAACATATCATCTGCCTGGTTGCTGCTGCAGAGTCCTGGGAAAATGAAATCCTATGACTGTGGCCAACTCACCCTAAGCTGTCCCTCTTGCTCAGAGACAGCTGGTCATAGACGGTGGGAGGGTTGGAATCTTGGAGTCAGATCCAACTAACTTCTACTAAGAACAGACCCACTCCAATTAGAGGATCTAAGTTAGCCGTGTCTATTTCAATGGGTCTACTCTGATGTAGGACTGGCACTGGTCACAAACAACCCTTGGTGTCAAGATGTGGGGTCAGGGGTTGTATTCAACTATGTCTTACTCAGAGTAAACCCACTGAAATTAAATAACTTAAGGTAGTCATGTCTGTTAACTTCACAGGGTCTACTCTGAGTAGGACTAGCACTGGATACCACCCCAAATGATGTGAGGAAATCAAACCAGGGACCAAGGGAAACTATAGGGATTAGTTTTAATTTAGGGAAGGGTACCGCACACTCTAAACAAAGGGCTTGAATGATTTTGGTAGGAGGCCAAGGTGCCCACAGCAGGCCAGAGTGAGTTTGTGAATCAGGTGGCTCAATAGGGCTCTGCTTGTTTGCCAGGCTAGCTTGAGCACACGAGCAGGGACAGGGCTGTGGGAAGTTTTGGAGGCAGGGATGGCAGTGAGAGGCAGAAGGTTCCCACATGAATACAGTCTGAAAAAATAAACCAGAAGTCTTTTGCACAATGCTCTCCTGTTCCTCACTCTTGGGGCATTCATGAAACCCGGTGGAGGATCAGTCTGTGCAATTTTGACTGCTATTACAGCATTAGAGAGACAGAAAGGCAATTAGATGTCCTGGCAATTAAGGAGGGGGGAGAAGCACTTTTCTCCCCTTCTGCGCTGTGGGTGGGAGGAGACCTCCCAGGCTAGGCAGGAATTCTTCTCAGCCACTGCTGATTGGAAAGGTGGTTTCTGAGACACGGAGGGGGAGCTGCAATTTCATGCAATTCTTCTCCTTCAATGTCGAACTGCTCACATGAGTAGACCACGGGCGAGTGGGAATTTGGAAGAGATCGCTGGGTGCTTAATGTCATCTGTGCCAGCTCTTGGTTCCCATGCCAGCCCCATTTCCACTATACATTTAAAGCAGGATCTTACCACTTTAAACAGCCATGGCTTCCCCCAAAGAATTCTGGGAACTGTAGTCTGCTAAAGGAGCTGAACGTGATGGGGAGACCCCTCTTCCCTACCTAGAGCTACAATCTCTGGAATTGATTTGGAATTGCAGCTACCTTTTGGTAGCAACGTTTAAAAAGTTGGTTTTGCCTGTTTTCACTGATAAGTTCATTCCTTTATTTTATTTGCAAACTGCTTGAGGTTTTCTTGTTTTTTGCAATCACACAGTATATAATTTTTGTGAAAAAAATAATTAAACAGTTAAATAACAGGAGGACAAAAAGCCACCGCCCATGATGGAAATCTGGGAATAAGAGTTCAAGAGCGCTGCCTGATGGACAGAAGGGAGATCTTATTTCTTGATTTAATCCTGCCCTGATGAATGAAGTCCTTGGAACCAGTTGCCTTTCTCTGCGCTGCGGTTCTTCCTGAGCACATTGTTGGAAACTGGCAGGTCATGTGCTAGCCACAAGATAGTGGAGATCAGCAGCAGGGCCTGGTGTTGTGAAGCAAAGATGCCTAGATGAGCCTGACTCTGGGGGACACTAAAGCTGGGAGCTTTCCTGCCCTTTGGAGCTGTTAAGCTGTGAATACTCTGAAGGTGCTCTCGGCGGGACTCTTTCCAGAATGCAACAGGGACATACCGTATTTTTCGCTCTATAGGATGCACCCGACCATAGGAAACACCTTGTTTTTGAGGGGGAGAACCAGAAAAAAAATTCTCCCCCTCTCTGCGCAGCGCCCCTTCAGCAAAGCGGCAGGAGAAACGGAGCCCCTTCCATGTCTCTTGCCGCTTCGCTGGAGGGGTGCTGCGCAGAGAGGGGGAGAATTTTTTTTCCTGGTTCTCCCCCTCTAAAACAAGGTGTGTGCAGTGCGTTCAAGGTGCGTTCAGTCGCCTTCAGTGAATGCAACCCGAAGCCTCCGGAGCGAGGTGGGAGTTCCTTCGGGTTCCTTCCGACCTGCTCTTTGGGGCTGGCAGCTCCGGCTTTCCCCCGCCAGCCCCAAAGAGCAGGTCAGGGAGCAACGGGAAGGCTGCTGCTCCCCGAGCTTGTGGGGCTGGCGGTGGGGGAAGCCCGGCTTTCCTCCACCCCCAGCCCCAAAGAGCAGGTCGGGGAGCTTGTCAGGGCTGGCGGGGGAAGCCTGGGTCTCCCGCCAGCCCCACGGACCACACATTCTCTCCATAAGACGCACAGACATTCCCCTTAGATTTTAAGAGGAAAAAAGTGCATCTTATGGAGCGAAAAATATGATACATCACCATGCAGAGCTATGTGGGGAAAGTTCTGGACTCAAGCCTTCCTCAGAGCATTTGGTCTGCTCTGCTACTGCACAGTTCCCCCAAATTTCTGATCGTCAAAGCACCCCTCCAAAAAGTTAGGGTGATACAAGAGGAATCCGCAACATACTCCATCCCATCCCCCCTCATCGCCCCCAACAGAAATACAGCATTATCTGGTCATTAAGTATCTTCAGTCGCTGAGCTGTGGGGGTTTTTTTTGTCACCCCGCTTCTGGGTTACTCCCCCTCCCCAAAATAATGGTTTTTAGGATTCTTACATGTGGTTGGTGATGTTTTAACCACTAAGCTGGTGCCCTCCAGATCTGGCCCAGCCATCTTGCCATGGGAGCTGCAGTCAACTAACATCTGGAGGTGCCACATTGGCCACGCATAAGGACTGAGCTCACCTTTGGTATCTACCATTTCATATGCTTAATTGGTCTTCTCCATCTAATCATCTTTGTAGGCTAAATCATTTATGTTGTCATTTTAACACTGTGTGATGCTATTCATAGGCAAACTTGTTTTAATTAATGCACGGGGGCAGAGAGCCATTTTGCCTGCATGCGTTGATTCCAAACAAGAATGTGCAACACATTTCAAATACAAAAAAGCAAAGCAAATACAAAAGAGGCACATTTTGATCCATTACTAAGTAATGTAAAGGACAAGAACGGCCTGTCCTCAGAGTCACCTTGACCAGCTTGGCAGATGTGCGGGACTGCAGTTGCCACCAGTGCTGGCTGGGGCTGATGGGAATTGTAGTCCAAAGGCTGCCTCAAAGCCAGGAGGTCAGCATTTGCCTCATGTGCTCTCAGAATGCGCTGAGGAAGGAATGGGGCCACAGGTGCTTGCCCTGCCCCATCCTTGCTGGCTCCACCCAAACATCGTCATGTGTTCATCTGAGTATGTTTATAATCTCCACCTGAACGGGAATCCTGTGCAAACTGGGCTTCCCAATTACATGGAGGGTTCTAAGCAAAATTAGCTGAATGTCCAAAAATTCCCCCCACCCCCACCCCCACCTTCCTGCTCAACATGCAAAGATGTGGGGCTGAAGTTGACCAGAGCACATTGTCCTGCTGCTCCCCTGATGCGTTAGAGCTGAAGACTTCCTGTGTCAAAAGTGCCTGAGTGTCCCAATCAAACCAGAGTAGAAATTAGCCAGAATTCCCTGATCCCAGGGGAGGTTGAACTAGCAAGAGGCAAGGCAGGGCTAACAGATCATGCAGAGACGTGGCAGGCATCCTCCTTTGGGCTGGAGATTTTGCTGAGAGAGAAATGAGTTCCAGGGGCTTGGAAACGCTCCCTGCAAAAGGAGGGGCCAGCACCAGAAGTCCCCCGTCCCCCCGCTTCTTCTCCCACTTTGAGCGGGAGAAGGTTTCTCAGGTAGAGAGCTGGCCCTGGGAAAACGGGGGAGGGGGGACCCACTCCTGCATGGGACTCATGGGGTTAGAGGGTTCCCTGTGGGGTTGGCCTTTTGTCCCTGTATCCCCATTCAAAGTAGCCCCCCAGCAAATAAATAGTTCGTTTCCTAGTCAATCTGATGAGAGGCAAGGAAGGGCCCATCTTTAATCTTTAATTCCAGGAGAAATACATAACTTCTCATGACAAATGTGCTGTTTCTATATCACTGAATTGCATAGCAAAGACAGTCAGGGCAATCGTCTTCTTCCTTGGAATAGTAATGCTGCTAAACTCTACTGGCCAGAGCTTAATATGAAATCCTTCTTTGCTACAGAACGGAGCGTGGCCTTTCACCTCTCACCTCAGTTGCTAACTCCCCTGGAAACATCACTGGGTCTCTGCACTCCCAACAGCAGCATCATTATGATCATCATTTGTTTATTATTAACAAAATTAACAGACCACTCTTCATTACAAAGTAACCACAAGGCAATTTCCAAGGTATCTGAAGACGCAGGGCAGTGTCCGGCCACATTCAGTGGGGCTGACTCCCAAGTATGTGAGGTTAGGCAGCAGGTAAAACCAAACTAGCTTGGGTATCTCCAAAGGCCTGAAAGAACACGTTTTTGTAACCAGGTCTAGAAGCTGAGTAATGTTGCCTCCATCTGCACTTCCAGAGGGAAAGCATTCCACAGCTGGGGCACCACTACAGAGAAGGCCCTGTCTCCTGTCCCCTCTCCCTTGATCTCATTGCCTTAGCCAATCTGTCAAAAGGGAAAGGCACCCTGAGAACTACCTGGGTCCCAAGTATTTCAGGCCGAAACAAACACTTTGAATTGGGCCCAGGAACACAGAGACATGCAAAACAGATGGAGGCTAACTTTGTGCAGACACACCTGTCAATAACCTGGCAGCAGAAAACCAGATGCCACTTATTCACCCCCTCACCAATTAAATTTTTTATTATTTGTTCTATTTTTAAGCCACCTTTTATTGATTAAGATCCCAGAGTGGTTTGCAATATATGCAAGTAAAACAATAAAATGGAAACCAAATAAAACCATATGTACTAAACATAAATTTAAAATAAACAGTATACAGTGGTACCTCGGGTTAAGTACTTAATTCGTTCTGGAGGTCCGTTCTTAACCTGAAACTGTTCTTAACCTGAAGCACCACTTTAGCTAATGGGGCCTCCCGCTGCCGCCAGAGCACGATTTCTGTTCTCATCCTGAAGCAAAGTTCTTAACCTGAAGCACTATTTCTGGGTTAGCGGAGTCTGTAACCTGAAGCGTATGTAACCCGAGGTACCACTATACTTACAACTCGCCTTGAACTCACCACTTTCTTCCAGAGGTTCTGCCCTGATACATGCCCCTCTGCTTGCAAGCATGAAATGTCCTAAAGCAGCTGTTTGCCCAAGGCGAGAAAAGAATTGCCTCCAAGTGACCAGGCACAGATTTCTCCCCACTCAAAACACCTCCATGTGCCACAGACAGCTTATATCCTTAGCATGTTGTGTCCAAGCGGGCTAGTAATTTTTACAGACACTCCCCTCACTGCCCTGACCCCCCCCCCCACATACAGGCTCTCCAGGACTTCAGATGGGGTCTCTCTCTCAGCCCTACCTGGCGGGGGTGAGGGCTGTACCCGAGACCTTCTGCATGCAAAGCAGACACTCTGCCACCGAGACACGGCCCCTCTGATCTTAATAGCGGAAATGAATCTTTGGGGAAAGGTAGTAATGAACACGTTAATTATGGCAATTATGGTCTGTGCATCAGAAAACGACGTCAACACACATTTAAGACACTATGAGGGAATACAGCAGTTCAGATAGTAAGAAGGCAGGAGGATGGACAGCACCCCACTGACCCTCGTGGGCTAGCCTCTGTTGCCACTGCGGCATGGAGGGCCAGAGCCAGGATCCTTATGGGTGCCTTCCCCTGAGGAACCAAACAGGCTCGTTCCCACAGCACCTTGCTGGCCAAGTGGCACAAGGAACACACCAAGGAGGCAGCCATGGAATAGAGGAGTGCTGTCTGAGGGCCCAGAAGGGACAGTCTGGAGACAGAGGCTTCAAGGGCCTCCGTTTGCTCTCAGCTTCCGCTGGGGATATTTGCCTCCTCAGCCTGGTCTGTGATCCTGCAAGTCCTGAACTGCCTCACTGCATGGGATCTGGTGTCAGACCAGAACATGATAATTCTGCTTTTGCTAGCTGTGGGGAGAGGCAATGTTGTTTTAAAAAAAGTGTAAAACAACTTAAAATTACTGGACACAATTCATGGGCAAGCAAGTTAAAATGATGTAACTCAGAACAGATCCTGAAGCTGAGGCTCCAATACTTTGGCCACCTCATGAGAAGAGAAGACTCCCTGGAAAAGACCCTGGTGTTGGGAAAGATGGAGGAGAGGACGACAGAGGACGAGATGGTGGGACAGTGCTCTCAAAGCTACCAGCAGGAGTTTGACCAAACTGCGGGAGGCAGTGGAAGACAGGAGTGCCTGGCGTGCTCTGGTCCAGGGGGTCACAAAGAGTCGGACATGACTAAACAACAACAAACTTACCCTTGTTTTTAACCACTCACCAGAGGTGACTAGGAATTCCACCCATGGGAGTGAGAGATTGCTCAGCCCCTCCTCCCACAGCCCTCATCGAATCTTAGAGTTGGAAGGGACCCAGGGTCATCTAGTCCAGCCCCCTGCAATGCAGGAATCTCAGCTAAGCATCCATGTCAGACGGCCATCCAACCTCTGCTTAAAAACCTCCAAGGAAGGAGAGTCCACAGCCTCCCGAGGGAGACCGTTCCACTGCCCAACAGCTCTGACTGTCAGGAAGTTCTTCCTGATGTTGAGTCGGAATCTCCTTTCTTATAACTGGAAGCCATTTTTAAAATGGCGGGCACTGGGCAGGAAGTGGGGAAAGCCCTCACTTCCCCACCCAGCAGAGAAACCAAGCGGGCTGCCAACAGAGGCATGGGCACTCTGCCATCTCCTGGCTGCCCACTGCATTTCCACAGTGAGTGTGCTCCCTCCTTTGTTTCCAGTGGGTTGGTGGTGGGGAGAAGGCACAGCCCTTCCTTCTGTTGCCCATCAGCTGCACAGCAGGCACATCTCCTGTGCATCTAGTGTAGAAACACAGCGGGCGAAAGGCAAGGAGTGATCCATGCCTCCAGGCTGCTTCTGTGTCAGACACCCAGGACAGGCCTTTGGCTCCTGTGCAGCCGGCACAGAGACACAGAGAGCTGGTGGCAAAACAACAGAGCACTTCTATGCTGAACATGCAGGAGTGATGCAGTTTTGTGTGCTCAATGAGGGGGGAAAGCAGCGGCAGGAGGAGCAGAGGAAGCGTGAAGGCTGGCGTGTTCTGCCCTCAGGGCTGGCCTGGAAGGTGCAGCCAGTGGATAATGTGGCACCTTGGCTGCGCACTGCAGGGCCCAATCAGACACATGTCACACCATGCCGGAAGGAACCTCAGTGGCTGCCTGTCAGCTTCCAGGACAGGTTTAAGGCTTTGGCTCTGAGCTACAAAGCCCAAAACAGCTTGGGATCAAGTTATCTGACGGATCACCTCTTCTCATAGTGCCCCATTCAGTCACTGCAAAGGGCTGAGGAGCCCCTTAACTGTACACCATTGTGGAGAATTGTGTTTGGTGGTGACCGGGAAGAGAGCCTTTTCTGTGGTGGCTCCCTCTTTGTTGGAATCACTTCCCAATGGAATGCAAACGGGCGGCAAAACTATTGGTGCTATGGTGCCTTCACACCGATGTTCCCAGGTCCTTGCAATGTTTAGTTCCAGAAATGGCATTATGTTAATTTGCCCTGTTGTTGCATTTCATTTTTTGAAGTTTTTAAATCTTTTGATTTTTGATATTTTTATTTGCTTAATAGAGTGCGGCATTCTTGCTGATCTGTCTTGAAATGCCATATGACAGGCAATCTACAAACAGCTAACTAAACTAACATTTTAGTTGGAGAGGCATTTTACGCACCATCTGCTCATAAGCGTGGATTCTCACCACCCTTGGGTGGAATGAAGTGCCATTACACCCCAATAAAGTCACATCTACAACGCTGAGTCTGAACTTTGTCCTGTGAGCAGCGGTGTAGGAACTTTGCAAGTGGACAGCAATAAGAGGCAGCCCAGGCCCCCAGGGATCCATCCCACAGAGCAGGGAAACCAAAGTAATTAAGAAGCAAATGCACAGCTCCCTTCCCTCCCAACCTCTCCTCTCTGCCTGATAAACCCAGGATTATGGGTTTAGGAGACTAGGAAATCCAGAAGCAAACAGCTGGTGGGTGGTAAACTCCTTGAGGCAACAGGAAAGAGAGAGGGGTGTTGCTAAGAAACTGCAGCCTGGGCAAGGCTGGGGATCACAGCAGAGACCACCGCCACTGCCGCCACTTTTTCCTTGTCCCTAAAGAAGATGGCATAGGAACACAGGAGAAGGGCACAAGAACCTGCCTTCTACCAAGCTCAGGGCCTGTCAGCAGCAGCCTTCCCCACCCAGTTGGACTACAACTCCCAACAGGCTGTGCGGTCCTGGGCTGGTGGGAGTTGTAGTCCAAGCCACCTGGAGGGCACCAGACTGGACAAGGACTAGCAGTGCCTCTCCAGGGTTTCAGACAGGTGCCTCTTCCAGGCCAACCTGGAGACCCAAAGTGTGTGCTCTACCCACTGAGCTGACTACCGCCCTTCCCTTACGGCAGGGGCAGGGGTGTCGTGACGCTCTGGGCACTGCCGGACTCAGTACAAGACAACCGGAGTCTGCCTTAATTGTATGTAAATGTACAGTCTGCATGGTTAGTTAATATGTTGCTGCCCCTTTAAGCAAAAGCCAAGCCGCTCTCTCTGAAAAGAGAGGGAAGCCTGGACTAGAAGCAGACCCCAGGTCCATCTGGCTCTGTGCTGCCTGCTCTGACTGGCAGTGGCTCTCCAGGGTCTCACACAAGGGTCTCTCCCAGCCTCACCCGGAGATGCTGAGGATGGAACCTGCAGGACAGGTGCTCTAACGCTGAGCTATGCCCCCCCCCACCACCGCCCCAGGACAGTCAAGTTTTAGGCCTCTGTTCAATTGCACAAACAGCTCAGCAAGAAAGTTAATTTGTTCCCCTCTTCCTGCTTAGAGCCCAGGCTGCAAAGGTGTGTTTTTGAAAAGGAGCCAGGTGGACAGGATGAGGGAAGACTTGAACTTGGAACAAAGGCTTAGGACAGGACTCACTGAGAGTGTCTGCTTCACAGTGTGATTTATTGTGTTGCACACTGTCTACATGTTTATTAATATGATAACACTCATTTCCTTACCCACTACATTAATTTTCAATAGTTGCGGGAACTCTCCCTTTCTCTGTGCTTCTGTAGGAACATACTAACCCAGCCCTTGCCGCTGGCACCACTGGGGGGGGGCAGGGCGTGGAGGGTGCTCATCACCCTCCACCCTCCCCCAGCCCTTGCTGCAGAGCCAGAGAGGACATGACGGGATCTCTGTGGAGGGCGGCTGGTTTGCACACACACCCACACCCCAGATTGTGTGCCCGGGACCACCCCCTGCCCATGCTATGCCACTTCATAGGACTGAAATTTGTTTCTTTCTTAAGAAGACCAACTGACATATCTTTTTTTGCAGATTTTATTTTGGATCTCCAAAAGAATGGACATCAATGACAAGGACAGGATATGTCCCACAGAGTCCACAGAGCGACTCTGAAGACCTATTTTCATCCTTGTGAACCAAGGTGATGCCTTCAGGCCCTGGCATCAGTGATGATGGGCTAGTGATGGGACTGAAAACTGAGATGTCCTCGGTTCTTTATCCAGGTCTTCTATGTCACCTCTTTTGGTGCTGCGCTGCTGCATGAATCAGCTGATCTGTGGGATAGCGGGGGGGGGGGGGGGCAAAGACACAGCCTTTTGGTGCCCCGATGCCCTGTGGATCACCTTGCTTGTGCAGCACCAAAAGACGCACATCTTTAATCCATGCTTTAAAAAAAAAAAAAAAAGTGTTGTTGAATAATTAAAAAAATGGGACTAGATATTTTGTTTTGGTGCCCACAACCTGGTTTCCAGGAGCCATGTGGCGAATAGCTTTTAAATCCCAGTTTCTCGCACTGATCCTGAATCATATCAATGGGAAGAAGGGGGCAAGAGAGTATATCTGGACCATCTGTAGACCTGTGTAGCCTTTCAGAACCACAGAAAGAAATGGCCCAACAAATACTGGGATAAGAATAGGGCATTTTCCATAGCTGATGGAAACTTGGGGCAAATCCCACCATTACAGATGGGTATCAATCTATAAAACCAACAGCCAGTTCAGAAGACCTACATTTCCACCCCCCTCCATTATATAAAGAAGTAAAAAAGCACCTATATTAAACGTTGAAAGGAAGGGGTGACAAACTGACCCCCCCCCTTTGACCCAGCCTGAAGGCATAGTTCAGATCTAAATAATAAGAGTAAAATCCAGGTAAGCACTGGAGACAGTCCAAAAGTTGCTTATGTCAGTATAAAGGAAGATGCTAATGCAATCGTGTATTATGCAATGCAGCAGGCACAGTTTGTCCCGCAGAGTCTTTGTTTCTGTGCTGGATGAATGGCCATAAGTCCACCATAAAAGTCTCCCTCTATTTTTGCCCTCTAAGTACACAAAGCTTTTCGTCTGTTTTTCAGACAATGACATTATACCATTTTTGTACACTTAAACCCTTTACCTCTCTCCAATTTCTAGCTATCAGTATTCTTGCTGCCATTAATAAGTCACCAATTAAATGTTTATATAATAACCCTAGGTTGTTTCCACTGAATATGTCCAACAATACTATTTTGGGAGGTTTTCTTTCTTCTTCTTTAACAGGTTGTCCCAGTATTTTTTATTAATTCTACAAAGATCTCCTCCTAGATGTCCCACAACAGTGAGGCTTATGATACATTCACATTCATGATGCTTTTAAAATATAGAATCATAGAGTTGGAAGGGACCACAAGAGCCATCTGGTCCCAACATGGGGCTCAAACCCATGACCCCGGGGTTAAGAGTCTCATCCTCTCCCAGCTGAGCTATCCCAGACATGTATCAAGCCTCTTTAGTCTATCCTTTTAAAGTAGTGGTGTTAACCTGGACTGATCAACTCCAAAGTGTATTGATGGCCCAGAACAATCTCCTGACATAAAGAGCTGTGCTGGAGACCCCAAATAGGTCATTGCCTTTTAGTCTACCTGTTGACAGATGCCCTCAGCGAAGGGCTCGGTGCCATTCTCTACCAATGCCATGAAGCCAGCTGAGATACTGGCTATGGGTCAAGGACATTAGCACCAGGACAGAAAACGTATCACAAGCACTCAGGAAAACTGGAGTTCCTGGCCTTGCAGTGGATCGTCGCAGAGAGGCTCCAGAGCGATCTCTATTACTTATGAGATGGGCTTGTCCCACATGTGCCCACTTGGCCGCTTCGATCGGAGGAGCTGGCACTGCTACAGGTGCCACACAATGCCCGTTCTGCATTTGAAGGTGCTCAGTTGCTTCATGTGGCAGGACCTGCACCCTGGGACTCCCTGTGCTCTTCTTGACACCTGCTGGAACATTCCTGGTCAGACAAGCCGACTCAGCTGCTTAGAAAGTTGAGGTGATTTTAATCTGTCTTAGTATTTTAATTTTTGTATGTTTTATAGTATGGTTGTGATTTTTCCTCGATTATATTGTTTTATCTTTTTGTAAACTGCTTTAAGGTTTTTTACAATCAAGAAGTGAATAAATTTTATGAAATGAATGAATTAATATTATGGTCTACAAAAGAGCTTTCCAGACTTTTCAGGTTAATGATACACCTTTTAGACATGCATCATTTTGCGACACAGTAATTCAGTTTTACTAGCAAACCAGAGGTTAAACTAACCCCTTTCCAGCCCCCGGAGGAGTGTGGGAAGCGCTCGTGGAAGACACCTCTGACACTGCAGCCGACACACTAACGGGTCACAACACACAGTTTGGAAAGCTCTGGCTACAGTGATAACACCGCCTTAGAATATGGCTCTACCTCCACCAGGTATAACGCCACCATTCACTGGCAGGTAGCAATAATGGCTGATTTCAATTTCAGCATCAAACATCACCCTGGGAAGTCCAAGGTGAAAGCTGATGTCCCTTGGCTAGTGAATCTAAGAGATAACAACTGAAGCTGTCCTCACAATTTTACAACCTGCAGATAGACAGAAAGAAGACTCTGTGTCTTGGGTGGCAGCTCTTACCTGCCAAAGACAAGATACTGTTTTTCCTAACATCTAAAGCTATGAGATGCAAACGTTTGTATGAATATTTTGTTTTTCTGTTAATTATGCTGCTTTAAATGTACGTATATTGTATATTTAACCTTCATATATAATGCTTTGACATTTTGCAATGTTTTATTTGATGTTTTAATTTAGATTGTAAACTGTTTATCATATTTTTTTTTAAAAAAGAGATAAAGCCGTATAGAAATGATTTGAATAAATTAGTCACTTTTTCCCTCACAACACACATGCATAGTTCTTCTACTGAACCTTAGGCAAGGCACTGAGCTTTTGTTATCTGGCAAGCAGGAAACACACAAAGCCTTGAGAAGCAGATCCAAATGACTCAACTCAGCCTCTCGCTCAGCTCCAAGCCCCATCCTTGCTTTATCAAACTACCACAAGATATGGTGATGGTCACAAATTTGGGGAGCTTTTTTAAAAAGAGAGAGAGAGAGAAGGACAAAATCAGAGAGAATGGTTCCACCAGTGTCAGCCATGGCAGACTAAGAAAAGGTCAAGGCTAAAAGGCAGTATATCGCCAAATGCCAACAGGCACTACCACACTTTGTGGCTACGAAAACATGTTAATTGTATGTCATGTGGGGGGGGGGTGGAACACCAAATTGTGTGCAGCATGATGCTACGCATGTTTACTCTGAAGTAAGTTCAGCGGCAGCGCGGTGGCAGCGGGAGGCCCCATTAGCTAAAGTGGTGCTTCAGGTTAAGAACAGTTTCAGGTTAAGAACGGACCTCCGGAACAAATTAAGTATTTAACCCGAGGTACCACTGTACTGGCTGAACAGTCTGGCTCGGCAGAAGGCAGCTTCCCAACTCCTAGCTCTGCAACATACACAAACATCTCTTGCTGGGAGGTTTCAGTCTGCTAGCGCAGCCAGACTGCTGTGTGCTCTGTCACCGGGTTCCCAGACAGCCATAATTGAAGAGGATTAAGTCACACTAACTCCAGTTCCAAAAATAGGCAATGGTGACCTCACGCAGCAAGAAGGCTCCTGCGGCCAGCAGTGACTCCGTGCAATGCCATCATCAAACAACCTGGGAAGAGATTGGGGGATTGCTCCCCCCAGTCCAAAATACTTCAGGCAAGTGGAATTGCAGGAGACCCCTAGTCCACCCCCTGGATTTCTGTATCAAGCACCATAGCTTTTAAGCTCTCTTACTGCACGCCAGGTCCACAGGCTCCGGGATGCTCCTGCGAGATCCTGCAGGAACTTCGGTGGTGTAGCGGGGACCCAGTGGCATAGCGGGGGGGGGGGAGGCCCCAGGCGCAACATTTTTAGGGGGCGCAACCAGGCACCCATCCACAGGTGCCGGCTTGGTGGCAGGAATTCCTGCCCTGCCCTGGCAAAGGCGGCAGAGCAGCCCATTGGGGGCTGCCACTGCCAAGCAAGGGGCATCCTGGCAGGACCTCTCCCCAGGTGCCTGTCCTTCTCTGCCTGCCTGTCGCTGCCAGAGATCTCTGGTCCCTGCACTAAAAAGAGCTGGTGAAAATGACACCAAAAGCCAGAAAGTGAAGCAGTTGTGGTGTGACATATAGACAGACAGACAGACAGAAACGCAGGCTTACTCAGGATGAACCCACTCAGCCTCAGGGCACAGCGTTTCCATATGGCAGGCATTACAGCCTTTGAGCCTGGAGGCTCTGTTCATTACAATTCCAAATATCATAATCACTAGCTTTTGTATCTCACGTTTCCCTCAAGGAGCTTGAAGTGGTGTACATGATCTCCCCCCCCCCCCGCCGCCGCCGCCGCCACATAATCTTCACAACAACCCTGTGAGCTGATGACTGAGCAGGGGACTTGAACCCTCGTCTCCCAGGTCCTAGTCCAATACCCTAACCACAACACCACACTGGCTTTCTATGCCAGTGCAGCTGCCAAGGCCAATTAAGAACCCAAGGATGGTCTTGCTGGGTCAAATCCTAGTCCAACATCCTTGCTTGAATGCTAAAGGCAGCCGGTCTGTGTTGTTGCCTCACCACCCCCTGCAAACTGGGATTTATGGGGAAATGCCTCTATATATCAGAGAGACCTGTGGCACCTTAAAGACTGAACAGTTTGCTATGGCACAAGGTTTTAATGGGCAAAAGCCTTTGAGACCTAGGCTTGTTAGCCCTCATGGTATGTTAGGGAGCCCAAAGCCATGATCTCTGTGGGAGCGATAAGGCAGTGTGCACCAGATTACTGCTTGCAAGCAGGAAGGAAGCCACAATAAGCCAAAAAGGTTCATCACTGTGTGCACATGGGGCCAGAATGGCTTCATCAGAAACACCAAGCGGCCACCAGGGTGCCAAACTGGACAAGACACCAGTTTACACAGAAAGAGTGTGAACGGCTTAAAAAAACCTAAATACGCAGTATGCATGGAAAGCAACAGGGAAGGAAGGTTAGGGGTTTTAAGCCCCTCCCCCATGGTAATCATGACCCATTTCAGGCTGGTTATGGCTGCTATCTGCACTATAAGAAAAACTTTATAGGCATGAATGGAGTTTTCCTTCCAATGCAAGAAGAAGGCCTGGTGGAAGTAGGGTGGGGGGAGGCAAACTGAATTGGAACTGCTGGGGGGCAGCGGCTATGATTTAAAACCCATACGCCCTTCCTCCCACACCAGGATGCCGTTTGGACTGCCCCCTCCCCACCTCCAGGGACCAGGTATTTTACTTTTAATAAGCCATCCACAAAATCGCTAATTGCATTTAGGGTGCTTCGTCTAGCTCGGTCCTTAGCTGAGTTGCTGCAACAACTCTGAGTACAGAATTTATTTAAAAATAACTAAACCACAAAGCAAGGACAGAAGGTCAAGCAATACAAGAGAGAAAGCGCCGCAGGTGTACCTATAAACACAAGGAAGAGGAGAGCCCATCAAGAGGGGTGTGACTCCCTTCTGGCGAGCTGCCACTGGGTGAGGCACATGGGCAGGGCCAGATCCACAGGGCAAATAGGCACCTCAAGGAGAAAAATCATTTTCTGTAGTGAAGGAGCCACACCCAGGATTTGCTAAGACCCAAGGTCTCCACTGTCAGATTTGCTAATGAAATCCATTTTCTGTTTACTTCAGCTTCATTCTGAAGTTTCCCTTTGGGGAAAGTGGTAGTGGTGTTTCAACTAAAATGGAGCTTCCCTTATTCATTTAATGAATTCAAAAGATTGTTTTATTTATCCAGCCTTTGTTCGTGCAGGAGCCCAGGGTGGCAAAATGCATCCTTAACAAAACAACCATAAACCCCCACATTGGTGGAGCTTCATGCTCCGGCACCGGGGGGGGGCGCGGAGAGAAGGCGGGGGGGGCTGGCGCACGTCCTGGGGGCATGGCGCGCCAGCGCAGGTGGGGGTGTAGCGTCCAGCATGGGGGGGCAGCTGCGATGGCACCCCACCGGGATTGCGCTGCCGGGAGCGGTGTGCTCCCCCCCCACACTCCTCTTCCTTCGCCAGTGAATCCCAAAAAAAGAAATCTAAAAATAGTTTAAACATTCTAAAAAGAGTTAAAGCATTCTAAAAATATTTTTTCCTTTAAAAGATTGTCTCATCCAGTGATCTCGGGGTCTTTCTGCTGTCAAATCCCTGGGAACACAGGAATGTTCAAATTCCTCCTGAAAGGCCCCTCCCACAAACCGCAGGGTCCCAGGCAGCAGTTCTGGGATCTACTTTGGAATATAAGAGGCTACCTTGTACTGTACCAGGTCAAATTACTGCTCCATCTAGGTCAGTATTGTCCACACTGGCAGAGAGCAGCCCTTTGGGGTTTCAGATGGGGGACAGTTTCTGCCCTAACTGGCAATGCCAGGGACTGAAGCTGCATGCCAGGCAGATGCTTCACCACAGAGCTAGAGCTGATCTGCCAGGCAGTCTTCAAAGTCTGCTGCAGCAGAGGCAAGCAGAAGATAGACCAGGAGATGCCGGGGCTATAAGGAGAAGATCAGCGAGGGTTTCTGACTCTCAACTGTTTTAACTGTGACAACTATAAAATCACTCCCCACCCACCCCCATTATGCAGCAGAAATGAAGAAAGCTCAGGTTTTCTTGGGCAAAAGGATGGTAAAATCATTTCTGATACAAACCCATATTTGCCAGGCTAGGCACATGCTCAGAGGCTGAGGTGGGGAACCTTTTTCATCCAAAAAGCCACATTCCCTTCTCAGCAACCCTCCAGGACTCCCTCAGAGCAAAGCGAGTTCCCTGCCCCTATCTAAGCCAAAGCATAATCTGCAGGCTAGTTGCAGCCAGTGGCTCATCTGCACACCACAAGTCTGAGAAAAGGAGCCTTGTGGTTGCCCACAGTTAATGGTGTCTCCGCTCCACAGGAGCAGATAAAACTCAGGATGCTGGACTCTTTCCTGTTAGGGACCACAAGGGAAGCAAAGGCAGCTGAATGAGTGGGTCAGGAGGGGCGGATTGGGGAGGCTCTTAAAAGAGGAGCAGTGTGATTTGAATGTGTGTACAAAGCCTTAGTCTGACCACTGGGCCATCTAAGATGTCTGTCTACTTCATGGACAGTTCCAGGGTTTCAAGCAGCCCTAGCTGGCCCTTCATCACCATCATTCCCATCATCCCTGACTTCTGGTCCTGCTAGCTAGGGATGATAGGAGTTGCAGTCTAAAAACAACAGGAGACCCAAGTTTGGGAAACACTGGTGTAAAGCCTAGGCTCTGTCAGTGAGCTGGAGCCCTTTGTAGGGCCAAGTAAGATTTCAGTCCTCATAATTCTAAATGAATTCTAAATAGGAACACAGTGATCTGCCTTGTACAGAGTGAGATCAATGGTCCATCTGGCCAGAATGGTCTATCAACTAGCAGCAACTTCAGTTGGATTTCAGTCAGACAGTCAGATTTCAAGCAGGGCTCATTTTCCTGGAGGCGTCGGGCACTGAACCTGGGAATTTCCATGTGCAAAGCAGACTTGAGCCATGGGGCAAGAGTCCCCTGGAAATTTCTCCTGGGAAATCCATGATGGAAATTCATGGTGGGAGCTGTGCAAAAGGATCATTCTAAAACTATTGGTTTGCCTGTTTTTATACAGGGTTACATATTTGGGCTATAAACAGAAAATCTAATTGTAAAAATAGCTGTTCCCTCTTGGCCCTGCCGGGAGGAATCCAGCTCACTCTGAATCATCACAAAGATCATAGACTCATAGAACTGCAGAGTTGGAAGGGACAACGAGGGTCACCTAGTCCAACCCCCTGCATTACTCTATTAATGCAAGAATCTTTTGCCCAATGTGGGGCTCAAAGCTACAACCCTGAGAGCAAGTCTCATGTTCTACTGACTGAGTTATCCCAGCTCGTCCAAGGGCACATGGACTAGAAGTCCAGAGATTCAAAACACTACCAGGATGCACAGAAAGGTCATTCCAGGACATTCCAGGACTATCTGAAAGATACTGTCACACGCAAGGCAGAGGTACCGTATACAGCAGGGGTCAGCAAACTTTTCCAGCAGGGAGCCGGTCCACTGTCTCTCAGACCTTGTGGGTGGCCAGACTATATATTGGGGGGGGGGGAATGAACGAATTCCTATGCCCCACAAATAACCCAGAGATGCAATTTAAATAAAAGGACACATTCTACTCATGTAAAAACATGCTGATTCCCAGACCATCTGCGGACCAGATTGAGAAGGTGATTGGGCAGGATCCAGCCCCTGGGCCTTAGGTTGCCTGCCCATGGTATACAGAGTTACCCACGCCCACTGGAAGGTGGCAAAATCAGCACAACGCTTCAAGCGTCTAGCAGCAAGCAGCCTCCCCTCTGGGGGCAAGTGCTTTGAGCAGACGGTCTGAACCAGAAAAGCCGGTAAGAGAAGCAGGGTCACTGTCACGTAGGGGGGAAAACAACAGCCGCTATCAGCCTTGTCCAAGAGGACAAAGTTAACTGCCCTGAGGGTGGGGAGCTTTGCTTCAGAAGCAGCGATGATAATGAAGGGAGTGTCTCTCTCAGTACACAAACCCTCCCAAGCGACCCATCTTTGCCCAGGACTCTTCCAGGCTTCAGTTACACTCGCTTCCCAATACCTGCGCACACACCACCTCTGCCCCACCAACTTACTGGCCTCCTTTATACACAGCAAGGTGGGTTTTCTGGGAAATTCTCCTACTTATTTATTTGCCATTGCATTGGTATCCCATCTTTTTCTCTCTGTTTGGCAAAGAGTAAAGGCGCACTAAAATGCTTCTGTGCACTGAATTATCTTAAAACCCTTTATTCCTTCATTTACCAATGAAATGGTTGATTCACACACACACACACACACACACACACACATACACACGTGTGCCTCTTAACTACGCTAGAGGTGGGAAGCCTTCAGAAACCTGGTGTCTGAGATGGCATCAGAAATGGAGTTTCAGGTACATAGCAGAAACCCACCTCATGCCTGAACAACCCAGAGACAGAGAGGGTCCCCTCAGCTACGTGGTTCTCTGGCACCATCCTCAGATCTGAGGGGACAGGGGCAGGAGAGAGAGCTGGCCTTTAAATACAGAGGTGCTTATGCAGACTCATTACCATCTCTGATTCTTCTTGTAAATCACTTCAGGACTGTGCGGTGGGAAGTCAGTTCCCCCATGGAGGGGGGCTGCTTTGTAGGTGGGAATCTGGGTCCTTGCAGCGACCCAGCAGTGGGTGGAGGAACGCAGCCCACGTCAGCAAGATCCCCAGCTGCGTCACGCAGCCCGGCCAATCGGGTTTGCCTGGGGGTGTGGCTACGACTGTTTAAATTGCGACGTGGCCTGGGAAACCACTTCCTTTTGCCTCCATTCTCGGGATCTCCCAGCCCACCCACCCTCTTTTTTTGTGTGGATTGACTATGGCCTTGCTATGACTAATGTCGGTCGCCTGGTTGTGGGGCCAGGTAGGATTTTTTTCACTTGGCAAAATTGGCACTAGCCATTTGGTTGTCGCCTACCTAGTAGCAATTGTCACAAATTTGTAAGGTTAGGCATTGGGTAAGCCTTATTATGGGAGGGGAGGTTGTTGCCTCCGCCTGCCCCTCAGGCACGCTTGGCAAATCCACACCATGATCAACTCCCACCCAGAAACCACTGTCCCCACTGTGGAAGGACGTGTGGATCCAGAATTGGCCTCCACAGTCACTTACGGACTCACTGCTAAAACCGTGTTTATGGAAGACTATCTTACTCGGCTAAGAGTGATCACTGAAGAAGAAGAAGAAGATCCCGTTAAAGGGATCTGGGGGTGTGGTTCCTGTCCAAAGCCTGGGCGTGGGCTAGGGCCATGCCATGACCCCAACTGTGATGCTGGGGGTGCTCTTAATTGATGTATATTATAAGGTTCCCCCTTCCGGTGGTTGACCCTTATGAGACTTCCTGCAGTCAGGCAGGAGTAAGGATATAGTCTTGCTTCACCCAGTTGCCTAAGCCAAACCGCTCACATCTGTAACCAATAAAGTTGTGGCCTTATTTATCCCATTAACCCAATTTACTTGTGTTTGCGTATTTATTTCAGAGGGGGCTGTGGGAC
Source organism: Podarcis erhardii (assembly GCF_964252035.2). Lineage (NCBI taxonomy): Eukaryota > Metazoa > Chordata > Lepidosauria > Squamata > Lacertidae > Podarcis > Podarcis erhardii. The sequence continues at coordinate 3,785,636 of NC_138511.1, forward strand.
CCAGGGACCTCGCCACACAAGGTGTGGGACCCAGGGACCTCGCCACACAAAGAAACCTAACCCTGGATCCTTGGAACATACAAGCTCCGCCCCCCCCCCCGCTTTCTCCACCCACCAGGGTAACCAGCATCCCTTTCTCTCTCAACTAATATTTGCAGATGTGCTACAAGTTTCCATATCCCAGCTTGATTCAGCATAAGTCGCCTGGAAGGTGGGCAGTAATTCTGCAAAGTTACAAAAAACACACAAAAAAACCCTCAAAGTGCTGACTCACTTAATTTTCTACAGGCTGCTGTTACTGCTGATTTGCTGTTGAACAAAGTGGAACTGATGTTCAGCCACAAGCAAGAAGGCTGAAACCACAAGTTTTGCCTGAACTTTTAGCTGCAGTTAAGTTCCTCCACCCACACTCCTCTCTGGCCCATATTGCCCGGGGCCAGTCTTAGCCAGGAAAGCATTACATCAAAAGACAGGTTAACTTCTGCCATAATGTCAGCCATAGTTCCTCCTTAATCACAGCTAGAAGCTAAGGGGTGACATTATCCAGGAAACCAGAATCATGGACAAGCCTGGTTAGCATAAACCAGGAAAAGGATTTGTGGAAGCAAAATGTGATCCTTCAAGAAGGGTAACAGCTCAGTTGTAGAGCAGGTGTTTAGCATGTAGAAGATCCCTGGTTTTTCTTGGTTGTCTTAATTCATTGTAAGCTGCCCTAGGAGTTTTCGCAAAACCCAAGTAATTAAAATATGTTAAGTGAATAAGATGCTTCTCGCCTGCAGCTCAGACTGGTACACTTTCTAGCTACCTTGTTTTGTGTGAACTAGGCTTAGGGCACCACACACAAAACATACATGCTCTCATTTTACATTTTGGGATTCTAACAAACTCTTGGGGATCCTGTTCCAAAGTATCACATTTCCACCCCAGCAGGGAAGCAGGAGCTAAGCTCATTTGTAAGAGGCACCAGCTCTGGCAGGAGCCAGTTTAATCCTATATTCTTCAAAACATGCTTTTGAAAGGGGTTAGCAACAACCTCCCAACTAGACCCATGACAGCCGCAGTTCTTTTCTCAGGGCAACCAGAAATGACAAATCTTTTCAGCTTTGCCAAGAGAAGAGGAGAGTATCCTCAGATCGAAGAGTCCAAACCTTCCCCATTGTAAGCAAGATGTGGCAAAGGTGGCAAAGGGTGGCAAAGGGTGGAGAACGAGGACAGGAGATTTTGCTCCATTTCGCTCTCTCTCAAAACACTGACGTTCTGGATTGTGCAGGGAGGCCACATTCACACTGCATGTTTAAAGCACTAGGATACCACTTTAAACAGTCGCAGCTTCCCCCAAAGACTCCTGGGAGCTGTTAAGGGCATTGAGAGTGGTTAGGTGACTCCTCTTGCCCCTCACAGAGTTCCCAGGATTCTCTGAGGGAAGCCATGATTGTTTTAAGGGGTATCACATGCATGGTGTGAATGTGGCAGGAAACCAGTGGAAGGTTGAGTGGGGGGGGGCAGGGTGTTTGCACACTGTGACTTATTTGTCCATCTAATGCACAGGAACTGGCCACTGGGTCAGACCAAAGGGGGCCCCTTTAGTCCAGCATCCTGTCTCACAGTGGCCAACCAGGGACCTACATGGAGCCTGAAAGCAGGAACCGAGGGCAAGGGAGGTTCGGCTGCCACCTTCGTTCTACACCTTTAAAGGTTCCTCTTTCACCAGGCTTGTTGACATCTGATGCCCTTTTAAAATGTGGTGCAGAAGGGGGGCTATTGGGTTGTCTTTGTTTTTATTGTGTACTTTTTGTTTTTTATGTTGTGACTTTATGTTGCAACCAGCCCTGGGATATGAGAGTATAGGACAGTATACAAAGTAAATAAATAAATAAATAACAATAAAATAAATAAATAGCCACTCTCCCCACTTGTGATTTCCAGCAACTGGTATTCAGAGGCCTTTACTGCCTCTGAAGGGACAGGTCTGAACCAAGGGCTTGTGGGGAGGCATCCATTTTACCTCCCAACCCATATTCATGGTACCATATGAAGCAGCATTCTAGAGTCCGACCATTTGGTTCCTTTAGCTGCGCACTGTCTCTACTGAGTGGAGAGCCTCTCGGGGATTTCAGGTGGGGCCGTACCTGGAGATGCCGTGGACTAATGCACATTGTGAGGGGGGAAATGCAGTTTTCTCTGCCCCCCCCCTTTTAAATGCACAGATTGCTGCAGAACCAGGGCCCAGCCGATTTATGAATGGAGGTGTGAGGAGCAGGTTCCACGGCTTGCCAGCAGGATTGATCAGCCTCTGAGAAAGGAGGCTTCCAGCACAGCAGGAATAGCCACAGAATGAAAAGGCAGCTGGCAGCATCTCCCTGGAAGGGTCCCAAACCGAGGGAGAGAAAGCAGGTAGAGCGGATGGCTTTGAAGTCAGGGAAGCCAGAAAGGAGGAGAGCAGAGAGTGGGTGATACTGCAAGAGAAAGAGGCTGGAAGAAGGAAAGGAAGGGGTTAAGGTTGATGAGAGATGGGGCTCAGCAGGTGGCCTCTGAAAGTAAAGGGACCCACAGGGCTCTGACAACCCTTGGGACTGGCAGAGGGGGCAGGGCCTGGCAGCATGCAGCCTGGCAGCCATGGACCAGAAATAAACTCATCCGTCCATCCCTGCTTGTCAGCCCTCAGATGCAACAGGTGAGCAGGCGGCTGAGGAATCCACCCATCTGGGAGTAAGGCTGGCTCTGTGAGGCTCTGGTGGAGGTAACATGGCCTACATGTGGCACATTCAGATGTACCACATACCCTCCAGCTTGGGGTGGGGTTGCGGACAGAGCACCTCAAGTTCTCAGAACACTCCGGGATCATCGGTCACTGAAACTCCAAGTTCCATGAGCAGCTCAGAGGCAGCACTGCACTGCAACTAGGAGCATAAGCCAAGAGCCCCTAGTTCAAATCTTGCTTCTGGCACCAACTCATACTCTTGTCAAGCCACTGGCAGGGACTGGCAGGATGAGGGCAAGTGTGCACCAGGGGGAGGGGGGCTGGAGAGAAGCGGAGGGCAGTGACCCAGTGACCTGGGGACCTGTACCAGCCAAGAGGCAAGAATCAGAGGCAAAAGAAGCTTCAGAGCTGGAGGAAGAGACAGGCCAGGCAAGTGCCTCCCCACCCTCTCCTGCACCACTGTCTCCAAGAGCCAGGAGAGAATTGAAGTGGGAAGAGCAGAAGCAGCTTTCATGAAGGTGTAGTCTCCGGCTGCATGAACTCTACCCTTTGGAGGGCGAGGGGTCCCCAGTTGCTGCAACTGCTCCTTAGAGTGTGGACCTGGTGGCCTCCAGATGTTATTGGCAGCAGCTCCCATCCTCCCTGACCAATGGCAGTGCTAGCTGGGGTTGATTTAAGCTGGGATCCAACATCTGGAGAACTCCATGTTGGCGACCTCTGCAGCAAGCCATCCATGATGGCCATTTCTTTTGTAGTGAGGGCAGTCCAGCTCTGTGTCAGCCAGTTGGCCATGGGTCACAGCAGTGACAGGAAGTTCTCCTCAGGTGGGGGTGGGAGGGAGGGTAATGCCTGCAACTCAAGGCGGACACAGCCCTAGGCAAACAAGACCTGAAAAGCAGAGTAAGGTTCATCTCCCCTGCCACTCCCAAAACAGCACAGAGAGCAAGAGAACGTTGCAGAGCCACAGTCCACAAAACAACGACTGAGGCCTATCAAGCACCCGCACTGGACAAGCCAGAAATTCAAAGGATGCCTCTCCAGATCTGTGGGATGGAAGACCCCAAAAGTCCAACCTTCCTGGAAGTAGCCCCCTCTAACACCAAACAGGGACAAGGGTGTGTGCTGTTCTTTACCGACACAGTCAAACATGCATCCTTCTGGACACTTAAGAGAAATGATGGCACCTGGAAATAAAATCTGATCTCTGAAAGCTTTTTAGGATTGTAAGGTCTGGAGCAGGAACAGGAAAAATGGAATGTTCACCGTATTCTCCTATAGGCTCTTAAGTGTGGGTAACTATGAATGGCTTGCTGTTCTTGTCTGAATCAAAATATAACTTTTAAAGAATTGCACCAGTAAATGCTGAATTCTACTGGTGTTGTGCAAGGAAGAACATCATAAGGAGAGTGCTGCTGGATCAGGCCAATGGCCCACGTGGTCCAGCACCCTGTCCTCACAGTGGTCACCCAGATGCCTGAGAGAAACCAGCAAGCGGCGCAAGAGCTCTTGCCCTTCCTATGGCTTCCAGCAACAGGGATCCAGAACGGACTAAAAGTGCGACCCAGGGAGGTTCAAGCCTTGGCCCAGCCTTGAGCAAAATCTACGTACTATTTATTGTGAAAACAACAAGAAGCAGCTAGAGCAGACCAGCAGAAGAGGAGCAGGACCACTCCTCCATGGGTGTAGTCAGGATTTATGTTGGGGGGGGGGACAGAACCTCAGTTAGATATGTATTTTTATTTTTATTTATTGATTGGGGGCAGCTCCCCCCCCCCCCCCGCTACTCCCATGCACTCTTCCAGCACTGCTGTGAGATCAGCAACTTTTGGATCCTCTGTTCCATTAACTCTTTCCATTCCAGCTGGCTGAACTTTGCAACCAAGAACAAGTGCCAGGGCTTGCTCTCGTCCACCTCCCATCCAATCCCTTTTCCTTTTGTGTTATGCCTTTTTAGGATCTGGTCTCCCAGGGCATAGGCTGCTCCTGCCTTCAGAGATTTAAAAATCCTCTGCACTGGTCTTTTTCTTTCCTCCTTCAATGCTAAAAGGGAGGCAGCTGGAGGTGCAAATATATCCCCAAAGCAGAGCTTAATTCTTAGAGCCATTCCTCCCTGGAAGCCATTCCTGCCTGTCACAGACACTGGGAGAGGGGACCGAATGTGGTGAGGGAATTATACTCTGCACATGCTTAATTGCTCTACACTTGCAGTATTATTTTCACAGGCTTCAGGAATGCATGCCTGCACTGAAAGATATGGGGCCTAGCTTTCGCTGAGCTTTACCTCAAATTAAGCTCTGGGTTTCCACAGCCATTGTCTCTTCTTGTTTTCCCTCATCTGTTGTTGATGTGCCCTCTGGGCTGGGTGAGCTGGGCGCTTGTCACATGCTCCTCCCATCGATTTACAGCTAGCGAGCTGTCCCTCCATCTGTGAACTTGTCCTCTGCCTTTTGCCAGTGCTCTCTCTCCCCCCTCCAGCCCACAGAGGATATTTGCTACTGCGGTTTGAGTAGACTCTCAGTTTGGAGTCCTCCTTAACAGCTCATTTTTAAGTGCTTGGTTCTTGTACCAGCTAAATGCTCCCAGACAAGCTGGCATCTTTTCCCAGAGCTATACAAAGACATTTTGGTGTCCAACTTGGAAAATCCAAAAGGCATCCCTCCACATCCCAGCTACTATGGGGATACACAACGATGCCACGTACTATCTAAATGAAGCTCACAGACCACTGGTGGTCCACAAACGGAGAACCCCTGTAGTAATGCTCCAATCAGACTTGCTTCTTGGCACACCAGGTCCACCAACTGTTTTCCCCCCTCAGACACTTGCTTTTCTGGCCACGGCCACTCTGTCCCACTTCCTTTAGCCATCCTGTCCCTTGACCAACCTTCTTAACCAGTGTTCGAAATTCCCTTTGTTCTAGGCACATTTTGTGACAGGGAATTTCAGTAGTGAGAGTAGTTTCTGAGCTCTGGGCGCAGTACTGTGCCTAAGATTTCAGATTAAAACTGCGGAGTGGAAGGAAAGGAGGACCCTTTTCTGCCTCCCCACTTCCAGCTACTCTCTGAAGACTGGAAAAGAGACCCTCTTAAGAATATTAGGGGGGCGGGCAGGGAAAGGACTAGACCATGTGAAAAATACACATAATATTTTAGCTGCAGTTCATTCATTTTCAGCTTTGTATTCTTGTTATAAAAAAGCGTGCCCAGACATTTCGTTGTTGCACCCATAACATTGGTTTAAAGTGCCATTTAGCTCCTAGCTTTCATATCTCAGTTTCGAACACTGTTCTTAACACTCCTCTCCCCTTGCCTCCAAACATGCATCCCTCCAGACCCTAGCACTGCAACTTTAAGCACTGTCCTCTATCTGCTGCTTCTTCAGGTTCCATGAATGACTGTGGATCCCTTCCTTCAACTCCTCTGGTCCCTTAAAAGTTTCTATATATACCAGGACCAGTTCCCAGTCTCCCAAACTATCCCTGTGTGAGGTCTATAATCCCAGTCAAACTGACAACTTTCCCTTCCCTCACCAAAGTTGGAGTGCAAGCTGTTTAAGTCCTTTGAGAATGGAACATGCCAGCTCAGACCATCAGCGTCAAGGTCTTCAGTCTGCCACAAAGTATAGACACAAAGCTTTTAAAGTCTTTCAGTCCTAGGCCTTTGAAAAGAAGCGGAATCCCCCGTGCCTTTGGGAAGCCTTTCTGGTGACTCAAACATAGCAAGAGATGCAGCAGGAAAAGTTCATGAGACTATACTCTCACACAGAGGGTCAAAGCCACCCATGACAGATTCTTGCATTTTAAGGCAAGAATAGCCAACACAGTGCCCGTCAGATACTGCTGGGCTACAACACCCATCAGCTCTGAACACTGTCCATGCTGGTTGGGGCCACTGTTAGAAACTTAAATCTAGGTTAAGGTCGCCACAAGAGAATGTCTATTCGCCAGGAAGTTGGGACTTGATGACCCTGGGGGTCCCTTCCAATGCAACAATTATACGATTCTATGATCTTAACTAACTTGACTGTAGCTTGCTCTTCCAACAATTCACTTTTTCCAGTATGCAACCGGAGAAGAAACACACACAGTGGAAATGGAAATGGCATTAACTATGGACTAAGGCAGATTTTTAAACTGTGGTCGCCAATCTGGTGCTCAGAAATCTCCACAATTGGTCCCACTCCAGTAGCAAACTGTGCCTGGTGCCCAGCTATTTTCGAACACTGGTTGGGGCAGGTGGGAGAGGCAGTCCAATTTCATCTGGAGGGCTACTCCTGCACCACAAATCTGGTGACTGCTGGACGATCTCAGCTTTTAGAGTAATTCAATTAGGAGAGAAGCTTAGTATATCACTGAAACCTGGACCTGTGGTTTTGCTCGCCTGGGCAAGCCTTGGTTACAGCTCATGGTTTGTTTGGAGAGAGGTAACCTATGAGCCAGGGTTTGGATGATACGCTGAGCTAAAGCACAGCTTAGCTGAGCTCAGTGCAGGAGCAAAGCAGCCACAATATGTTCATCATATTAAGCCATGGCTGGGTGTTAAACGGGCCGAGTATATATCTGAGGACTGTGCTGTTAGTTCACATCCTGTAGTTCTGCATGAGTCACAGATCTCAGTTTGCCTCCTCATTGCAAGGCAGTGGACACAATGGGCAGCTTCCTTGGAGGGTGAGCAATTCTGCATCATCTCTGCATCAGCAGTGACTGAATGAATGACCAGGTCAAAACCAGTACTCAGCAAAATAACTCCCCAGCCATACAAACTAATTAGAACGGAGGTGATGGTTCACATAGAAGCAATGGGTAACCTCTTCTGAGGCCATGCCATCACACCCAATGCAGAAGTAGTTACTCACCCCCACTGGAAGGTGGCAACTGGCAAAGTCTGTGCAATGCATCATGCAGAGAAGCAGCAAGCAGCCTCACCTCTGAAGACAAGCACATTGAGCTCACCCAAGCCTTTTATTGTTGTTGTTGTTTTAAAAAACAATTCAGTGTTAATACATTTAAACAACTGAATATTAATTCTCTCACGGCACACTGTTTAGAACAGGGGTCACCAACCTAAGGCCCATGGGCCGGAAGCCCATGGAGGTCGTTTGACCGGCCCATGAACCAACCCTGAACCAAGCCGCCCGCTCACGCACTGCGCTAAACCAGCACAGCGCAGCACAGCGCGGGGACTCGCTTCTGCGGTGCCAGAAATCGCGTCTGTGCAGACGCCAAAAATTGCAGGCAGGCACACGATCCGACCCATGGAGGATCTCCGCAGGACCGATCCGCCCCAGGAAAAATAAACCTTGCTGACCCCTGGTTTAGAACAACTGTCTACAACAGCCTTTACCAAGCTGGTGCCCTTCTGATGCTTTGAACTACAACTCCCACCATCTCCAGCCAGCATTGAGTGCGGCTGATGGGGTTTTGGGTCCAATTTGGCGAAAGTTGGTCTTAAAGGCAATCTCCTTACACCCAAAGGAGGTGTTCAATGTTTTGGTTATAAAGGGTCATTGCCACGTTACAAACATTGCAATGGCATTTAACCACATCAGAACTCCGCAGTACTTTTGAAACCTCAGCTAGCTTGCTCTTCACTCACAGACTCAGTGCAGAAAAGGGCAGGTGCACTTCCTTAAAGTAGGAAATGAAGAACAACAAAAGACATGCACGTACAGAGTACGTTTCACTTTTTCGCCAGGATTTCAACCATCATCCCATGAGGGCATGTTTAGATTGCAAAAGGAAGGAAGACATTCATATAAGGGTAACCCCCTCCCCATACAAAGGCAACCTTCCCCTTTCTCCTTATTGATACATGTCAAAATGTTTAATTGTTGGAAACAACAGCAATACCAGGGGGCAATCTCCTTGTGCTGAACTCCTTTGAAATGAGGAGAAATGGTGCTTGTGGAGGAGAATTTCGAGGTGCAGCGTGTCTTTATGATTCACAGAATCATAGAATTGCAGAGTTGGGAGGGACACTGAGGATCATCTAGTCCAACCCCCTGCAATGCAGGAATCTTTTCCTCATGGGGGCTCAAACCCATGACCCTGAGATTAAAAGTCTCATGCTCTACCAACCGAGATACCCTGTGGGCCTTGGTGGAGCTTTGCAAAGAAATCAAAGCATTACTGTATCCTCCAGGAGGGAAATGGGGGTGGAGCCAGGGGTGGGGGGGTCTTTGCAAAGCAACACACAGGTTGAGGCTTTAGCAGTGTGGCTTTAAGAGCTTCCAGCATCAAGCAGGGTTGACTTCATCTTAACATCTAGACTTCCTGGTACTCCTCCAGAAATGGTTGGAAACATCCCTTTGGCAATGAAACTGTATCAACAACTCTAAGAACTGAAGCATTTTAAATGGGGGAAAACATCACAGCAGTTAGCTGAATCGCTGAGGGCGTCCAATATACCTGCCCTCCCCACTTATCAACTCTCAAAGCTTTAAAAATATTTTTCTTTTGCAACTAAGTTTCCCAAGTCCCAGATTCTCAGTGATTCTTGTTTAATGCTAGAGAAATCAGCTGTAATTTTTTAGCCCTTCACCCAGCTAATCTGCTCCAAGGCGGGAAATATCTCATTTCTCACTTTCATCCTATTTGATCCCTGTTAGATAGTTTCCCTACCTGGAAAAAATGTACATACAATGTAACCCCCCCAAAAAACGATCTTTCAAGACCTTGTTTCAAACGGATCTGATGTTTGTGTGTGTGCATAAGATAAAGGCTGTTTTATACTAGCATACAATGGGTGGGGGTGAATAGCATTACTCCACTTCAGAGTTTTGCTGATGCTAAAATTGAAGATCATTGTTAGAATGAAATGTCAATTCCGCTTTTCTGAGTAAATCTTTGTAGGACTGGGCTACATAACCTGTTCAAGAAGACAACCAAACTCAGCCCATTCTAGACTCGGCATATTCCCACACTGCTGTAAATGCAACATGAGAATGCACACGAGTGTTGTACAGACACTCACTGGAGACGTGTGACTGGTTGAAATTCCTAGGTGAGAATACACTAGGTAGCAAACCCAGGTTTCCCACATTAATGTGTGGGGTGGCCCTACAAGGGCACTAACTTTGCCAGTCTAGTATTAGAGGCACACCCTCCTCCCTTTCACAGAACCATAGAATTAGAAGAAACCCCGAGGATCATCTAGTCCAACCCCCTGCAACACAGAAATCCTGCCCACTGCCATCCCTGGGTGGACCAAACCACCAGCCTTCTGGTTAACAGCCATCTGCCTTACCCAGCTTGAATTCCTCCAGCATGGCATCCAACTTGGTGTCATGGAAGACAAAATGGACAGGGTGGTTGTAGAACTTGGTGATGGTCTTGAGGGTGGTGCAGTCATCAGGGTCTACAAAGGCCAGGTCCTTGACGTAAAGTATATCCACAATGTTGGACCGCTCCTCCTCAAAGACGGGGATACGAGTGTAGCCACTCTCCATGATCTCAGACATGGTGTTGAAATCCAAGATGGCGTCACTGTGGATCATGAAACAGTCATGCAATGGGGTCATGACAGTTTCCACGGTCTTAGTCCTAAGCTCCAGAGCCCCTTGGATCATGTTCAGCTCCTCCTTCACCAGGTCATTGTAAGGTTCCGTCACCTTCAGCATCTCCACCAGCTTCTCCCGGTTGTAGACCGTGCCAATTTCTTGACCGAGCACGCAGTCCAGGAGCTTGCTGACGGGGAAGGAGAGGGGAAAGGTCAACAGCATGAAGAACTTGGTGACCACGATGGTGTTGGCCCCCACCGCCAAGCCATGGCGGGAGCAGAGGGCCTGCGGGACAATCTCCCCAAAGATGACGATTCCGGTGGTGGAGGCCACAACGGCCCCCAGTCCCGAGCCAATGAGGTCGTCGAGGAGGATGGTGAGCGTGGTGTTGACCAGCACGTTGCCCAGGAGGAGGGAGCAGAGCAAGTAGTTGCCCTTGCGGCGGATGGGCTCGATCTTGCGGGCGTAGCGCTTCTCCTTCTCGGTGCCGCAGTTCTGGACGATGCGCAGCTCCATGGGGTCCAGGGCCATGAGGCCCAGGTTGAGCCCGCTGAACATGCCCGAGAGGACCAGGAGGCAGCCGATGAGGATCACCTGGAACCAGAGGGGCAGCAGGTGCTTCTTCTCCTCCACCACCTGCAGGAAGGCGTCGCGGCCCTCCAGGGGCAGCCAGGGCTGCCCGGGGCCGCTCTGCGTGCACAGGACGTACAGCTTGGACTTCTCCGCCTTGCGCAGGAGCTGCACCTTGACGGAGACCAGGGCCGAGGTGTCGCGGCTCTCCTCGGCGCGCGGCTGCACCACCAGGTCCTGCGTCTTCTCGGGGCAGGTGGCGTTGGCGGCCTCGCCCCAGAAGGCGGAGGAGGCGTTGCCCCCCGGGCCCACCTCGGAGAAGGAGACCAGCTCGGAGACGCGCGCGTGCATGCCCAGCCCGTACAGGCGCAGCTTGATCTCGGCGCCCTCCAGCACCTGGATGGGCGACAAGCTGGCCGCGCTGGGCGCCGGCAGGTCGCTGCTCTCCAGCCTCATGCCCAGCACCCGGGGGGGCCCCGCGCGGGCGGCGGCGGCGGCAGAGCCGGGCAGCGCCGGGCACAGCAGCGCCACCAGCAGCGCCGCCGCCGCCGCCGCCGCCCCGGCCTCGCCCCCTCCGCCGCGCGGCCGCCCGCTCCAGCCCAGCGCCATGTTAGCCTCGCCCGGCCAGCCGCTCCTGCCGCGCTCGCGGACTTGGGCTCGCGGGCGCTGCGACTGCGGCGTCACGGGCTCGCCTCCTTTGCCTAGCGCCCGCCCGCCCGCCCGCCGGGCAGCGCCGGGGCGGGGCCGGCCGCTTAAGGAGGCGCCCCAGAGCGGGCGAGGCAAGCCCGCGGCCCCCGGAACAACAACTCCTCTTCCCGCGACTCACAGGAGGAGCCAAGGCCCTTCGGCCCCCACAATCAAATATTGGAGGCGCCCCCCCCAAAAAAAGTTGGTGGACATTCCCATTCAAATAGTGTCTCTGCATTGCATCATGTGGTCAGTTATGCGGGGCGGGGCTTACAGGCCCCCCCACAATATTTTATTCAAGTTGCCCCCCCCCGCCCCCGCCGCGAGCCTTGGGAGGGCGAGAATCAGAGAGTTGCAGACTTGGAAGGGGCTCCCGAGGGTCCTCTAGTGCAGGAAGCACAGCTAAAGCATCCCAGGCCAGCTTGTCTCGCTTCTAAAACTTCCAAGGAAGGCCAGTCCCCCCTTCCCAGGTAATCTCTTCCACTGCTGAACAGGCCTCACCTTCCGAAAGTTCTTCCTATGTCTAGACTCTAGTAGTGGAACCTCCTTTTTCAATTCGAAGCCACTGGTTAGGGTCCTACCCTCTGGAGCAGCAGGAAAAGAGCTTTCTCCACCTTCCATTTGACAGCCCTTTAGATATTTGAAGATGGCTGTCATTTCGCACACGGGTTTGAGCCCCACGTTGGGCAAAAGAGTCCTACTTTGCAGGGGGTTGGACTAGATGACCCTTGGGAGTCCCTTCCAACTCTACAATTCTATGATTCTATGGTTTCCAAGCCTTTATCATCTTGGTCACACTGCTCTGCACAACATTCTTTTTAATTTGGGATGCCCAGAGTTGGTCATATACTTCAGGTGTGCTCTGACCAAGGCAGAATAGAGCAGTACTATTACGTCCCTTGATCTGGACACTAGACTTCTGTAGATGCAGCCAAATAATTGCATTGGTTTATTTTGCTGCTGCATCACACTCATGTGCTTTAAATGTATGGTGTTGTACTCAATGTTTCTGCCAGAGTTGGAATCAGCAGGAGAAGAGAAGAGGAATGCAGACCTAAGAGGGTGGCCGTTTCTTCTAAGTCTGACGCTCTGGAGGGAAAGGCACTTTGCACATGCTTGCTCTATCATTTGTACCTTTTCACCTTTTAGCTCCCTTTTAGTCATTGAATTGACTTGTTTCATATACTTTTCGTTCCATTGTTGAAATTCTGGAATTAAACAAATATCTCTCTATATCTTTTATAGATATTTTAGTGTGGCAGCACCCAAACTGAAACTCCCGACCTACTTACACCGGGAAGGTGCTTTTGCTATATTATTTTTGGCACTTGTGCCCTATTGGTGGAAAGGTCTGAAGAATTTACAGGAAATCAGTTGGAAAAACTGAGTGTATTTTTTCCAGCTACTACTTGAACTGCTTTGTAAACACTGGCTGCTTCAAAAAGAAGCCAGAAGGGTACTCAACTTTTTAAAAATTTTATGAAATAAATTTAAAAGTGTGATTTTTAAAAATGCAGAAACCCTGGTGATTTTCTTGTATACTGTACATGAATATTTTTTGTACTGTAGTAGCTTTATCTTGGATGGAAACCTGAGTATAAATTTGATAAACACAACATAAGGGGGAGCTGGGGGCGGGAGGAAGATGCGCAAGACAGTCGCAGAGAAAAGGGCCATGGCTTCAGCGCACACACACTGCATGCAGAAGAATCGAAGTTTGAGCCTGGTATCTCCAGGCAAAGCTGAGAGCTACTCCTGTCTAAAACCTTTGTGACCGGCTGTCAGTAAGTGTAGACTGACTGAGCTGGAGCCCTTCAGATGTCCTAACCACTGTGGAGTTGTAATTCCAAAGCAAGTGTGTGGTGGTTGGTCTGTCAGACAAGGACCTGGGAGACCAGGGTTCAAATCCCCACTCGGCCATGAAGCTCATTGTGTGTGGTCTCCTATGCCTGAAAACCCCCACATCACCATGTCTGGATAAGATATAAAGACCTACTTGAAAATAAAACCCCAAGGTGGTTGTCACCGATGGAAGCAAAGGCTCTGAAAAAGCTCAATATGGAGGCCAAATGGCCGAAATATTGGGAAATCTTGGAACAAGAGGGAGATAAACTGAAATTGCAGAGCTTTGAAAAACTAAAAGACAAAGTGCGAGATTGGCTTCACTATTATCAAATAATGGAGGCATACAAATTGGACAAGAAAATTGGCTTCCAGGTGGAAAAATCAAAATTGGAAACAGAACTGTTAGATCCCAAAACTAAGATTCTGTCAAGAATGTATAACTTGCTGTTGAAATGGAACACTCAGGACGAAATGGTGAAATCTGCTATGATAAAATGAGCACAAGATGTGGGACACAACATTATGCTGGCTGACTGGGAACAGTTATGGACCACAGGTATGAAGTTTACGGCATGTAATGCCTTAAGAGAGAATATTATGAAAATGATATACAGGTGGTACATGACACCAGTCAAGCTCGCAAAAATATATCATTTGCCCAATAATAAATGCTGGAAATGTAAAGAGACTGAAGGTACATTCTTTCACCTTTGGTGGACGTGCCCAAGGATTAAGGCTTTCTGGGAGATGATTTATAATGAAATGAAAAAGGTATTTAGATATACCTTCCTGAAGAAACCAGAGGCCTTTCTCCTGGGCATGGTTGACCAACTGGTGTTAAAGAAGGATAGAACTTTTTTTATGTATGCCACAACAGCAGCAAGAATACTCATCGCGAAGTATTGGAAGACACAAGATCTACCCACCCGGGAAGAATGGCAGATGAAGGTGACGGAATACATGGAACTGGCGGAAATGACTGACAGAATCCGAGACCTGGGAGAAGAGTTGGTAGAAGAAGATTGGAAGAAATTTAAAGACTATTTACAGAAATATTGTAAAATTAGGGAATGTTAGAAGAATGCTGGAATGAAGTTATGTGGCTTTAGCAGTAATGTTATAAAGGAGTATTTAAAGATGGATTGTTAACAGGTGAGAATGTAAAGTTATAATATATTAAGATAAACTATTAGGATAAAAGCAAAAATGGAAAGGATTTGCTGAAATAATTAATTGAACTAGAATACAAAAAAGGGAGGTGCAAGGAGGTCAGGGAAACAAGTAAATGAAAGTTAAGATATGGAAAGGTTGATTTGTTTTTATTTTTTTTAAATCTTTTTGTGTTTTGTATTTTTCTCTTCTTTTTCTTTTCTTTTTTATTATTGTAACTTTTTGAAATCTTAATAAATATTTTTTTTTAAAAAAAAAAAGAAAACCCCCACATCACCCTGCAGGCAAAGCAGGTGAAATTCAACAGGCAAAGCGTTGCCATCAGCCTGCAGGCACCTTCCAACTCAATGATTCTATGATTCTATGATGAGGGACAATTGCACCATGCTGGGTTTCTGCTTGGCCTGCAAGTGCTCAAGGTACAGGCACCAGCAGGAGCCTCACTCTCTGCCTTGTTTGTGCTGTGCTGGGACGGCCAGAGGCCTGTTTCTTCCCTAAATTATCCCTTCACCTCATTCTCCCTGTCCTGCTGGGCCACCTATGCTCCTCTGGGGGCCAGTGCCCCCCCCCCCCCGTGGGCAAACCTTCGAAATGCCACAGAGCCTTTCTTGGGCCCAGCACCCCAAAAGATCTTCGCCTTTACTTGGTACCATTTTTACATCTATTTTAGCCCAGCTTTTAATTATTCAGGAGATTTAGGCTCACATTAAAAAGGTAAAAGGCAATAATGGCAGGGAGATGCATAAATATTAGAATTTAATGCAGAAGAACCCTGCTGTCATTGATCTTCATTAATGCTTTGTTAGCAGAACTCAAGCTGGGAATTCTGGTGTCTGATGGGGGAGAATGAAAATACCAGAAAGGAACACTCTCAGTCAAACAATACCTGTCCAATATGGTTTTCAATACTAAAATGTGGTGAATTAAAAAATAATAATGTAGGATTAATCTGCCAAAAGTGGTTTTAAGTGGCAGTTAAAATATGTGTCTGATTATTGTTGTTGTTGTTGTTGTTGTTGTTGTCTGGTTATGTGTGGGGTACAATCTGTCAAGGGATGACTGTTCCATACAATTTTAAGTTCAGAGCTGCATTTTTATGACCTGAACTGCTTGCATTTTTAACTAGAATTTGGTCTCTTTGTAAGCATTAATTAACAACCTCTTCATTCTGTCTTTGATGTGGTCTTCTGTGTGACTCAAAACTTGTCCATGCCTTCTCCAAAATACCTTGGCCCTAAAGAGCACTGCATTGGGCAAAGTTCATGTGTCAAAGGCATATCTGGGACTTTGTTTGTTTGTTAATTTATCCAGCATATTTAGAGCCTGCCCTTCGCCACACGGTCCCTTGGTCCTTAGGAAAGGAATTGAAAATAAAGCTGCCTATATCATAAGGCATTATGCAACTCTTATGGTCTGGCCACATTTGGAATACTGTGTACAGTTCTGGTCGCCTCACTTTGAGAAAGGTATTGCAGAGTTGGAAAAGGTTCAGAAAAGGGCAACCAAATGACCAGCTGTGGAGCAACTGCCTTGTGAGAAAAGGTTGCAGTGGTTGGGACATTTTAGTTTATACAGGGAAGGCAAGAATCATGATAGCAATTCATAAACTTATGCATGGCATAAGGGAATAGAGAAAAGTCCACCCCCCCCAACACTAGAATTCATGGACACCCAATGAAGCTGAACATTGGAAGATTCAGGGCAGATACAATGAAGAGCTTCTTCACACAGGGCATAATTAAACTGCGAAACTCATTCCCACTGGAGGCAACAACAACACCAACTTGGATGCCTTTAAAAGAGGATTAGACAAATTCATTCAGGAAGGGCAATCAATGGCTTCTAGCCATAATGGCTCTGCTCTGTCTCCGCAGTTGGAGACAGCAATGCTTCTGAAACCACAGCCGGGGAGGTGCCCTTGTGCTCAGGTCCTGCTTGCAGGTTTCCCACAAGAGACAGCTGGCTGGCTGCTGTGAAAACAGGGTGGGCCCTTGGCCTGATCCAGCAGGCTCTTCTTGTGTCCCTTGATCACTGCCTTTGGTCCTGTGCCTTTAGCAGCAGCTCAACACACAGAAATTGAACAAATTAAGATTTCCTCAGGGTGTCAATAGTGACAGGTGGGAAGCTTCATATCCTCAACATCTGTGTGTCATACAGCTGAGAAGCCACACTGCCAACTGGATCACATCCCCACTGTAAATTTAAAGCACCTTGCACCATTTTAACAGCCATGGGAAATCCTGGGAACTGCAGTTTGTTAAGAGTGCTGGCCTCAAAGAGATGCACTTCCCAGAACCCTTAACAGTTCCCAGGATTCTCCATGACTGTTAAAGTAGCATAAGAGTGTACCAAATGTATGGCAGGGATGTGACCTTGCCCTTCTGCTTTTAGGCTCACTTCCCTGTCATGGCTTCTTCTACAGAATCTGGAGAATTGTTGTTTTACTGCAGTCAGTGAGAATTCTCCGTTACAGATTCCTAAGCTCTGTGACAGAAATACACTTTCCACTGTCAGACTTCCCTGGGGAAAGGGGATAACTATTTAAAAAATCATCGCAAATCTGCATTGTGGACATGCTCAAAGCAGATGGGTGGTTTTCTATTTAGGGCTTGACTTGACTTTTTGTGGTTTTCACAGAGGTTTGCAATTTGCAGTGCAACATGGCAAGGAAACAGTCCCCCTAGAAAGCATTGCTTGCTGGCTTCATGTTATGGCAACAAAGCAAACCAGCAAGGTCTGTCTGGCAATCTGCCTGGGTAGTAATGCTTGGAAGGCTATAAATATCTTGCATTTATATAGTGCCTTTCATCCCCTGCCCAAGATTTCAAAAAAGCTTTACAGATTGTTAGACGGAGCACACTGACGAAGGAGTTTGCCCTTTTATGCCTGAAATGCAGCCAGTTTCTTGGGGGAACATGTGGGTTTTTTAACAGCTCAGTAGAACACAATAAGTTATTTAAAAAGCAATTGGGCAGACCATTCTGATGAGGCCACTTCAGCTGGTGCAGAACAAATGGAAATCCAGGCACGGTAACTAAAGCAGCCTCTTATATTAGTCAAGTGGGTCACAAGAAGGAAATCTCCCATATCAAGAAGTGCTGAATTTTGCAACCTGCACAGCAGGGGTGGGAAATCTCAGGCTCAGGGGCAAAATGTGGCCCTTGCCCCCTCTTCCCAGACCTTGCTCCTCTCTGGCTCTGCGCCACCCACTTCTTCAATGCTTTTTCCTGGCTGGATCCTGCCCCTGAACTGTTACAATCCCTCTTGCATGCTTAGATGGAGGCTGGAGAGGGCTGTGTGTGTAGGAATCTCTGACTTGTCTGATTGGCAGTGGCACCAGGTGGGACTGGTAGTGGGGAGGGCCGGGAGCCCCACTGTGGGGGGAGCCAGAGCCAGGGACAGGCAGAAGCAACTCATTCTAGTTGCGTCCCCTCCTCCACCCAGCCAAGTTCAACAAGGGCAGAATGCGACCTTCTGCATCTCTGTATCCGGCCCTTGAGACGTTCCCCAGGCTGCAGCCTTACCCGTCCTGCTTCACACCCGATTTGAGTGTTTGCACCTGGTTGGAATGTGTCCTGGAAGTCGGCTAATACTTCTTGGGTGCCTGGATAGGGATGGAGAGGAGCACAGGAGTGTGTGGAGAAATGAGCCTATGACTTTACAAAGGTAAAATTTGCTTTAGTTCTTTCACCTGCTCTTGCCTCTTGGCCTGTCCACTGCCGGTGTGCGGCCCCTGGAAGGTTAGGAATGCGGCCCTCAGGCTGAAAGCAGCCCTCCACCCTGATCTATGGAATATGTATATATTTGTTATAAGCATATTCACACATTGCCCACTCCTATAAAATATCAAGGCAGTTTACAACAATATAGGCAGGTAGAATAAAACTTCTTGTTGCTAATTTATTACCTATCCTTCACCCTACAGTCCCAGAGCAGGTTACAACAACTAAAACACATTATTAAAAACAGTCTAAAACAACTTTCAGTCACAGAAATATGGTGCGTCTCAAGTGTCAGAAGCCAGGGTAAAGAGTTGCATCTTCAGAAATTGGGGAAATATATAATTTACCTTAAAAATCATTGTAAACAAATAAAATTACTAGTAGGATTGGAATGACACTTATAGTTAAATGTTGGACTATGTTGTAATGGAGATTTAGTAGAATTGGATCAACAGAGAAGATGCAGGAGAAAAAGGTTAACCTAAGGACCCACAAGGTGGGGGGGGGGAGCCGAAATGAAAAGATTAATTAGACTATGTAGTGGAAGAGAAAATAATGAAGCAAACCATGGAAAAGGCGGGGGGAGTTTGAAACTAAATGTGTACTGTATTTTAGGGTTGCCATATATCTGGAATTCCCCAGACATCCTGGCAACCCTAGTGGTATTCGGATTATTATCTATTGTTTTAATTGTAAGATGACAATGATAAATACATTTTTAAAAAGAAGAAAGAAATTAGTAGTTAGGATGTGTGCAGAATCATTTATGGAAGAGTATTCCACAGCATGAGACCGGTGACACATCATGTCCGACTTTGAATAATCCTGGGACCTGAAGCTCTGTGAGGGGTCAAGGACAGTGCCAGGGTTCTCTGAGGGAAGCCATGGCTGTTAAATTGGTATAAATGTGCTTTAAATGCATGGTGGGGATGTGACCCTAGTTGGAGTCAGCCAGGCTTCTGAAGCACTTCTGAAGCTTCCTGATCAGCTCAGTCGCTGACCTGGGATATACTGGTTCACACATCTCTTTTTGACATGCAGGCAAATCAACAGGGGTTTATTGACGGAAAAATTGGTGTGGAAAGTACAAATTACTATGTGAAGGGTGCTGGGAGAAGTAAGCTACAGTTCCCACAACTCTTTGGAGGAGGCCAAGACTATTAAAGTGGTAGAAGAGTATTGGTGTAGATATGACCCAGTCTTCACCTGGCAGTGACAATTTAATTGTGTTGGTGAATCTCAGAGGGATGGTGAGCTAGAGCTGGGATGCAACCACCAAGAAGACTCTCCGCTGGGCTGCCCACTTCTGTCACAGGTGGGAGCCCATCTTCCTAGCCCATGTTAACATTCAAGCTGATCTGTCTCTGAGGCAACCAGATTCCCAAGTTGTTTGGGGTGCTGTATAGCAGTACTAAAACCAGTACTTTTGATTATCGGTACTGAAATGGGCTTGGTAGCATATTGGCAGTCGGTGCAGTGCTTTTGGCCTTGACTTCCTGCCAGCATTAATTGGATATTGAAAAATAATTTCATGGTTTTTGTCAGTGCAAGCACTTAACCGCAGTGGGCCCTTACTGAACACCAAGAGAGTCACTATCGATTTTCAGAGAAAGATGGCTCATTTCAAAAGACGAAGAGAAATAGCAACACAGGCTAGGAGAAGGAAGGCTGGCACCAAAGAACTGGGTCCAGCAGGGCTGGCCTGGGGGTAACTTAATGCCTGTGGGCAAGATCTGGTCCGGCAAGCCACGGGAAGTGATCTACTGCACCCTGCAACTTTATATCCACGTCTGCTCAAGAGATAAAAGTCCTCTACCTGGTCGTTAGAGAGCAATTTCTAAGGAGCAGTGCACTTCATACCCTGAAAGCACATTGAGAGCACGTGCCTCCCCCGCCAGGAGCCTGGGCACTGCAATCTCTTCCTCGCGGAGCTACAATTCCCAGCCCAAACTGCAGCTCCCAGGATTCTGGCGGGGGTGGGGTGGGGGGGGAGCCTTGTGCTTTAAATGTGCATCGAAGTCGCTTGAACCGCATGGCGGGGACCTGCCCATGAAAGACCTCTGGGGACACCCAGCGGAGCAGAAGCCCGACCAGACCGCGCGGAGCATCCTTCCCGGAAGCCTCGGCAGGAGCCACAGACTACATTTCCCAGACTCCTCCGCGGATAAAGCCTCCGGCGAAGAGGCCGAGAACCTCGTCGCCTCTGCCGGTGAAGGAAACGGGCGTGCACTGCAGCCAACAGACTGGCGCGCACGATGCGGAAGTGGGCGGCACCTAAAGGGAGAACCAATGAAAGCGGCGTCCGTTACTGGCCGTGGGAGGAGACGGGGGCGGGGCTGCGCTTAAAGAGCCCGCCGGGGCCGGAGGACGGGCCAAGATGGCGGCGGCGGCAGCGGGGCGACCGCGGAGAGGCGGCCGGGGCCCCGCAGGGCTGCTCCTCCTCCTCCTCCTCCTGCTGCTGCTGCTGCTGCTGCTTCCGGGGTCCCGGGCCGAGCAGATGGAGGAGCACCTGAAGCGGGAGCACTCCCTCACCAAGCCTTACCAGGGTGAGCTGCGCCCTCCTCACGGCAGGCAGGCAGGCAGGAATCCTCCCGGTGCAGCTTCCGCAAGCCCCGCGGCGCTGTCACCGGGACAGGCTCCCTCGCTGCCCCCCCCATATCACAGGGGGGCGCTTCCCCCGTTGGTTGTCTGCCTGCAAGGCAGCTGCTCAAAAGCGATGTGGGCACTGAAGGCTGAATGGTGCATTTCTGTGCAGAAAGTGCTTCACCTGTTGGGCGTTGGCCAGCTGTGCAGATGTTCAGTGGTGCTGCTTGGGGGAGGAGGTGATGCCCCGCTTTGGGGAGGGAGAGATTGTCTCTAGGCCCAAAGGGGGCTCATGGAAGGAAAAGGTGGGGCTGCCTGGGCTGCCCCTTTGCCACGAGCAGCCTCTTGCACATAAGAAATCCAAGAGGGGGAAACCTTTCCTCTGAAAGGCACCTAGTGGGAATGCAAAGCTGCTCCGCTTCTGCTCTCTGCAACTATCCAATGCGGGGGGGGGGGGGGAGGGTGAGTAGCAGCCCCTTGTGGAGTAGGCTGTGCGCCCCAACGTTTGTGTGCCTATGAGACTAGATGGAAAGGAGGGTGTTGTAGCTATATTTAAGTTATGAATACAACAAGTGAAGCCTTCTTCCTTGTGCAAAACCCTTCAGAAATTTTGGGTGTGATTGAAGTTCTGCCTGTATGCAGTGAACTCTTGTTCTTGCTTTTGTTAATGTATTATGTGTTTTTGGCTTGTATTTTTGTGCTCTGAACTGCCCTGAGATCTACAGATGAAGGGTGGTATACAGATTTAATAAATAATACAAAAAATAAACTGACCAGCAGAGTGCCTCTCCCTGTGACTGGGTGGGCTTTTATGTTGGTATGATTGGGGCACATTGGTGGTGGTTGCAGTGTATTTCTGTGCACAGAGCCTCATGGCACGTTCTGTAGCATCTCTACCAGCAAGGCCTGGGACCCCAGATCGGGGCAAGCAACATTCTTACTCTTGCTGGGTTAATTGCCCTCAAGTGAATTAATGCACTTCTCCCAGTAGAAGTGACTGTCAACCATTCACCTGTATGGGAAAACATAATGATGTGCTGTCCCCAGTCACTGAGAAAACAAGTTGGGTGCTGTCTCTGTATCCTTTCAGTTGCAGATTCATTGTTGCTTTTGTTTCTTGGTTGTACTAAGCTGTGATGAAATAGCTGTTTTTAGGATTACGGCTCTGCTCCTCACTTTTTCAGGTGTAGGATCAGCCAGCTCCTCTCTGTGGGAACTTATGGGCAATGCGATGGTGATGACCCAGTTTGTTCGTCTCACTCCAGATATTCAGAGCAAGCAGGGCGCTCTCTGGAACAGGGTGGTAAGGCTTATTTTCCTCTAATTGCCTGCAGGTGGGCTCTAGGGCTTCATTACACCAGAAATAATTGCCTTGTAAATTCTTCTCCTGTTGATGTTATGCTTTCTGAAAATAAAGCAGTGAAAGGTGAGGCAATTCATAGTATGATAATGAAATCCTGTGAGGATTAATATTTAGAGTGTCTGATGTGCCGAAAAATATTATGGAGTGCAGGCAAAATTAGATGTGAAACGAACTATGTTTCAAAGCCAAGTTGTGTTGGTTACAAAGTTCTGTTCATACCAGAGCTGTAGATTGAAGAAGTTACTGTGTGGCTCATGTTTATTTTCAAGATCAGAGATCACTTTAAAAGTGAGCTTCCAAGCAGTAAAGCCACCTTCAGCGATCATAATGCTTTTCTGGTGCTGGGCTTGCTGACTGATGTGCCAGTCTCTGTTGCTGCTTTAGTAAACTGGTATTTTAAAACCAAAAAAGCTAGCATCAGATGCCCATGACAACGCAAGAGCAGTGTTAGGAACATTGCCAAATAGCTCCTGAAACCAGGGTTGCAGTCACCAGAACGGAATGTCTAGTTGCAATTTTTGGGTAAGGCAGCTCTAAAGTCTTCACCTGGTCACAAGCCAGGCTATTCTCCCCACAGTCTTAAAACATAGAGTTGTGACCTTTGTCTCCTTGTTTACTAAATTGGTTTTGCCAGTGCAATATTAGTCACTGAAATGGAAGAATACCAAGGGGGGGGGGAGCTGCAAGTTGCTGGCAGAAAGAAATGCTCTCAAGGAACAAGCGATTCTAGGGAAGGCTCAGTGAAGACCTTCAGTAGTGGCACCAACTCTGTGGAGTATCTTTGAGATTATTTTGGTTGGTCCCTCATCTTGCTAAAACATTTTTCTTTGCTGCTTAAAATGTTAGTGTAATTTCCCGTGCTTTTAGGTAGCTCCTTCTGCTTAGGTTTGTTTTGCTTGGGGTTTTTTTAATGCTTTGCACAAAGTTAGGTTATTGTATAGTTTTTAATTGCTGTGCAACACCTTGAATATATTTTTAATGCAACCTTTTTGCTACGCATTTGCTGTCTTGAGGGATTCCCTGTTTTGCTTCTAATTTTAAAGCTTTCGCTGCCAATTATATTGTATCATTCTCATTAACTCTGTGTTTCTCAACCTATGCTCGGCTCTGTACTCTGCATGGCTTTTGATCATGTATTTTGCAAGTGTAAGACTTTTTGTACCTTAAGACCAGGGTTTGAAACTGGAAGGGCAGGCGCATTTTGTGCCTAAAGATTCTCCATTTGCGAGCGCCTCAAAAAGTCTGGGTGCCATTTTTTGTGCCTGGCTGACACTCAAGGATTACGGAAATTTATGTGCTTTGAAGCCTAAAAGTATATGTTAAAGACAGACAATATGTTAAGGAGGTTAACAATAAAGAGTAGAGTGTTTTGAAATCTGAAGTATGGTACCAATATTTTTTATTGTAAATACCAAATTAAATACGTATTAACAATTTATGTTAAAAGGTAAAACGTATCGGACCCAGGGACGGTTAAGTCCAGTCAAGGGCGACTATGGGGTTGTGGCGCTCATCTCACTTTCAGGCCGAGGGAGCCGGTGTTTGTTCACACAATATGTCACTTATGTGAATTGTGCATTAGTTCATGCTTATCAAAATAATAAATAAAAAGTGTTGCCAACCCCAAATGGCACCTAGACATTCTGTTTTGGCTCCTAGCTTTTCTATCCCAGTTTCTAACACTGCTTAAGACAAAGATGTGTTTCTGAATCTCTATTAATTGCTTGTTTCTGCCCAAAGAATATAATTTAAGATAAAGATCAAGCATGAGCTAAGTTGTAGTTTAGCTTAGCATGCTGACTGAACATGGCATCTCTGGAGGAAACAAACCATAGGAATTCAAACCATTTTGTAAAAATGTTGCAAACAAAAAGTGCTAGAATGAAATAGGAATATCAGCAAAGAAAAGTCAAGCAGCATCCACCCTCTATTTGATTATTTTCTTTTTTCTCCAACTTCCTTTATGCTAATCTTCACAAACAATTTCAAAACTTGAAAGCCTTGCTATTACTTCATTCGTCCAGCAGATGTTATTGCTCCTGTACTGAAAATTCCTGGAGGTGTGCTCCCTCTCCACTGCATGGCTACCTGTAATAGTTATGCTGAGGAGGAGATTTGGGCAGGGTGTAGGTTGTATGAATGATTTCCTAATATCCAGAGCCTCTGCTTTTCAGCTTCCTAGGGAAATCTATCTGAAAGCTTCTGGAAATAATGCAGGATTGGAGGGGCATTGGTTCTGATCCAGCAAGACCCTCCTTTTGTTCTTACTTCAGTAAATGTGATAGTGAATATAAGGTATTAAATGACCTGGACTTTGCAAACATCAGAAACTGTTAGAAGCTCAGTGTTTATTCATACTATCCAAAAGCAGACTGGGTTTCATCATTTGTATGTTATGTTTGGCCAGCTCCCTTTTTCTGCCTGCTGTCCCAGAGGTTCAGCAAAACATTGGCACTAGCCAGATTCAGTGTAGAAATTTTCAGGCATTTTATCAGCTGGCTGCCTTAATACTGTATTTTAGTGGCAGAAGGTTCATAACTTGACAGCAGTAGGTTGTCAGCTGTTGTGGAGTTGACTGTCAAGGCACTGGGCTAGTAAGATCCTGAAGTCTTTCCACTTGGGAAACTTTCTTGTCTTTTCCTTAAACTGATGCCATTTTGCTCTGTTGTTATGCCTGTGTGCAGTTCCCCATATCTTAATAACACCAGCTGGGATTAATTTCCTTGGCACTCAGTTGGCAAGGGAATGTATAGATTATTGGCAAGAGGAATCCCGAAAGCACTCTTCTTTGCTGTTTGCGTTTTGTAAAGGTTGATGCTTGTTTCTGCTAATGTGCATTTCTTCAGCCTGCTTCTGAGTTCTACCTTTCCTTTCAGTAGACGTAATGGAGACAGTTGAACTCCTTTATAATTCCACTTGTGCGTATTCAAGTGCTTCAACAGACTTCAGAGCTGTGAGAAATCGAACCAGGTCCAGGTCCCTGCTTGATGGCTTCCAATCAGTGTTGACAAGGTGGAGCTGGGGGTGGCGTGTTAAGGGAATACTGCTGTCCAAATTGGAGCCAAAGTTGCCAGCTTGCAGTTAGCGGCTGCTTGCTTGGGCTCTTACGCATCGGTAGCTTGAGAAATAAATAAAAGGACCTTGTTTCTTCTGGTTTACAAATGCCTTTCCCTCCCTCTTACTGGATCCTTATTTTCTCCAAATGAGTAGCCTAAACAATGAATGCCTTATCTGTTCTTGCATCTTCACAAAATTGGCAGTTTCTACAAGCTGATGGGAACTTTCTTACTCCCTCAATTTTTTGGTGTTTGTTTCTTTTCAGAAATACAACAGAGAAATATTTAGGGGAGAACAGCATCAGGGTTGAGGGGCATTTCTGTTTCCCTTCTAAAACTAAAGAGGGTAGCATACAACAAAGGGGACGCCATTCTGAATACTGAATTCTTCACCCCACCTGCACAGTACACACTTTTCAGCTGCACTGTTCTTCATTGTTGGAGTAACAGAAACATCTGTGCTACAGATTCCCAAGCCAACCTCATTCACGTTTACTCAGAAATAAGCCCTGCTAAAACTTCGTCTTAAGCTGCCTGTGTGTGTTGGGTTATAGCCTTAAAACTCCTTTGAGCTGTCATGGCTCACCACAAACAGCATGGGGCACTGGGCTGGATTTGTGCAAGGGGACTAAGGATGTGCCCTTTCCCCTTCCAAGGTCTATTGGAACAACTGTGGGATGTCGTGCCATTTTACTGCTTCCAGAAATCTCACCACTTCTCTCTTCCTTTTTTTAACCCTGGGCAATGGTGTGGGGTGGAAATTAGGGCTGGATGATATATAGATACATCGGCCAAAACTGATTTGAAGTCCATATCATGATATTGGGGGGGGGGGGAGGCGGTTTGAGTTGTTTTTGTTTAAAGTATTTTATGGTTTTATATTCTGATTTTATTCTGTGAATCATTCTGAGACGTGGGTATAGGGTGATAGATAAATTTAATTAATGTTAATAATAAATCGGTTTCAGAATTTTTGACCCAGCAATATATCGTAAATCATGGTGTGTCCACGCTATGCAAAAGTCACAATGTGAGAAAAACTGTGAAGCCAGCCAATGTCTCTTCATAGCTCCATCCTTATTTCAGACATTGTGATGCATCAGTATATCACGATGTTTAGCTGTTGATATGTCATGAGGTTGAAAACCAAATATTGCCTAGCCCTAGTACAAATTTCTCCATGCAAAATTTCCCAGTGCTTTTTTCTTTTTGACAAAAAATATTTTTTCTTTTTTAAAGCTTTGTTTTACTTGCATTTAGTCAACAAACACACTTAATTAGATCAGTCTGTAGGGCATCAGAAAAAATTCCAAAGCAAATTACCCCAGCTTGCATAGTGAAATTTTCCAGTTGAAATTTTAATTCACAATGCTCTGGAAAATCCACATCACTGTCCTATGCCAAATTAGATGGTAAGCCTCTCAGGGCAGGGGCCAGTCCTTTTGTGCTATGGGACATGGGGAGCTTCCTTGCTCAGAGTGTCTAGCTCAGTACTGCCTACTGCCCAGGGTTTAAGATGAGGTCCTCTTCCTGCCTTACCTGGGGATGGCAGAGATTGAACCTGGCACCTTCTGCATGCAAAGTAGATGCATTCAAAGTATATTAAAACTAAGGGTTGATAACAGAATTCGCAGTGCTTTTGGAATACTTTTCTTCCTGGCAGAAAGCCATTTAACAAATCTGGTTTTAAAACCAAATTAAATTTGTAGTGTAAATGTGCCCAAAAGTCTCCTTTTTTTCTTATGTGCTTGTGTGGCAGATGTTGGAATAGTTGTCCCTGATATCACAAATACATTGTCTTCTCCCTGTCCCCTTTCCACTTTTTGCAGCCTTGTTACTTGAGAGACTGGGAGATGCAGGTACACTTCAAAATCCACGGACAAGGAAAGAAGAATCTGAATGGAGATGGCTTTGCAATCTGGTACACAAAGGACCGTATGCAGCCAGGTAAAAGACTTTTCTCTCGAGTGCATTGCCAAACCACAAGCCTCTGCTCAAGGGACCGAATGCATGCAGATCCATAGCAGTGAGCCACCTGGCTGCTTTGCACCCGTCTCTAGATTCTGATAGCACAGATCAGCTTGCTGTGGATTGGGGTTTGTGTGTGTATATTCACATCTTCTCTTGCATTTGCAAGGGGAGACGACTTGTCTTGTGTAATGGATGGGAAGTGAACTGAAAGCTACCTCAAACAAAGGCTTGGGAACTTTATGGAATGGAGTACCATTTTTCCAGTTTAGGTTTTCTTCTTTTATAGTGGCTGTAAGGCAATATACTTAAAGCTGCTGAGTTAAAACCCCAGCTCCTGCATTCCCCCCCATCTTGAGTAATAATAATAATAATAATAATAATAATAATAATAATAATAATAATAATAAATTCCTTCTTACTGTTTTCTTGCTGCAATTGTTTTGCACTGCTAAAGTTGGCAAGCTAGTACTAGTTTAAGTTGTGAACATATCCGGGAAGCAGGTTGCCTCTTCAGTATGTAGTGGGAACCCCAAAGAATCTCTTCAGATTTTTTCATTGTGATGTCAGGGGATTCAACTGAAAGTGCACTGGGAGATAATTAATGGTTCCCACACCAACGTCTGCTCATCTGGTTCTAGGCTAGTGGCTCTAGAGTGTGAGGAAGGACAACCCCTGAGATCCTGTGCTTTGCCTAATGCCACATGATAAATTTGTTTTGGCCCTAAATGGATGCCGATCACTTCTCCTGCCCCCAGTAACTGGATGCATTCACACTGTGTCTCTCTCAAACAGGTTAATGTAGAAGAGCCCTGAAGAAGCCAGGAAGTTGGTACTTAGGACGGCAGTGGGGAACCTCTTCTTAGGCCCTCCCAGCCTCCACGTTAGGCCTTTGAGGCTGCTTTGACTAAGCCATGCCCAACCTCCCTTGCATCTGATGGCTTCTATGAAGTTGAGTGTAGGGCAGGTAAAGGCACGGCTGAGTTGAAAGTGAGTTTGTAGGCACCTGAACAGTAGCACCTGCAAAACCCCTAAACAGCACTTTGCTATCATCTGATTGTTAGGGCTTGCAAAGCACTGTGCACACAATGGTCAGCTGATTGTTGGCTTTGCAAAGTACAGGGCTGTGCCTTTGACCACATGGTTTGGTTTCAAACTACAAAGGCAAAAATAGGTCACCTGACATTGTTGTGATGTCAGAGGAGTGACCCTGCCCATCTGTCAAACTTGGCCTGTGGGCAGGTGGCAGGTAAAAGAGAGAGGAGGGTCTGGCCTGCCTGCTGGATCCTATTCCTGACCCCTGACTCAGGGGATAAGGTGGTATTTTTTTCAACTAAAACCAGTTTGACTGAGCTGTAGCTTTAAATGGGAGAGGCAGACCTGTATTCTCAAGAACCATACTTTTCTGGGCAGTGAGCCAGAGTCCTAAAGTGTGAGTTGCTGCACAATAGCCATCTCCAACCTGCTGCCTTCCAAATCTTTTGGTCTGCCTGTAGCCCAAAACATCTGGAGGGCATCAAGCTGGAGATGGCTATTCTACAAGAACAACGTCCATGAATGACTAGGTTACTGCACCCCCTCCCCTTGATTAATGTACTTGTATTCATATGTACTTGTATTCATAAGCAAGAGATGCAACATTTGAATGTGGGTGCTTTTATACTCTGAAAGCACTTCCCCTTGGAGTTAAATTTGTATCTCTTGCTCAAAACTTGACTAAAGTCTGGTAAACCCACCAAGAATCATATTGGATTGCTCCAGGGTCCATTTCAGGGTTAGCCATCACTGACTTCAAAATGTGCTGATTTGGGAGATGGATGACTATTGAATACAGGCACGAGAACGTTGCACTTCTCTGCTGTAGATTTGCATTGTTCAAAATAAGCTATAAAGTTGAAATGTGTTGTAATGGGCATCCATTAATAAGTCTTTCCAAAAGTTGTGTAAATGGGAAGCCAGGTCTTCTGTAGTTTGGTTGTGGGGAATAAGCCTGCTTAGCTCAAACTTCTGCTTGCTCCACCAAGTGGTGGAGTAAAATGCTAGAAAGCAGCAGCTGGTGGAAGCTGATGGTGAACACACTGACATCTGTTCTAGGGCCTGTCTTCGGGAGCAAGGATAACTTTCTAGGGCTGGGAGTGTTTGTAGACACCTATCCAAATGAGGAAAAACAGCAGGAGGTAAGGTGGCTTTGGAACAGCGGTTATAGCAGTGGGAAAGCAGCGGGGGGGGGGGGGGGGGGCAATCCTTGTTGTTCAGTGTCCCGGGGTGTCCATTGCAATGGGATGAAGGTTTTGGTTTTTTAAAGTGCTAAGTCTGTTTTCTGCTTACTAGCTGGTTCAGGGTCTGTAATTGGCCATGAATGACATAAAATGAACCACAAATAGCATGATCTGTGCGTTTAGAGTGCAGGATTTTAATACTTCCAGCACAATGTAAATTTGTCGTGGTCTCCATCAATTCAGTTTTTCATAAGCATTGCTTTTTGCTACTCATCTGAAGGGCTGAGAAACTGTGCACTGAAGCCACACACCCCAATGACAGGAAATATATATTTAGCTTTGCTTCAACCAACTTTGCCCATGTGCTTCCCAGGCTTTTTCCTGTATAACTTTATATCCACTGAGCATAGCTCAGCTTTCTTGAGCTTCATGCCCACTCAGTGTTTTGGATGACAGCTCCCCACAGGCTCCACCAACATGGCCATGGTTCCTCATGATCCCCAGCAAAGTATTATTTATTATTAAATACGTTAGTTGCTCTGTCTTGCCCAGGGCAACTTAAAGTGACTTACAACCAACTAAACCCCCATTAAAACCAAGAGGAGAAAGAAATACATTTAAAAACATCTGGCCCACCTCTAAAAGGCCATAGATAGTTAAAGGCCAAAGACCTGGTTGAAGAGGAACATTTTCACCTGGTGCCTTAAGATGTATAATGAAAGCGCCAGGTGATTCTCCTTGGGGAGAGCATTTCAGAAATGGGCCACCACCGTAGAAAAGGCCCGTTCTTGCGTTGCCTCCTTCTGGACCTCTCATGGAGGAAGCACACAAAGGGCCTCAGATGATGAGCATAGGACCACGTTGTGGCTGGTGGTAGATGCAGTACCAGATACCTCCTGGGTACCAGGCTGCTGACAAGGGCATGACTAGAATTGTGGTAACTCCTCATTTAAAAAAAAGATGGTCTAGCCAGCTATTTAAAATACGTTCCTTAACTTGCAAGATCTTTATTGGTTTCTGCCTTCTTTTCTGAGATTGATGCAAATGTTTTTGTACATGGAAGTGTGCATGCATCGTATATCTGAGGAACTATGAAGGAACCTTGTCTTGAATCAGTGACTATTATATCTGCCTCTTTTTCTTTTTACCAAGTCAGAATCGAGGAGCTTCTGTCTGGTGCCCTAAAGGACATCCTGCTAGCAGGTTTGCTGCCATATTGCAGCTTCTCTGTCAATGCGAAATCTTTTCTGAGTTTAATCCCCAATTCTCATCCTATTACTGCCCTGTCTTGGTTGAGATACGATAATGTCTAACCTGTAAATCCCAAACCCATCTGACTAGTTATTCCAAGCCAATGCTGCTTGCTTTTCATTCTACGTTTTCAGTTCTATTTTTGTATGTGCAGGGAGTTTTTCTTCATTGGAATCAAATGTTTTAATCCCTTCCTGCAACCTAAAGCTGTACAATCTAGGGAAATTTTACCATCTGATTCTATTCTGAAAGTTAAACTGGTTGGAATTGCCAGATGTTCTGTACAGCTGTGATGTGTCCAGTGTTCTGAAATTGCCATCTCCAGCCTGGTGTCTTCTAGGACTGATGTGAGTTGTAATCCAAGGCATCAGGAGGGCACCGGGTTGGGGAAGGTTGTTCAGAACAAGGGTGGCCAAGTTCAGTAATACAGTTGAACTAATGACCCCATTCCAAGGCCATGGAGCAGGTCTCCATCTCTTTCTCTCCCTCCCCTCTGTCTCTCCCATTCCCTGTCCACCACAGGTCACTTTAAATCAAGACCTCTGGTTCAAGAATGGCTTCCAGAATCAAATGGTTTGTACCATGGACCATCCTTGGCAGACACGTGGCATGCCCTGTCGTGGCTCACCTTATTGTGGAGCAGAGCAGCTCTGCGACAACAAAACTACCCCTTCCCATCTTTACTTTGGATCTCTCCTCTTCAAATGGCAAGCAGGCTTGCTGCACAATGAGGCTCTGCAGTTTCAGACCTTTTTAAAAAAAATCTGGTTGGCCTTGCTGTGGAAATACTGAGCAGTTGTCCCCCCCCCCAAAATAAGCCGATATTTGCTCAGGTTTGCTAATACTATTTGAGCTTTGCTTTTGTTTGCCTACCTGAGGGGGCTCTTTGTATTCCCTTTTGAAATGTCTCCCTTCAGTGGAGCTCTGAATTTGCCTCAAATGGCAGTGAAAGCCATTCTTGAACCTCTGGTAGTAACCCTGCTGGGCCCTCCCATGAAAAGAAGTTCAGTTTCTCTTCCCGCTCCCCGTGGTCTGGGCCAGTGTGAACTTGGGTGGGGAAAGTGAAGCACCTCCTCCCCCCCCCCTTGAAAAAGAAGGCTCATTTTACTTGTACGCGCAAGAGAGTTTTATTGTAAAGTCATTTGCCTGCCTCAGAACAGCCTCACCTGCTCTGCCTCTGCATGAGCTACTGATCTAGGCATACCTCAGGCAGGGAGCAGGCAGCCTCCTTGAAGGGTGAGTCACTTTGGTTCCTCCCTGTAGTCAGGAATGAGGAGAGTGATCCAGTTGCACCAGATTCAGGAGTAGCAGCATTGCCTGTTGCCAGGTGAGGCCAACAGTGGATGGAGGTGAAGACGCCCCTCTGGGTGAAATGCTAGTCCAACAGGGAGCCATCACTGTAGGTGGATCTATAGGGCCACAGGTGTCCTTGGCCATCTGATTCAGTTGATTTCTCCTGGACGTTGTCTGGTGCATCTGGCAAGTGTGCAAAGAGTGTGCAAAAAGTGTGCAAAAAGTGTGCACATGACTTGCTGGGGGATGGCGGCACTGCTTACGAAGCATTTGGCTGGTAAGCTCTGTGGGTCAAGAAGTATCTTGATACTGTCTGCAACATTAAAGTCTGTAGAAAGGACTTCAAGATCTGAAAACAAACAATATGTACTTTTGTAACCCAAGAAGATATTTAATAAAACAATTTTAAAAATAAAGTATGCTGGGCAGGATTTAAAAGCTGTCTTTTTTTAATGTCAGGATTTGCAGTTTGAAGAACACAACCCGTTCCATTGCATATATGCAAGCACATGGTTTGGCTGGATTCCTGCTTGGTAGTGTTGGGTACTTCAGTTCATATCATTGAGCCCATTTGTGGTTACATTTCATCACCTGCGCTTTTACAGAGTTTCTTTAGATTTGTATCAAAATATCCCTGACCATCAATTCCAGGAATATGAATAGCTGCCAAGGCTTTCCCCAAAATGGATCTTGGTCATGGTTGAGTGGTGGTGTGTAGTTTTACAGGCCAATGTTTAACTGTCTGTTGGATGACTGTCTCTTGCTTCATTCCCTCCCTCTCTCCCTTGCTTTGCAATAACTGTTCTGGATTCTCAGGCCCAGAAGAAGAGGTATTCCTCAGGAAACCAGGTACTTGAAGATGCTCTCCTAGCCTTGCATCAAGCTTATAGTGTTTTCTTTGCCAGTCTGCCTCTCTTACTGCTTTTGGGTTTTATGTCTGCCAATATCCCAGGTCGGAAAACTCCAGTGCTTGGAACCAGAGCGACAATTATTGAATGACAGCCTGTTTTACTGGCCTACCCTCTATCTTTCCATTCTTCACCATCCTTTCCCTGCAGATCTGGCTTTGCTATATGTGTAGTTACTGGGATATTTTCCCCTGCCTTCTCTTGTGAGTCTCATCAGTTTAATGCATTTGGAGCATAGGGACCTCTGGGTTCAAATCTCGGACTCCTCAGCTGGCCTTGGGCAAACCACAAGCTCTAACCACAAATTTCAGGCTTCAGTTCATAATCTGTAGATGGGGGCAATTGTCCAAGATGAACTTGGACTTTAAAAATGAAAAGTGACACACTGTGACCTTCCGAGAGCCATTTCCACTGTTAGGCAGGGCACAGTTGCCTTTGCAGATACGCAGTAGGGTCCTTCTGTGCTAAGATGCAGACAGGGCTTTATGGTGGTCACCTAAAGGGCCTGGGAAGAGGGAGAGGTCTTTTGCCCGCTTAAGACCATAAGAGCCTGTTGGATCAGATCAGTGGCCCATCTAGTTCAGCATCCTGTTCTCACGGTGGCCAACCAGATGCCTTGAGGAAACCCACAAGCAGGACCCGAGTGCAAGAGCCTTCTCCCCCTCTGTGCCTTCCAGAAGCAGACTGCCTCTGGCCTTGAAGGCATCAGGAGCCCCCTCCTCCATGCATTTGTCCAGTCCTCTTTTAAAGCCTTCCAGGTTGGTGGCCATCACTGCCTCTTGTGGGAGCGAGGATGCTCTGTGTGAAGGAGGACTTTACTTTATCTATCCAGAGTCTTCCAGCATTCAGCTTCATTGATGTCCATGAGTTCTAGCGTTTTGAGAGAGAGCAAAAATTTCTGTTTGCCTTCTTCATGCCATGCATGAGTTTATAAACTGCTTCCTTCTCAGCTCTTCCCTTTAGCAGAAGACCTTGCATGGTGGCTTTAGGACAGACAAGTGTTTTGTTAAAAATTATGAAACTCACAGTATTCAAAGTGTGGCGATGGTCACTGCTTTAGATGGCCTTAAAGGGAGTTGAGGCAAATCCATAAAGGAGGGCAGGTCTATCAATGGATTATCCAGTAGTCATAACAGCGAAACAGAATCTGTTCTTTTGACTGACTTGATGCTGGCTGGGGGTCGGGGTGGGGCTCTTACAGGCTTTCAAGCATATATTTTATAAACCATATGGCTTAGAAACTTGAGGATTATTATTATTTTTAAAAAATTGAAGTTTTGAGAAATGGAATTCTGTGCCCAGTTCCATAGTCTATATGTTTCTAGGGTTGTGCTGAAAGGTGGTGTACTTAACAACACTCGATGCAGATATCAGAAGTAATACACTGATGTTGCCTGGTTAGAAATGTATAGTCTAAAAGGGCAAGATGCATCTCTTAGAAGAATTTCATGGGGCACAAGCCTCACGGTTAAGTTCTCCTGTGAGGTTGGCAAAGGGCCTGTGTTCTCTCACGACAATTGAACCATTCATGGAGAACTGTACTCTACATCTGTTGCCATCTTGCAGTAACCAGGAGGTCTCCAGCCTATTGTTGAGTCAAGTGGAGCAGCCTGTTGGCTCAGGCTGTGCTACAGTTGCTTAAGCTGGTGGTGGGCATTTTATATCTTGGTTACATTAGTTAGTTTTGTACCTATTTGCTAGGTGAGACTCATTGTGTTTTGAGAGCATCAAAACACACCCTTCCAGAATTTGGGGTGTGCCTCTCCTATTTCTGCTGTGCCTGTGGGTAACCTGCAAGTAACTGAGCACAAGAGCACACTCTCCTGTGACTTCCAGCAATGGGCATTCAGAAATATTACTGTCTCTGAACGTGGAGGCGGAACTTGGGCATCATGGCTGGTAGACATTATAGCTTTCTTCTCCATCACTGCCTCCTTTGGGAGTGAGTGCTGTTGTCAAAACCTTTTTTAGACCTTCTTGCTCAGACGTAGTAGTAGTTTGTGCTGATCTGTGCTTGCTTGTCCAGAGTAAGTCCCAGCCCTGCTAATGCTCATGCTGGGTTCTGTCTCTGTCCTGCTTGGCTCCCTGCATGCCTGTTTCCCCTCCCTTGTCCACTGGATGTGGCCAGACCTTTGACAGAGCAGTGTGCAAATAGCTGGCTGACCTGCAGTTCCTCCCTTCTCTTCCAGCGAGTGTTCCCATACGTCTCTGCCATGGTGAGCAATGGGTCCCTTGCCTATGACCACGACAGAGATGGCAGACCCACTGAGCTTGGTGGATGCACAGCAATGGTGCGCAACTTGAACCACGACACATTCCTGGTGATCCGCTATGTGAAGAGGAGGCTTACGGTGAGTCTTTCTCTGTGCTCTTTGTCTGCTGCATTCCTCAGGTGTGGCCTCAGAAAGGAGTAGGTTGGATTGAGTCTTCTCTCTTTTCAGGTCTTGCTTGATATCGATGGCAAGCATGAATGGAGAGACTGCATTGACATCCCAGGAGTACACTTGCCACGCGGCTACTACTTTGGGGTCTCTTCTGTCACCGGGGACCTGTCGGGTACTGCTTTTAAGGCCGGCGGAAAGCCTCCTCCTCCCGCTGCTGCTGTGTTTTTCAAGAGTCCAAAGCCAGATCTCCTAGAAGCAGAAATGAAGAAGTTCAGGGAAAAGTGAACCCATAAATGGCTGCTGGCTCTCATGTTTTCCTGTAGTTCTGTAGTTCCTGTAGTTCTGTAGTTCTGTTTGTAGATGCCTAAAATATCTTTAGTCTTTCTCAGGCATAGGCAAACTTAGCCCACCAGATGTTTTGGGACTACAATTCCCATTATCCCTCATCACTGGTCCTGTTAGCTAGGGATGATGGGAATTGTAGTCCCAAAACATCTGGAGGGCCGAGTTTGCCTATGCCTGGTCTTTCTGTACCAGGCGAGGGCAGACTTCAGGCTTGTGGGATCTACATTACAACTCACAGATGCATCAGCTGTAGCCAGGGGCTAAAGATGTGCACTTAGAATTAAGAGAAAATTGCACCTAGGAACATCTTGAGTTTCAGAATTAGAACTGAGCTCACAGTCCTCACACTTTCAAACATACCTGCTGTATTTTCATGGGTCTTATCCATCATGGGCATCACTCATGTGCCTTGTGTGGTTTCCTCTTACATGCTCCCAACTGGGCTCATTCACCCTTTTTTTACTCATGTCTCACCAAAGTTTCTATGATAAGTTACTAATTGCTTAGCGGTGACCTCTGTCTGCCCATTGCACCCCAGTGGCCTAAGGGCTGCACAGCTTCTCCTCTGAAGATGCAAATCCTGTCCATAAGTCAGAGCTGGTTGTTCCTCTTTAAAGGAATGGCTGGCTGCGCATGGAACATGGGGAGAACTCCAGGATGGATGCATCACCCAGGGCCATTGCACAGTGGGAAGGAGAGGGTGGGTCTAAGTTGACCGAAGGGATCTGCTGTGCAGCTGTGTGCTCTTGCCATTCTGTGAGCATGTTAATGAAGTCCAGCTTAAAGGACTGCCACACAGCCGCTGGTGTTGGGTCTGTTTAGGCAGCCTAGTTCCACAAAGTTCTCTCCAGTCAGTGATGGGCAAAGTCATTCCTATTTGTGAGGAGTTTGGGAAGAGCTATCTGTCTACTCTTTTGCCCCAGATACAATTGACAAAATAGAGTTCTTGAACAATGGTTACAAGCCATTCCTGAGATGTGTGTGAGAGCCAAGTGGGAAGGCTACCTGGTCAACCAGTAGAGGTTGTGCTCCCTCCCACGCAAGGGGGAATTTCAGCAGGTGTGAGGGGAGTGCCTGCCTGCCTATTGTGCTCACACTCTTCCTTCTCCCTATTCCTCTTTTGCCCCAGATAACCATGACATCATTTCCCTGAAGCTGTACCAACTGACTGTTCAACGGACACTGGAGGAGGACAAGCGGGACAAAGAAGTCTTCTTACCTGTGGTGGAGAACATGAAACTGCCTGGAAGTAAGTGTGGGTGGGTGGGGCTTTAGGGCTGGGGTGGGGTGGGGTGAGTGATGGGGCTTTAGGGCTGGAGTTTCAGGAAGAGATGCTTTAGGGATGCAGACTTTTGGTTGCTTGCAGAGGAGTCCTGCTCTTTTGATCTTAAGATACTGATATCACACAGTTAATTCTTAGCTGTGCAGCAATGGGCCTTGTCTGCAACACTGACAGAAGGAGGTCAGTTTCAAAGGTCAGATGCTAAGTCCCTGAAGGCTTAACTTAAGAGTTGTCCAGATAATTCACATGTGCGTCTGCATCATGGATGCCACTTCCCTGACTTGTAATTCAACACTCCTTGGGACCAGGAAGGTGAAGCAACTTGGCTGGTGTTCGTGGGGAAGAGCCACAGTTCTCTGGCATAGCACATGACTTGCATGAAATAGTCCCAGCTTCAGTTCCCAGCATCCCCGGGGAAAGATTTTGCCTCAAACCCTGGAGAGCCACTGCTGTGCAAGTAAGTGAAAGCCAGAGGTGGGGAGCTGTGGCCCTCCAGATGTGGTTGGAGTCCAACTCCCATGAGCCCCAGCCAGCATGGCCAGTGGTCAGGGGTGATGGGAGTTGTAGTTGAGAAACATCCAGAGGGTCACCAGTTAGGCACCCCCTTCCCTGGTGTAGAAAGCACTGAGCTTAGATGCGCCCTTGATCTCTAGATGAGCCCCTGCTGCTGCTCTTCCCAGAATCTGTTACTCGAAGGCACAATACACCTGAGATTTAGCTCCCATCTAGGTATTCTGGCTAATAGTCAACCACAAACTAAATCTGTCCTCCATGCCTACTCACTCTGCTAACCTTTCTTGACGTGAAGCTAAGTTTGGCCAAGGAATTCAGCCAAAGAGGCACAAGGTTGTTCATGGCTATTTCTTGGTAGCTGAGCCTGATCTGTGTTTCCATCCTTTGCAGTAGAGACTCCAATGGAACCAATGAGTGGCCTTGCTCTCTTCTTGATAGTCTTCTTCTCGTTGGTTGCCATCGTGTTTGCCATCGTCATTGGAATTATAGTCTACAACAAATGGCAGGAACAGAGCCGGAAACACTTTTACTGATTTGGAGGCGTCCTGTTGCATTCTTCCTCCTTTGCCTTCTGGAGGGCCATTGGTTTTGTTGGCATGGGTGGTTCCCTATGCAGGCAGCTAGTTTCCAGAAGCCATGCTGTGAGGACTCCTGTCCATCTGGATCTTATACTTCTAATGGCAGCCTTTGGATTGGTGGTGGGCCCCCAATGATGGAGGCAGCCATATCCCTCTGCTCTACTTTGACTGCTTTGAACTGTGAGTTTTCAACACTGGCATTTCTACGAGACTTTATAGACATATCCTTGATCATGCAATGTGAAGTGAACATTCATCACATCGCTCTATGTAGATGGGAGAGACATTTAGCCAATGAGATCTGGATTTGGTAACCTCTGCTGTTCCCTGTGGAGACTGGTTGGAAACCAGAGTAGTTGGGTGGGTGTCGAAATGCTGGTATGTATATCAAGGCTGTTTGGTCTGGATGTTCTACTGCAGGGGTGGCTAAGCTGAGTTTTGCAGATGTTGTATTCCAACTCTTGTCAGCCCCAACCAGAATTGCCAGTGGTTGGGGATGATGGGAGTTGTAGTCCAGCAGTATATGGAGGGCCACAGGTTAGCTAACATTGTTTTACTGGGATGCCTTAACTAGCATGTAGATCAGTCTTTAGCAACATAGCACCCTCCAGTTTTGGACTACAGCTCCCATCAGCCCCAACCAGCTTGTATCTATAAGAAACCAAGGTATCCTTACCTTATGTCCCACAAATATACCTTTACTCTTATTTTTCCTCTAGTTTACAAAGACACCACCCTGCAGAATAAACAAATGTGAATGCCCTCCCTCCTAAAATAAATGGCAGCCTGCCTTATAATCCTGTCCCTCCCACTCCAAATGGAGACCTTCTGGCTTTCCTAACTGGACAAACTGCTGTACGTTTTTATTCAGGTGCTACAAAGCAGTTGACTCCTACAGCAACTAAAAGGCTGCCCCTATGTGTTCTTTCCTCTTTCTGAAGCGGGGAGCCTCCCCTGGTTGCTCTGCTAATGGAGGTTGGGTGGGGGAAAATCCCTTTGTTTTTAATACTAGCTGCTCCATTGACAGGCGCTCAGCTAAGGGGCCTCCCTTGCCAGTCATCCTCTGAGCCTTGCTAGCCAGCTGTGTGATGGAAAGGACAGGATGCCTCTTCTTCCTGGGTCCCACCAGAAGCCTGGTGGCTGGTGGTTCCAGAGATCAGTGCTGGGAGCAGTGGCAGACTTGAGGCTAACGTTTCAGAGGCACTCTGTGCAATGCCAAAATTTGGTGCCCCCACCTCTCGTCTTCTGTTGTTCCTCATTGTTGAAGCACCCACTGTGGAGCCCTCTCAGCTCGGCGCCCAGTGCAGGCGTTTCCCTAAATCCGCCTCTCCTAGTGGCCTCACTTCCCTGAACGTCATCTTTGCCTGCTGTTATTTTCCTGAGCACACAGCTGATCTGCAGAGTAATGTGGAAGGCAGTGCACTATGCCAGAGCACCTAGAAGCTGATGTGAAAAGTGAAAGGTAGACAGGATGGTGGGTGGGGATTTATTTTCTTATTGGCGAATTACTGTTTTAGACAAAATGCTGCTGACATTTATTGCTGCTATTACTGCCTTTATATATATATATATATGTAAGGTGACTCTTCCCAGTTCTCTGGGGAACCTGACCTCCATCGCCCTCCAGCACTGAACACGCTCCATACAACTCAGAAGTCCCCTCTTTCCTCCCTACTGAGGGGCTCCCCCTCCCCTTTTTAATGGTCAGATTGGTGTCATCATTTTAACCTTTGTCACGGTTCACCATGGCAGGAGGAAAGGCCTGTTGGCATCAGGACCGTTTTTCACCTGAAAACTGATGTTTGAAGGCTTTATTATTTACAGTGAATTTGGCTGCCTGACCTGACCTCTGACCCCGCTGAGGCAGAGGTGCCTTACCTTGGGGTGTTAATGGGTGGAAGGGAGGATGCATCTGCTTGCACAAATGTTGAGCATGATTCTTTACAGAAATGAGCTGTGCTTTCCCTGTGAAGTGGGGAGAGCCTGGTCACTGTCACACTGCGCATATTTTCATCTTTGCACCCCTTCCAACTTCTAAAGTTTTATAATGACATTCAGTGACTTTGGTGTATTGGAACTAGGGTTGTGCTAAATATTCTTCATTTCAGCTTTGAGAGAGCAAGGAAGGGCAGAAAGAAAAACGTTTCCCTAAACCTGTTCATGGTCATCTTGCCTTTAGCATGTTAATTTTCTTCCTTAGTTACCATTTTTAAAAAGCTGGCTCTGTGATCTCTTTTCTCAAGTAATGCTAGGCAATCAAGGATCATGTAATGGACCTGGTGATGGCCAAATCTGAAGGGTGAGAGCAAAGAAATCCAGTTGAGAGAGGGAGGGCTGGACTTCCGGATCTGGCCGTGTGGGACACAGACTACTTTCCCTGCACACAGCTGGACCATGAGGTGGCAGGACTTGCTTTTCAATGCTGCTGAAAACAACCACAAATCCTGCCTCTGCCCTTTTGGCTCAACCCTAGTTTGAAAGGAACTTAAAAATGCGTTGACGTTTGTCCAGATCATAATTCACTACACCTGGTGGTTTTTTTTTTAACACGTAAGTTTAAAATGGAATGTGAAAAGTTATGAGCCAGCTGCTTAGAAGATCCCCAAGATGGAGTCAAATAAGCCAAAAACTCTGAAAAGGCCAATGTTTAAAAAGAAAAGCTCAGGATTTTGAGAGAGCCTAAGTGTCTTATTGGTTTGCATGTTACCTCATCCCAATTTAGTTAACAAATTATATTGCTTTTCAGGAGCCTTTTCTATTTAGCGATAAACATGGGCTTGACTCTATCTCTGATGCAACTGACCTTTTGTATTAACTGCAATAAATACTATGTTCATAAACTTGTCCTAGTTAAAGGGGAAACAGGAGAGAAGTGGGGGACCTCCAGGAGAGCCTTAAAGAAAAAAACCATGTGCACTGCCCTGAATAATTGTGGGGTGGAGGCACATTGTGACCTTGCCCCCAGATGTCTCTGGCCCATGTTGTCTGCAGTGATCCTGGGCTAGATTGCTCTTTTGACCCGATCCCACTTGCCCTACCCACAGGGAACACTTCTTATGGGGGAGCCTTTGAGGGCAGAAGTGTGGAGTCTGCAGAGTGGTGAGCTCGACTTGATTATAAAAATAGATCCTTTGTGGAAAGAAGAAGAAACCACATGGGGGGGGGAGTCTAGTTACAAGGATGATTTTGAGAGTTGCTGTGCTAAGCAGAATGATCTCGTAATAAGTTAAAAAATAAATAAAAAAAATTCACTGTTTTAACAGCCTTCGGAGCTGGGATATGAAGTACAAGTATTCCCTTGCTCATAAATGATTGGTAAAGTTGCTCAAAAGTAACTAGTGGATTTTTGGGAATCGGCCTGAGGAACTCACAGGGAGCTTGTGTTCTTCTCATTGGGGGTGTGTTTTAAATCTTGCTGCTATCTGTCACAAGCTGCTTTTCAGAAACAGGCTGTAATTTTATAGGGTCCTTAATATAAACGAGTGAATGTATTTCTTATTGTTTAGGGAGGCACTTGGTGGTGGTCACATGAGACAACAGCATTCTGTATTGGCCTGGTCCACATGTCTTGCAAGCCAAACTATGGCTTAACGCAGTTACGCAGGCTGTGCAAGAAGAGCTTTGATCCTCTCCGATTCTGTTGCTGCTGTGCTGTGCTGAGTGAATCCATAGTTTGGCTTAGTGTGTTGTCAGATTTAACTCTCTCCTGGCTAACCACAAGCTGTAACCACGGTTTACCCTATAGTTTGCAGCTTATGGTTTGTCCAGGTGTGCTTAGCTGGGCAAAGCCCATCAGCAACGTGCCCAGGCAGGCGCACAATGGTTCGCAGAACCTGCATGCGCACACCCTTGTGCTAAGCCATGTTTTGGATTACCATGCTGCACCTGACAGCAGAGCACCAAGGTGAGGTGCAGCTTCAGGCCCAAGACTCAACAGATCTTTGTGCAACCGGAGGAGTAATCAAGGGGGAGCCTCCCTGGTTGCCTCAAGTGGCAGTTGTGATAGTAAGCAGTGGAAGGAGGAAGAAGATGGCATGCTTTCCCCATTGTTTCAATAAGAGTTCTGGATTAGTGACAGTGGATCCCTAAGGGGTGAGACCTGCCACAAATGCTCAAGTGGGTTGTGCAGTTTATCAGTGTTACAACCTCCACAAACGATGGTAGAACTAGGGTTGCCATATTTCAAAAAGTAAAAACCAGGACACCCCAAAAGTTGAGCTTTTTTTTTTTTTTTTTTTTTTTTACAAAAACACAAAAACCCCGAGATTTTTCAATTGACTTACCTAAGATCTAGCAGGACAAAGCAGCATCTTTAAGAAATTCCCCCCAGACATTAATTCCACCTTTGAAATCCTGGTAATGTCCAGGAAGACCTGGA
This sequence comes from Podarcis erhardii, assembly GCF_964252035.2. NCBI lineage: Eukaryota > Metazoa > Chordata > Lepidosauria > Squamata > Lacertidae > Podarcis > Podarcis erhardii. The sequence continues at coordinate 3,827,949 of NC_138511.1, forward strand.
TGTATGGCAGCCCTAGGGAGATCACATGCTCTGCATGCAGGAAGCCTTGGATCAGTTCCTGGCACCTCATAGTTTTTTTAAAACAAAATGCCGCTTTAAGGCTTTGGAGAAACACTTCATTGGGTGGGCAGACTTGAAGCTTCCAGGATCTATTTTGTTTTACTTGAACCCCCCAAGATTCACCACCTGCACTAAGTGGAAGACTAGTGGCTTTAAGAGATGGCTGCACTTGTATGAACAGGGAGCCTTTTGCTCACTGCACAGTGCAGTAATTTGAATTTAGTAACAAAAGTGAGCTTCTGGGTCTTGTGACCCACAAACTCCAAGTGTTCTTGAATTCAGTGGCCTAATTTGTAGTGAAGCAGCCTTTTGCATTTGTTGCTATTGCTAAAGGATTGAGAAGCAAAAACACTTGCCAAACCGGACAGAGATCTACCCCCATCCCTCTCCCCCCCCCCGGCCTAGACAGACTAATGCTCAGCCTTGGTATGAGGCAGAATTGGGGGAGCATGTGAACCTCCAGAAGCTGCTCCAACAATGCCAAGCGCCTTTCTGTATTTTGGTCCAGGATGGTGGGCTTTTCATGTTGGTTCTAGAGCATCAAGCAAAGCATGACACGAGGGACGCCAGTACCTTCCTTGCTAAAGGAAAAACCCATTGCAGTGTCCTGTTTTTTTAATGTGGGGGCTTCACTTTCACTGGCACCCAAATGCTGCGCTTCAGCAGGGTCAGCATCTGGCTGTGGGGCTGCTGCTGAGTTAATGGCTGCAGGAGGACCCTTCCTCTTTCTGAAGATAAGTGTCCTACATCAGCCTTTGCCAACATGCTGCCCTTTGGATATTTTGGCTGACAACTCTCATCAGCTCCAAACAGCATGGCTGGAGCCGATAGTAGATCTAGGCTCAAAGATCTACTGAACACCTGCTTGGTGAAGGCTGTTTGAAATAGTGATGAAGCAATATTGTAGCCAGGAAGCATTGCTTCTTTCAAAGACCTCCCCCCCCCCTTTTTTTTTTTGCCTGATCTGGTAAAAAGATTGTATGCTCGTCTGCCTTTTTCTCTGTATTTGTTTTTGTGTCTTGACAATAAACACAGATGCTGAAGTCTCTTTGCTGCTGTATGCATTGGTGGCTTAATTTAGTTCTCTTTTACTCTATCACAGTTGGGATCTCTAAACAGCTCACAGAATGAAGAATGAGATGTTAAAATACAAAAAGCCCAGTAATTAAAAATGCAGCAACTTGTAACATATAAACTTTACTTTCCAGTGGAGGAAAAATAAAACTAGTTAGCAGCTTGGACGATCAAACAAGCAGAACTCTAATGTTAAAAGAGCATGGATCTGTTTTGTTTTCAAGTGTAAGTTGTTTACAAGGCTTGGGTGGATAAAAGGATCTTCATCTGGTGCCGAAAAGAGCAAAGAAGATGCCAGATGTGAGGCTATTCTGTAGCTGAAGTGCTGATCTCTTTGCGAGGGGCCATGCACCTCACTTCACTAGAGTGTTGGCACATGGAACAAGGGCTTTGAGGAGGATATTATAGTTTGGGTCAGTGTATGCAGGAGAACGTGATGTTCTGGGTAACCTTTATGCTGTTAAGGGCTTTCAACCAGCCCTGGAAGCAGCCTGGCATCCAGTGTGGCTGATTAGGTACTGGCATAAGATTGAACAGCTCAGTCCAATTAATAAATATACTGGCCTATTTTGAACCAGCTGTAGTTTCTAGGTAGTGCTACTTACAGTGCACTGTAGTCCTAAAGGGAGGTGACCAGAGTGTCCAGGTCTGTCTAAGCTGCCATATCAGTTGGAGCTGATAAGAGGCTTGTTGAGCTATGACAGGGAAGGTGAAGCCACTGGCTCTCCAGGTGTTCCTTGACTCCAGCTTCCATTAGCCTCAGCCAGGGGATGGCTAGATGTCATCAGTCCTGATTCAGGGGTTGCTGCAAAGCAAGCCCTCTCCTAGCTTGCCATGCCCCACATTTGTGAGGGTGGCAGAGTTCCCAACAGGGCAACTCCATAGCCCCCAGCCTCCGCCAGGGGCACCACATGGCATGAACATGTCTTGGGACTGACTGAAATCCCACAGGCAGTCAGGGGCTTCCACCTGTCCTGGAAGTTTGATACAGTCTGCTTATTGCACCCCCCCCCTCAAAATGGGACATCTTTCCTTCAAAAGGGGGAGGGGGATCTGCCTCTCTCTCAAAACGGAGAACTCCACATTGAAAGCTCATATTTGAATACCTCCAATTTCTCTCTTCTGTTGTTTCCCTGTGTCTATTTTAGATTGTCTCCTTTGGGGCAGGAGCCTGTCAGGACGGCTTTTTGTTGTCTTGTACACATATGGTGCAATATAGATAATACATTCCAAATTATTTTAAACAGCACTCAGTGTAACCTTGAATATAACAGCAGCAGGTAAATGTTTGCTTAAACAGAAGCCCATAAAGAAGCTGCCCAGAGTGGCTGGGGAAATCCAGCCAGGTGGGTGGGGTATAAATAATAAATTATTATTATGTCTGCATCAGAGCCAGTCTATAAACATTGCCCAGTCTCAGATACAAATTCATGTAAATATGTTTCAGTAACAAGTATCACCTACCTGTCTTGTATGTTCAATCTGACAAGAGCAGTGAGGAGCAGGTAGGACTCATCAACCTGGGAATCTAGGAGCAGGAAGACTGATCCTAAACCTCCGCTGCTTTGCAGAACATCTTGGGGAGAAGAAAAGGCTCAGGAATAAACCCTACGCAAATCTGGAGTCCCTAAGTCAGTTGGATGGTGCCTCGTATGCCGCCTTTAAGCAGCTCCTGCAGCCAGGCTGGTGCCAAACATCTTCCTCTTCTTGGGCCCCATCAGTGAGGCTGAGAGGATCACTTTGTCTGGCACCTTGGGGAGGTGACACTGGTGCTGAGTGTGGTGGTGTAGGGGATCGGGTGTTGGCCTAGGGCCTGGGAGACCAGGGTCCAAATCCCCACCCAGCCATGAAGCCCGATGTTGGGCCAGCCACCTACCATCTCTCAGCCCAACCCACATCACAGGTTGTGGTGAGGATAATACAGGGAGAGGGAGAGCAAAATATGACACCTTGAGCTCCTGAGAGGAAAGGGGGGTTATTAAACAAACAAAAACAAACAAACAATAAATAGCTGCCTGCCCTCCAGTGCTGTAGAGGACACCAATATTGAAGGAAAAGTCAGCTACTGGAAAGAGGCATGTATGGACTTTCACCTCAGGCAGGAGGATGTCTCAGGCAGGTTTTTATGAGTGCAGAGGACCCTTCAGATAACCTGGTCCCAAACTAAGGTTTAAAGGTCAGTGGCAACACCGTAAACTGGGGTCAGAAGCAAATAGTTAAGCAACATAACTGGTGCAAACGATTCCCGTGTGATCCAAGCATTTTAGCTCGCACATATGCCACCAAATAAAGTTTCTGAACTGTCTTCAAGGGTTACACCATGTGAAGCTCATTGCAGTAATCTAACCCCATCCTGTATCACTGAGGCAAGGCATGCCTTCTCTTTAGTAAGGCCACAGACGTTGTTAGTAAGACATGGCTGAAGATGTTGTTTCACCCCAAAGAGTGCCAAGCCAATGACCCCCCCCCCACTGCAAGCTGCTTGCTTGACTCTTTAGGGGGAGTGCAGCCCTGCCCAAGCCAGTTGCACACCCCACAGGATTGCTCAGCAAATACCAACAATCCCACTTCTAGAAGCAGCGAGACTTAGGGCTTAACTTTTATTTTTTTTATGGGAATATTATAGTCTGTGAGAATGAAATATGCTAAACTATATGGTGATGGATGGGCGGGAATTGAACATTAGTCTGTTTGGATAGTCTGTTTCTACAGTGGTGCTTTACCCCCTGCTTCCCCACCCCAAGCTAGTTTTATTCAGTGATGCTGCTGTAAATTTGTGCTTGGGATCAGAAGGCCTTCATAATTGTAGGAAGGCAAAGATTAGGTGAGGATTGTCTGATGTAGGCTTATGATTTAGAAGCAGCTATGCTCCATTTTTGCCAGATATCTGGAGGCAAGATGGAGCATGAACAGAGTGGTCTTCTGGTGCAAGACATTATAAGCAACAGCATTTGGAGACATAATTTGCTTCCACTGCAGCTAACTACCAGATGCGTCTTTTTTTGCGAATCAGTGGTGGCTTCTTGGGAGTGGATGGTTGCTTCTTGGGAGCTTTGGGTGGTTTCATGGGAGCAGGAGGTGATTTTTTGGGAGCTTTGGGTGGTTTATTGGGAGTTTTGGGTGGTTTCTTGGGAGCTTTGGGTGGTTTCTTGGGAACTGGAGGTGATTTTTTGGGAACTGGAGGTGATTTTTTGGAAGCTTTGGGTAGTTTCTTGGGAGCCTTGGGTGATTTCTTGGGAGCTTTGGATGGTTTCTTGGGAGATGGAGTTGGTTTTTTGGGAAGTGGAGGTGATTTCTTGGGAGTTTTGGTTGGTTTCTTGGTAGCTTTGGATGGTTTCTTGGGAGATGGAGTTGATTTTTTGGGAACTGGAGGTGATTCCTTGGGAGTTTTGGTTGGTTTCTTGGGAGCTTTGGACGGTTTCTTGGGAGATGGAGTTGATTTTTTGGGAACTGGAGGTGATTCCTTGGGAGCTTTGGGTGGTTTCTTGGGAGCTGGAGCTGGTTTCTTGGGAGTTTTGGGTGGTTTCTTGGGAGCTTTGGATGGTTTCTTGGGAGTTTTGGGTGGTTTCTTGGGAGCTGGAGTTGGTTTCTTGGGAGTGGGAGGTTTGAGAGTAGTGGGTGTTTCCTCAGGAGTTGTGAGTAGATTTTGGGGAGTGGGTGGCAACTTATTGGGAGCTGGGAGTGGTCTCTCAGCAACTGGAGGCAGTGTTTCAGGAACTTCTTCAGGTGCCCTCTCAAGAGTTTCCTTCTTCTTTGGAGGCATTTGGTATATTATGGAGCGTCTCCCTCCCATCGGATTGATTATCTTCATTGCCAGGTAGCCCTGAAGGGGGAAAAACAGGTAATAGCATCCCACCCAACTGCCCCAATTTTACTGGGATATCATGGATTTACAGAAGCCACCTTGGCTTCTGAAAGTAATCCCATTTGTCCCATTTTGGGCACAGTACTATGGCTTCTGCCTGTGGCCCAGGCCACTATCTTTTCCAGAAGCATGCTGATGATGTGCTTCTGGTATGCTGTGGCCTCTGTTTCTACCACCCCATGGCCTTTGCCTGCAGCCACAGGCCACAGTTGGCAGTGTGGGGAGAGGGACAGATGGCCAAGGTAAGGTGGGAGGGGGGCAAGTGGTGGTGGCAGGATGGGGGGAGGCTGATGAACAAAGTCCTCTCGGGAAATGTTGCAGCATCAAGCAAAACTGTATTCTCAAAACAATGGACCACAACAGGCTTTCATTGCCTCCAGAGGCCCATTCCTACTGGCAGATGAGACCAGGTTTCAGACAAGCTGGAGAAGCTTTCCTGGACAATTACTTGAGGACACAGTGGAGGCCATGCCCTTGATGCCACATGGGAGGTGTGATTATGCACTTTAATCACTGCTTCCTAGCCCTTGGAACAAGATCTATACCACCAGCACTATAGCAGTCATCTAGCCTGTTTCATTGCACACAACTCCGTAGAATACCAGGGGACATTGCAGGCTCCACAGTGCCGAAGAGGATACTCAGGAGTGATCATGTCAGTAGTCCTCTGCAATAGTTCTCTTCATTCCATAGTGAGACAACAGCCTCAACAGGATCACCTGCTCTGTCCACCAGAAAGTGCCCCAGAGCATTCAGGAATCCACCAGAATCCGTAGCTCTCAGAGGGTGGAACACCTTAATTGCAGAGAGGGATAGCTGCTATGAGTCCAACCTTCTTCAGGACGTGGTCCAATGATGGAATGACATACCCATTTCCAGATCACTTTTCATCCCTTTTGGAGCAAAGACCAAGTCAAGGGTATGTCCTTTGTGCATTGGGTTGAAGATGACCTGAGACAGCACCATGGTTGCCATGGAATCCTGAACCAATGACCCAACGGCAGCATTGGCGTGAAAGTTGATGTCACCCAGAATTATCATCTGGGATTCCATCAGCACACTGCTCAAGACTACCTCAGCCAGCTTGGTCAGGGAGGATGTTGTTGGTGCTAGTACACCAACAGGACCCCTAAGTCTCTAAGCCCAACAGCATCCCTAAGTCTCAAAGCCCAAACATGAGATGCAGGCCCTGTAGTCCTGCTCTAAGGCAGAGAGATTTCCCAATGAGGACGAATGAAGCCTGGTGAACTACAGCAACCCCACTCCCAGACAGTCTAGCCGGGATTGATGCTGCACCTAGTGGGGCAGAGCTGGGTAAGTTCTAGCAAGGTATGTGGCTGAGCCCAAGCTGCCTGATCCCCTTTGCTCTTCCTGAGCAGACTCACAGGAGCTGCATAGATGAAGGCTGCGAACAGCAAAATCACCAGCACACAGCAAAGGAAAATCAAGAGCTTCCATTTGCTCTTCTGCCACACGACGAAGTGGATGCTCTTCAGCGGGGCTGTAAACCACAGGAAAGAGGTCTCCGGCCTCCTGGTCATGGGGAGAAGGAAGAGGCAAGAAAAGTTAACCAGATGTTGCCTACAGCAGCTGTCTCCATCTTCCCTGGCTTAAGAACATGGGGAGCTGACGTACACTGAGTTAGACTGTTGGCCCACCTAGTTCTATAAGGTATACATCAGGACCTCTGGGCCTCCAGATGTTGCTTAACTACAACTCCCATAATACCTGCCCATTAGCCACATTTGCCTGGGGGTGTGGGAGTTGTACTTCAGCAACACCTGGAAGGCCAAAGGTTCCCTGCAACTGTTCGACGCCAACTGGCAGCAGCTCTCTAGGGTTTCAGGCAGGGGATGCCCCCAGCAGGGGGGGGGCCAGCTTGAATAAAACAACAATTTTAAAGTCAAAGACACAAAACAGTTATAAACAGTTACATGTGTAAAAACAATGCAAACATATAAAAACTATACCATGTAGTTTCAATATGTTTGCATATAAAAATGGGATACCAAGCAGTATCCAGAACAACTTAACGTCGCTCTTGTGGAAAATTCAAAGGGTGGCTGCACCTAGGTGCCCAGTGCTGCTTAGAGCGGTACCAGTACAGCTAGGAAAGGTCCTCAGGGCCCACACAGATGCCAGGCAGGCATGGGCAGGGAGAGTGCCAAAGGGCACAGTGCTCAGAGCAGGCTAGCCAAACTGGGTGCATGTGGCTTAATTGGTGTAGCTCTCATACAGAAGCCTCCCAGCCACCAAATCTTTGGAAACATCCTCTGCCACAGCCTTTGCCAACCTGGTGCTCTCCAGATGTTTTGGACTGCAGTTCTCATCAGCCCCAGCCAAGCACAGGGCTGATGGGAGCTATAGCCCCAAACACCTGCAAGGTACTAGATTGGCAAAGGCTTCCTTCTTGACACAATGACATCCCCTTCCCCATTTCTACCTCCCCAGTAGTTCATGCAGCAGGGGGCACCCAGGCGCTGCAGTCTTACTCTGGTGGCTTCAGAACTGGGTTCATGTTGGGCTCCTCTCTTCCTTTCCCAGCTGGCCGCTCTTCAGCCTCCTTTTCTGTCAGCAGCTCCAAGGACATTTCCACCTTGCCCTAAGAGAACGAGAGAGGATGGGCAGAGGGGTTTCCAGGGTGGTATTCAACGGAAAAGAGCAAGAACTCAAAATTGCAAAGTGTAACTTCTACTTTCTCCCCACTCCCAACTGGCTGGAGAAACCTGTGGATCAGATTTAGGTGGTGGTGGGGGGGGAGGGCGGGGAATGGGGGTGTTAAATTGCATAGCTGAAAGTCATTGCACTAGTGTAACTCCTCAACTAAATACCCAATGTATGCATATTTTTCAATAGATGGGGGTGGTTCTTCTGTTCATTGGGGTATCTTCTCTTCCAGCAATTGCATAGAAAGGTGTGTCTATAGTGCCACCATTCTTAATTTGTCATTTCCTGTTAGTCCTGTTCAAGGCATGCCCAGCCTTGAATACTTGGAGGGAAGGAAAGGTGGAGAATGGGACACATAGTACATTTGGAAAACCTTTTGCTATGGCAGAGCTGGGAAGAGTTAGAGAAGGCCCAGAACAAGACAGGCAGAGCTGAGAGCCCTCCAGAGGCTCCACCCACCAGCCCCAGCCAACGTGGCCGTTTTTCACAGTCCAAAACTTCTGAAAGGCTGGCTTAGGAGTTCATGAAGTGAACTCCTCCACTCCCCTCTGTTCTACTTGCTATTCTTTGCTCCCCAGACCCAAGTCCCAACAGGCAGAGGTGTGGTAGATCTGGCCTATGATGCCTTACGGACCGACACACGAGGCTTGTCTTTCTCAAAGACGATGCAGGGCCACCATCCCCTCATTTCCCTCTGCTTGAACAGGGAGACAGGTTTCCGTTTGCGGCGATGGAAAAAAGAGGTGGAGGTGGTGGCACCGGTGTCCTCCAGCAGCATCTTCACGGTGCAGTCGCGGGGACGCTTGGCGGGGCTAGGCATGCTGTTCAGGTTCAGCTCCAGGATTCCTGCAAGTGGAACCGGGTGCTCAGTCTCCATGCTTTGTGAAGGACAGGGACAGATGGCATGTTTGACGGCAGGGGAAGGCAGGGGAACCTCAGGCCAGGGGGGAAATGCAGCCCTCCATCTGGACTCACTTCAGGCCGCATCCTGGCCACAGCCACAGCCACACTCCCCAGGCCACACCCTGCACCCTCCATGAGTGTCTTTGCCTGGTGTCAGGAGCAAACCAACAATAAATCACACTGTGCAAGTTGAAGCTAACTTTTTATTTGGAAGAACATGATCTGCACAGACTTGGTGGTGTATCAAGCCTAATGAGCACAGCAGCCTGTCCCTGGTAGGTCCTGCCCCATAGTTCAGTTGCCAAGACTGAAAGTCCATCCGTACCCCCCCACCCCCCCGGTCATCTGAGTACCCTCCTCTCCAAGGTTTTTCTCAAGCATTTAGAGACTCTGCCTCCACCCTTTTCATGCGTCTTCTGCTTCTGGGAGATCAGGCGGGAGAAGAGCTTATCTCAGCAGAAGGGAGAGACCCCCTTGCTTCTCCAGCAACCTGACTTCTCTGCCTCTTGGCCTCCCTCCTCCCCTGCTCCAGCTCTTGCCTCTGATTCTGGACTTCTGTCTGCCACAGACTCCCTCCAGCTCACTAAGCCCTGTTACCTCTCCAGCTTCCGACACCTGATCCTCCCAGTCTTCTCCCCCATCCCCCTCTGACCACCCATTGCTGTCCCATCGCCCCTCCCTGGGCTCTGAGCCTTCTTCCCTTGGAGGTTCCCTCAGCTGGTTCCTCCCACTGCGTCCAGCCAGTCCATGATACCTGACTAGAATCAGGCAACTAGGGTCTCTGTTAATGCTTCTTGCATCTCTGGGCGGAGGACAGCGTGGATGTGTGCATATGCACAGGGAACCTCGCTGACTGTACAAGGCAAAATCCAAAGCTATGGCTTTGCCCACAGTTGGCTCTGGCCCTGCCTGCCACTTGCATGTGGCCCCTGGGAGGCTGCCCAGAAGGGAAAGCGGCCCTCAGGGTGAAGAAGCTTCCCCACCCTGAAATAGGACATGGGGTGAAAAGCCTTGTCTTGCCCCCCAGGTTCAGGATTCTTTTTACCTATAAAGTCGTCAGCTGAGAACTTGTCATTGTCCCAGATCTGGATGATGAGCTTGGGGGGCACTTTCTGCATGGTCTCGTCAAGGCTCCAGAAATGTTGCTGCAAACAGGGCAGGAGAATGTCTGTTGAAATGGGAGACGCATGACAGGCGTCAAGGCAGACCTGCTCAAGTCAGGACCAGCACCACCACACCTGGGAGCTGACGCCGAGGCTGTGGGGCAGGAGCACAGAGGAGGGCAAGCAAGACAACCAGGGGTTGGAAACCAAGCCTTCTGAGGGAACTGGGCATGCATAGCCTGGTAAAGAAGAGAGGGAAAGGAGATATGATAGCCATCTATCTAAAGGGCTGTCACGTGGAAGAGGGAACAGGCTTGTTTTCTCTGACTCTGGAGGGTAGGTCTCAAACCAGTGGCTTCAAGTGACAAGAAAGGAGATCTTGACCATCAGGAAGCAGTTTCTGACAGTAAGAGCTGTTTGACTGTGGAACTGTCTCCCTCGGGAGGTGGAGGACTCTCCTTCCTTAGAGGTGTTTAAGCAGAGGTTGGATGACCATCTGTCATGTATAATCTCGTTGAGATTCCTGCATTGCAGGGGGTTGGACTAGATGGCCCTCAGTGTCCGTCCTAACCCTACAATTCTATGATTCTATAATTAACAGCATGAAACAGTGCTTTCCAGAGAAAGGAGTGTGGTAAAGCACTTGCCTGACACTAGGTGGCAGCACCAACTTGGAGTATTCTTTGAAGTTTATTAGCTAGAGATGCCAGCCAGTTGCTCCAGGGCTATTCACTAGAGCAAGCACATTGGGCCCCCTGACTATTTTCACAGAAATTTAGATGAACCGTCATTAAGCTGACTAGGGACATGGATCATATTCCTGGTGATGAAGCAAATTTTTCGTTTGCTTGCAACAAAAACAACCATTGTGTGTTGTGCTGGGATGACTCTCACAATTCACAAGTGACATGCCAAATAAACAACAACAACAATAGTATTAAAGTAAACTGATGAAATGGAGAGGGAATTGTTTCAAGATGAAGCAACAAGGGGGAAATGTGCATTGCGAAAAATTAACTAAGGCTCATGCTGCTGCTGCTGCTGCTGCCGGATTTCGATCTGTGGCCTGGGACTATTGGGAAAGAAGGAATTGGCAACAGCAACCAGAATGGAATCTTACTTTTGATTATATGTGCAGCGCACAATGTTGTTATTACCAACACACTCGTTCAACAACAACAACAACAAAATTAAAACATCTTGGAGGCATCCTTGGTCAAACCACTGGCACCTCTTAGACTATGTTATTGTCCGTGCTAAAGATCGCCGTGATGTGCTCCTTACCAGAGCTATGACGAGCGCCGCCACTGCTGGACAGATCACCGACTAATACGCTCCACAATGGCTATCAAGATTATACCTCAATGCAGGCTTCAAGGAAGGAAACCAAGGTGCAAAATGAACACTCAAGCCCTTCAAGATCCCATTAAGCAGGATTGCTTCCAGACAACTCTTAAGGACCATCTGCTTTCAGAATTCCCTGATAACATTGAGGAACACTGGACCAAGGTAAAAACATCCATTATTGCAGCCTGTGAACAAACTATTGGATACCAAACCGAAACACCAGGACTGGTTTGATGAGAATGACAGTGAGATTGGACGCATGATTGACAAGAAAAGGAAGGCCTTTTAGACCTGGCAAAGAGATAGAAACTGTGCCACTAAGAAAGAAACCTATGCCAACGCTAAGGCTGAGGTTCAAAGAAGAACCAGAGAACTACAAAACACCTGGTGGATTAAAAAAAAAAAAGCTCAAGAGATCCAGCACTTAGCCGGCACTCATGATACACAGAGTTTCTTTAAAGCCACAAAGACCATCAATGGGCCAGTAAATCATGGCATATGCCCCCTACACTCAACAGATGATGGTGGTGTGGTTTAGTCGTGTCCGACTCTTCGTGACCCCATGGACCAGAGCACGCCAGGCACTTCTGTCCTCTACTGCCTCCCGCAGTTTGGTCAAACTCATGCTGGTAGCTTCAAGAACACCATCCAACCATCTCATCCTCTGTCGTCCCCTTCTCCTTGTGCCCTCCATCTTTCCCAACATCAGGGTCTTTTCCAGGGAATCTTCTCTTCTCATGAGGTGGCCAAAGTATTGGAGCCTCAGCTTCACGATTTGTCCCTCCAGTGAGCACTCAGGGCTGATTTCCTTAAGAATGGATACGTTTGATCTTCTTGCAGTCCATGGGACTCTCAAGAGTCTCCTCCAGCACCATAATTCAAAAGCATCAATTCTTCAGCGATCAGCCTTCTTTATGGTCCAGCTCTCACTTCCAGTGATGCAGTGATCATGGAGCCCAAGAAAGTAAAATCTCTTACTGCCTCCATTTCTTCCCCTTCTATTTGCCAGGAGGTGATGGGACCAGTGGCCATGATCTTCGTTTTTTTGATGTTAAGCTTCAGACCATATTTTGCGCTCTCCTCTTTCACCCTCAATAAAAGGTTCTTTAATTCCTCCTCACTTTCTGCCATCAAGGTTGAGTCATCTGCATATCTGAGGTTGTTGATATTTCTTCCGGCAATCTTAATTCCGGCTTGGGATTCATCCAGTCCAGCCATTCGCATGATGAATTCTGCATATAAGTTAAATAACCAGGGAGACAATATACAGCCTTGTCGTACTCCTTTCCCAATTTTGAACCAATCAGTTGTTCCATATCCAGTTCTAACTGTAGCTTCTTGTCCCACATAGAGATTTCTCAGGAGACAGACGAGGTGATCAGGCACTCCCATTTCTTTAAGAACTTGCCATAGTTTGCTGTGGTCGACATAGTCAAAGGCTTTTGCATAGTCAATGAAGCAGAAGTAGATGTCTTTCTGGAACTCTCTAGCTTTCTCCATAATCCAGCGCATGTTTGCAATTTGGTCTCTGGTTCCTCTGCCTGTTCTAAATCCAGATTGCACTTCAGGGAGTTCTCGGTGCACATATTGCTTAAGCCTGCCTTGTAGAATTTTAAGCATTTAAGCATTTAAGAATTTTAAACAGATGGTACCACACTTCTAAAAGATAAAGAAGCTGGAAATAACATTACCAGCATCCCCTTAACTGTAACTTCCCTGTAGCTGCTGAGATCCTCTCACAAATTCTGCAAAAACAAATTAGAGATGAGCTTGCAGTATCTCCAAATCTGGGTGAGTTATGTACAGCTATTAACCAAATGAAAAACAACAAAGCCAGTGAACCTGATGGGATACCTGCTGAAGTCTTCAAAGTGGGTGGAATTGAACTTACGCAACAACTTCACAAGCTCATCGAAAAAGTGTGACAGAACTGATTGCAGAAACTATCGAGGCATCTCTCTGTTAGCTGTAGCCGGCAAAATTCTTGCAAGGATCTTAGCAAACTGTATCTTAACAATATTCAAGGTGACCCTTCCTGAATCCCAAAATGGTTTTTGGCCTTCTAGGGGGACAGTGGACATGATTTACACCACTCGACAGCTTCAAGAAAAATGCAGAGAGCAAAACCAACCCATGTATATGGTGTTTATTGACCTGACTAAGGCCTTCAACACTGTAAATCACAATGCCCTGTGGACTGTTCTTCTGAAAATTGGCTGCCCAGGTAAATTTGTGAACATCATTCAGCTCCTCCATGATAAGGGAGAAATGTGCTAAGAGGAAGGCACATTTGGCAAACCCTCACTGTGATCAACTCCTTCCCGGAAACCTATGACCCCACTGTGGAAGGACGTGTGGATCCAGAATTGGCCTCCACAGTCACTTACGGACTTGTTAAAACTGTGTTCATGGAAGACAATCTTACTCGGCTACGAGGGATCGCCAAAAAAGATGAAGAAGGAGGAGGAGGAGGAGGAGGAGCTTTCCATATAAAGTGCTTTGTGGGACTGGAGCATCCCCAGAGACAGAGCCCCTGTGTTTCATGAGGCAGCTCCAGATTCTCAGTAGCAGGTAATGGGAAAGATCCCCTGTCTTCCAGAGAACCCAGAGAGCTCTTGCCACTAAATGCAGATCAGGGTTTAGGAGCCTTTTTCAGTTCAAGGGCCAAATTCCTTAAAAACCAGTCTGTGTGTTTTTTTTTTGAGGGGGGGGGGGTTAGAATATGTCACGTGAAAGCCAATGTTATTATTCCACTTTCCAGGGCATTTTCCTGTCACTTCCTTTATTGCAAAAAGTCTGATCTTTTGGCGGAAGTGGTTTTATTTACTTATTTGTTGCATGGGACCTCCTAACCAGCTGTGATTGCTGCTACATGACTGAAACCCACTAGAAAATAGCAACAGCCTGGAAGTGCCCTGCATCTGAAGACTATAAGTGCTATTAAATTTACATGGACTAAGTGTGCCAGAATATGAATGACAGTATCCATTAAAATGATGTGTGCACCACAGAGAGCCGTGTGCCTGTCAATGTGCCTCTGATTATCCTCCAGCAGATGATATGCAGAGAGATATTTTCTGTGAACCACCCTGAGACCTCCAGGTATAGGGCAGTATATAAATTCAAGAAATAATAATATAATCATAATCTCTTGAGTTGGATTTGCCAGATGGAGGATAGGAAGGCTTTGCTGGTTGTCCATACACAACCTTCATTCATTCATTCATTCATTCATTCAAGTTTAACAAAATTTATGTACTACTTAGTCAAAACAAATAATAATAAAGCAGTTTGCATAAATGAATATAAAATATTCACAAGAAAACACCAATAATATAAACTGATTTTAAAAACAAATAGAAATATTAAAATGTTAAAATGGGAGAAAACAACTACACACTATAAATTTGCATGTCTGTCTAGGTGTGGTCTATGCCAAAAGGATATTTTTAAAGCAGGCATCAGCAAGAGCGCAGCAAAGGTGCCTACAGAGATTTCCAAAGAACAGGTGCTGCCACACATTAAGAGATTGATTCCTTGCAAGTGCAGAGCAGGCATGATATGTCAATTGTAAAGGTGCCAGTTCTGGCAGTCCACGTGGTTGAGGGCGCTCCTGTGGGGTAAGGTAAGCTTTGAGGAAGCCAAGGCAACCTCCCTTTTTCTAAATTGGAGCAATGCTCTGTTTCAGTTTCCACCTACCTTCTTGGTGAGAACGCAGACCTGCTCCATGGGCAGGTACTCCAAGGTAAACACAAAGCGCCAGTTGAAGTTGCCTTCTCCTGTCAGGGACCTATAATGGATATCTGTCTTCTGCTTGTCCTCCTCCAGGCCATCCATCCACCTGGAACCAGGGCAAAGGAGATGAGAGTTGTTCATAGGAACTCTTTTGCCCCATCCCAGATTCTAGGGCACACTTGGGTACATTGGCAATAAAAAGCTGCACCATCTAGTCCCGCTGGCAGCTTTGGGAGAGATGTCCCTCTTCCTCCATGATCCTTAGGCAAGGGACAGGCGGGAGCTGAATGCAGAGCAAAAAGTCCAGGTTCCCCTGACATCTCTGCTGCTGGAGCATATCATCCAGCCCAGTCTTCCCCAACCTGAGGTCTTCTGAATCTTTTGGACTCCAACTCCCATCAGCCTCAGCAACACAAGGCCATACAGGCTGGTGATGATGGGAGTTGCATTCCAGAACATCTAGAGGACACTAGGTTGGCAAAGGCTATTTTTCACCCCTTTAAAGTGCCAGAAAGCCCATCTTTTATTTCTTGCATTAGACTATTGGGGCAACCCTTTTTGAAGGCTGATGGGAGTTGCAGTTCAGCTACAAATGTGGCAGAGGAGCAAAAGTTCTCTATACCAGGAGAAGGAGAAAGTTCTGGTGCACAAGTTGATGCAGAAGCACCAGCCAAATCTTTAGCTACTAGTCTCTCCTTTGTGAACTGCTGCTTCATTTGATTGTTGTGAACCACCTTGATTCTTTGGAGAAAAGCAACACAATTGATGAATGAATTCATGAATGGTTTTGTTATGCAAATGGGGCTATAACAGTTTGGGAATCATGGAGCTGACACCTCAAAGGAAATATGGCTGGGGCTGGTAGATAGCTCTCCATCTGCAAATAAGACCTGTTGTTGGTCACTTGCCACCACAGGAGTTGGGCTGCCATAAACCTTCTGCCTCTCTTCTCTCGTACCCTTTCACATAGATGTCACTCATCCTGTCTCCAAAAATGTTGGTGTCTTCCAGATCCACATCTTTGGTGTTCCAGATGATGCAGCGAAGTTCGTGCCTACAGAGGAGACGAACAGGAGAGTCTTGGTGCTACTGGGAGGGTGCTTTAAGGGATTCCTCTTCCTGCTATATACAAGAACAGGGCAGGCTAACAAGGACTTTTACTGGAAAACTTTCTGTGAAACCCCGCTCTAGTCCAGTGTGGAGATGCCAGTGGGGTTTGGAGCTGGAACCTTCTGAATGCAAAGCAAATGCTCTAGCACTGAGTTGTAGCCCTTCCCTAAGAGCAGGGGCGCCACCAGTAGATGCCTTTGTGAACCAGCTTCCCCCTTATGTCATGCTCCGGGATTAGAAACAATGAGAAGTAGGCAACAGCGGACATGGGGTGATCAGATCCAGCTTCCACGTCCACCTGCACCCTGACACTCTCATTCAACCATCCTGAAAATGTGCTACGCAGGTGCAAATAGTTCTGGGTCTTTAAAAGGGTTGGGGTGGCTGTGTTTGGTGCACCTACTTCTTGGGCTTCCTTGGGGTGATGTCAAAAGGAGGTCCTGGCTCACCTATGTTTTCTGGGAAGATGTCAACCCACATCTGCACTTTCCCCTGGATATGAAGAGAGGCACATTCTTAATGTTTTTCAGTTGGTACTTCAGTGATGTACATAAAGTATAGTCACAAAACAGACAGTGAACATAACGAGATAAAAAAACAACCACCACATCCTCCTCCCTATGCCGGAAACCAGGCAAGTAATTGTATTCTCATGTATACTCACTGTTGCCTATTTCATTCATTTTCTCTGCTGTTCTTGCAGGGACCTTACGGAGCATATTGCCAGGGTAATATCACCATTTTAACTGGCCAGAAGAGACTGAGATGTCCAAGGAAAAAGTTAGGAGCAGAAACATAACAATGGCATCCGGATTTGTGCTGATGCTGGTGACGAGGTGTTTTGTAAACCTGATATGTTGGCCTATGTGATAAACTGCCACCAAACAGCCTGCAATGCAGCTGGTTTCTTTTTCCCCTTCAAGATTGCTACATCACATCTTATTTCTTCAGCAATTGCTAACTTCCAGACTTTCTTAAGCCACAATTCTAGTTCAGTGCCCTGCGAGGTCCTCCAGGTTTGGGCTATAGGGGAACAAGATTTATAAAGGAATCTGCAAATTCAGACCTGCAGGCAAGAAGGCTGGTCTTTCTTTCCAATTCTAGTGTGTGCCACTCTGCTTCAAAAGGCAGGTTCCATTTCATCTACCAGCACCTATTTAGGATATTACAGTACTTCAGCTTGTCTGAAATGTCTCCTGGGGGTCAGTGCCAAACTTATCCTTGCCTCCTGCAGCCAAATGGGGAGGAAATGGGTCTGGGGCAGGAGTTAGGGTAACATCTACTACACTGAAACCAGCTTCAACTCCCACCCAAAGAACCCTGGGAATTGTAGTTCTGTTGGATGACGGATTTCTCACAAAACTATAATTTAGTGTTCTTTGGAGTAATCCATGACATATACTGGGTTCAACCAGATGCAGATTTTCTTGGGCACCATTAAAATTGCTGGTTGTGAGGCAAAATGGCCTGGGACCATCTTGGCTGAAGGATCAAGTTCTCCTGCACAAACCAACCCAAGTCTTGAGATCTTCTTGAAAGGTCCCCATCTCAGTCCTGCCTAAGGCATCTAGACAGCATCTAAACATACTGTTTAAGGCATGTTTGGCAAGGGTGCAATGAGAGGCCTTTCTCACTCACTGGCTGGGCCTTACCTCTGGGATTCTCTCCTTAGGGTCTCTGCAGAAGACCTATTTATCAGGCATTCATCCTGATCCTCCTGCACAAAGCTCATGTGGAAATTAGATTCTACCTGGCCTTTATTTGAACATCTGATTTGCTCATGGGATGCTTATATGCCTTCCTGTTTATCACTTGTTCATTCCACACTTTTCAGTGCATTTTCCCATCACATTCCCAGCACAGAAAGCCAGGTCACATCCACAACATAAATTACCCCAAAGAATCCCAGGAACTAGTCGAACACCTCAAAGAGCTCCCACTCCCAACACTCTTAGCACACCACCAGTGGCGTAGCGTGGGGGGTGCAGGGGGGGGGCCGGCCGCACCGGGCGCAACATCTGGGGGTTAGGGTTAGGGGGCGCAAATCCACGGGTTAGGGGGCGCAAATTACTTGCCTTGCCCCGGGTGCTGACAACCCACGCTACGCCACTGCACACCACAGCTCTCAATATACTTCGGTAGAAGCCATGCGCTTTAAATATGTGATATGGATTCCTCTTTAGTTTCTTTCTTAAAGTGGATTTCTCATACAAGGGCAACAAAACTCTTGAATCTACTTTAATTACAGAAACCTAAATTTTGTGGCATGCACGGGAATCCCCCCCCCCCCCCAAAACACTGGCTGCCTGGAGGCTTCCTCGGACGTTGGCTTAGATTCCTCTCTGATGTCCTCCTACTATTGGGCAAATGTATTTTTAAATTTAGAAATGCTTTTGGTTTGTCAAGCTGCCTTGGCTTTTTAAATGCATGGCTTTCTTTAATATCCTTTAACAGGGCAGTTCTTGTTGGTTTCACCTGTTCTTATTTTATCATCACACACTTTTAAAAATGGGTTTATAGCATTTTTAAAAATCATAACCATCATCACTTGGTAAGCCACTTTGAATGCGTTGCATAGAAAGGTTGGATACATATTGCAATTATAATAAATGAACAGTAAGTCGGACCTGCAGGAAAATCTTGCTAACAGATGTGCTTCTGTTCAGATTTCTAGCCAGCCACCCCTTTTACAGGATGCCATTCTTTTCTGTCCCTCCATCAACTCCCAGCATTCTGGGGTTTAGCCAACCAACTTCTACTCAGTGAGACCCATTGAAATTAATGAACATAATGAACATGCCTATTAATTTCAATGGGTCTATGCTGAGCACAACTGGCACTGGACACAGTCTTTGCCCGCTGAGCATGCTCAGTCTTTATTGTGTTGTTTTGGAGACTCCTTGCCCCCGATCCTTGGGATGAAGTGCTCTTCTGAGTGGATGGTACTGTTTGGGCTACGTAAGTGTCAGCACTTGGAGAATGAGTTTGCTGTAGTTTTATGTAGGATAAATGAACATGTCAGCCAAGTGTGTAGCTGCTCTAAGCTTCCCACCTGTGAAGGGGAGCCAGACTACAGGGGCAAATACTGTAGTGAAGCTTCTCCCAGCAACCACCAAATGTGTAGGCTCAGCAGCAGCTAACAAGGCATCCTCCAACAGTTGTCAGCTAGGATTCCCATCAGCCCCTGCCAGGGATGGTGGGAGCTGCAGTTCACAGCAACTGGCTACTCCTGGTGCAATGGGGAAATGGAGGCAGGAAATTTACCTGCTGGATCCCGGGATTGGTAGCGCTGTAGATGCCACGAGTCTCCACGTGTTCAGGCACCAGCCCACAGGTGTGGAGGAGATGGAGAGCCATGCGCTCTTTTGGAGGCCCCAGGAAGCCATGTGACGGTAGTTTAGTCTCTGAAAGGGGAGTGTCAAGTACAATAGAGTCAGCACTTATTCAGCCAAATGTATCACAGGAGCGTGAGACTTCCATGCAGGGCAAAGGGGGCCACAATTACAAATACAATTCTGCTCCAAGGCAGCCTGTGTTCTACAATTTATACGCATTGTGCAACATAAGCACATTTGCAGAGTGCTTCTTCTGGGGGAGCATTTTTCCTTGCATTATGCTCTTCCCACAAACATTTGTGGGGATTTATTGGGTGGGGATTTATTGGATTTATTATTATTATTATTATTATTATTACTACTACTACTACTACTATCATCATCATCATTATTATCTTTGTTTGTTTGTTTATTGTGATTTTATGTTGTAACCACTCTGAGGCCTGTGGGTATACGGCAGTATACAAATGTTAATAATAATAATAATTTGCTGCTTGGTGAATGTCAGACAAACCATGGTTAAGGACAGGTGCTGGGTTCACACATAATACCAAGCTATAAATAAAACAAACCATGGGCTGAAAGCCACCAAATATCCATGGCTTCAGATCATGCTTTGTTGGCAATAAACAATCCATTTTGTGAAGTCATTGGGCAGGGTGCACACATAATTCTAAGGCATAGCTTAACGAACTATAGTTTAATTAATCTTCCTTTAGCATTAAATATGTGCCGAACCATTGCTCTCACACCCAGAGAGGACAGGTGAGCAGGAAGCAACAACGAGGAGGAACAGCAAGCCAGAGCTTCAAAGGATTGGCAGTGGGCTCCCTTTTAGCAGGTGCTTAGTGATACCAATGGCTGGTGCTGACCTCGGGCTCAACCTTCAGAGCAGCTCAAGCCTCCTTCTCTCTTGCTCCGTGGGAATATTTTGAAGTACTTACCAAAGTCAGACAGCTGATAAATCTTGCTTCGGAAAGTGGCTCTGCTGCCATCTTCACTTATATCCGGCTGAGGGATGTTCTTGGTCCGAGCATAATTCTCCAAGAGCTGGCTTGGAAGAAGCTGGTCTCGCCACTGGGTGGGGCCACATCTGTGTGCGAAAGGAGCGATCAGGAGGTCAAGCGGCATCTGCAGGGGGGGGGGGAGCTACCTGAGGGATGTAGTTTCTCCTAGACTGCAGAAAATCTTTATTTCATGAACTGGTTTAATGCCCTAAAAAAATGCTAAAGGGCAATGATTTTTCTGCTCTGTTGGGTAAAAAGATTAGCTAATTGTTCATTTTCATTTCACCTACTTCATTCCTATCTCTGGAAAAATAAATAGAGACTTTAAAGAGAAGGAACTTGTTAAGCTAATATTAATATTGCTTGCTAAAACAGTAAGATGAACACATAGTGGAAATATTTCTGGAGCTCCAGAGCAGTTATATTGTGGATCACAGAGAGAAGACAAACGTGACCTAAAAACCGAGTGTTTTGTTGATGAAACATTGATATGTAGCTTATGAAATGACCACTGGCAGTTCATTAGTTTGGCCTGGTGCTCCTGCCCTGCCAGGGGATGTGGCAATGGCACTGCTGTTGGGGAAGGCATCTCTGTGGGGCTGCCCCCTTGAACTGGCTGCTCCCAGCTCTTGCAGCAAAACCATGAGCTCTGACAATGAGCCCATCTGAAGCAGCTGCCTGTATGAGTCCAAAAGGCACCTGCTTAGCACCTATGCTCATTGCTACTTACACGCAGTAGGACTGTGGAAGGCCACAGTTGGCTCCATAGCGGGACAGGATCCGGTCCTCCAGGTCAATGGTGGTGTCTCCAATTACATCATCAGGGGAAAACATGTCAAAGTCATAGAATGAGATCTTCAATTCCTTTTCTGTTGGGATGTTGCACATAATCTCAAACATCCTGTGGCGGTCAAGGAAAAGAGTAGAGGAATAAATAGGTATGTATGCCACTACTGCGGCCCGCGTTTTGTTAGCTCAAAAACAGAAAATGAGCGAGGTCCCAACTAAAGAAGAATGGAAAGCATAAGCTGATGGAATATGTGCAGCTTGTAGACCTAACATAGAATAAGAGAACAAGAAGAACATACATTTAGAGAAGATTCGAAAATATTTATTGAATAGATGGGGGGAAATTATGTACACTTTGAAAACGTTGGCAGCATTAAGATAAATTCAACAGTGTAAATAAGTTTTGATGGATGTAATAATGGAATATTGAATGGTTTATAGTTTATGTAAAATATGTAGGGACGCGGGTGGCGCTGTGGGTTAAACCACAGCGCCTAGGACTTGCCGATCAGAAGGTCGTCGGTTCAAATCCCCGCAATGACGGGGTGGGCTCCCGTTGCTTGGTCCCTGTTCCTGCCAACCTAGCAGTTTGAAAGCACTTCAAACTGCAAGTAGATAAATAGGTACCGCTCTGGCGGGAAGGTAAATGGTGTTTCTGCGTGCTGCTCTGGCTCGCCAGAAGCGGCTTAGTCATGCTGGCCACATGACCCGGAAGCTCCCTCAGCCAGTAAAGCGAGATGGGCGCCGCAAACCCCAGAGTCGTCCATGACTGGACCTAATGGTCAGGGGTCCCTTTATTTTTAAAATATGTAGGGATTTATAATATGCAAAATGAACCATAAAAGAAGAAGAGAAGTCATTGATATTTTAAGAATATTTAAATGAGTATTTAAAATTGTAAAACAGAAAATTTAATAAAAATTATATATAAAAAAATGGAAAAGAGGAGAGGAAATAATCCGTTTCCCTTCCCACCTCTGAACGCTTGTTATGCTCTGTACATTCCAAGGATAAGTCATGGCCTATAGGGATGCACCTGTGTCTTAGCAACCCTCTCCTATCCCAGTAGCTTCCTGCCCTGCCCTGTACCAGAGGTGGGGACAGCATCCGCAGGATGGTGCACAAAGAGATTAGCCTTAGCAGGCAGAGTCTCTGAGGGAGAAGTGTGCCAGACCTACCTCCCAAAGACGGGCTCCAGAGTGTTGGGAACATACTCCTCCCTCTCTCCAACCTTTTTCTTCCCGACCTTGATTTTGATGTAGGGGTCACACTGTAAGGGGACACAGTTCAATGCAGGATGTTAGGAGGACCAGACCCTCAAACGGGGCCCAGCCACACCTGCTGTAGAGGAAGCCTCCTATCACATAACACAGGGAAGCTCAGAGAAGGAAGCGAGAACCACAGGCAGGCAAAAGAACACAGCTGTTGTGATTACCAGACCATTGTTGTCCTTTGGCTCTAGGTTAAAGGCTCGGATGATGTAAATCCGGACCAGACATGACTCGCAGACGTTGTCGGGAAGTTCCTGGAATTGGCGTGGAGGGGGTGGGACATTGGGATCTTCTGGTAAAGGATAGATCCGGAAAAGTCCCTGCCAGAGAAAGCACTGTTTCATTTAGTTACCAGCTCCACTGCCCCCACCCCAGAAGTAGCAGCTGGCAAGGCCACATTCTTCTCCTGGCTGCCCATTGCTCTGTGCTGCTGTGCCTGTTTCATGCTGAGCGCCCTGCTCTTAGCAAGGGGTGTAAGGTGTTGGGAAGCTGGGACAGCAATGCAGCCCCACCTACACCCCCCCAGCCGCTACTGCCTGGAAAGGCTTCAAGAATACAGCTTTTTGTTCCTCGAAGCTGCCATAATCTCTCCCCTGCTGATTTCCTGCTTCTCATGCACATGCCAAGAGACCAAGAAGCCTTGCACAAAGAAAACTAGACTCTAGTCCATGAAAGTGTACGCCACGACAATTTGTTAGTCTTTAAGGTGCCAAAGACGCTGTGCTGCTTTTGCTGCAACACTGGCTCGTCAGGCTACTCCTGGGGATGAAACCCACATGCAAAACTTGGCAACTCTGCTTCTGAAGACTATATGTTGTTTAATATACACCTGAAGCAGAGTGGGAAGTCAGTCTCCTGAAAACAGTCTCCAGGGTGGAATTTCTGTGGATTTTTATAGATGGCTAGAAAGCAGGGCCACTTGGGGCAGGCCCTCACCTTGAACTGACCCCCCACTCTGGGGTCATCATCTTTCACCAGCCCTCGGTGCAGCTGAAAGGTCTGGCAGAAATCCTGTAGGCCATGGAATTCAGGCACTTCTTCCAGTTCACAGCTATACATCTGGGAGAAGGAGACACAGACGTTGGCTTAGCACCTTGGCTGAGCTCCCTGCAGCGTGTGCACCTGCTCAGTGCTTCAGCCATCTTTCCCCAGGCATTGAGTTAAATCCATTTTCTTACATTTAAGAACATCAGAATGTAAGGAGCCTTCTGGGTCAGGCCCAGCAGCCCGTTCTCACAGTGGCCAGCCAGAAGACTGTGGGAAACCCACCAGCACAAGAGCATCCCACACGAGGTCCAGCAACTGGTATTCAGAAGCAACTGGGATTCTGCCTCTGACTGTAGAGGCAGAACACAGCCATCATAGCTAGTAGCCATTGATAGCCCCCTCTGCCATCTTTTAAATCCATCCAGATTGGTGGCCATCGCTGCCTCTTGTGGGAGTGAACTTCATAGTTTAACTATGCAATGTGTGAAGAAATACATTCATTTGTCTGTCCTGAATCTTTCAACTTTCAGCTTCCTTCAACATCCCTGAGTTCTCGCATTATGAGAGGGGGAAATAGCCACTTTCTCTAGCCACTTTCTCCCCAGCACCCACAATTTTATATACCTCTATCATGTCTCTTCTTACTTGCCTTTTCTTTAAACTAAAAAGACACAAATGGGTATTTTGTTGCCCTTTTCTAAATATTTTCCAACTCAACAATATCCATTTTGAGTTGAGGCATCCAGGACTGTACACTGTACTCCAAGTGTGGTTGCATCATAGATTTGCATCATGGCATCATGATATTGGCAGTTTTCCTTTCAATTCCTTCCTTAATGATCCCTATGTGCATCATTCACTCTTGTTTACACAGAATGGCAGCGTTTGCCATTTTGCTGCCCATTCATTCAGTTTGGAGAGATCCTTTTGGAGTTCTTCACAATCCTTTTCACTTTAATAACCCTAAAAAACAACAACTAGATCCCTGCATTATCTCTACAAACACAAATTTGGGGACAGATGTTAGTTGAGGAAACCTGCCGTTCTGCCTTGCATTCTGCTTGGACTGCTACCCCTCCCCCCACAGCACAGGCACCTTCAAACTATCAAAGCCCTTCTCCAGGTAATGTCCACTCTTTGACAGATCTCCCATAGTCACGTAGTACTTGCTCCACCAGTCCACCTCCTCTTCCTCTTCTTCCATCTCCTATATGGGGAGAAGGAAATTCAGTTCACCTCCACATCACATGTTCTCAGAGCAAAACAACATTCATTCGGATCCAAACTTGACTTGTGGGATCTGATCTGTAGAACACGTTCAGATTATAGGAGGCAGCACAATAGCCCAAACATTTTGCGATGCTCCCTCAGCTACTGTTTCTAGAAGACTACACAGTTTTTTACTAAAATTGGAAGAAGTCAGAGGGGTGGAGCTTGTGGGTTTTATGAAGGATCCTTCACCAGTCTTTGTTTTGATTACCCCCCTCCCTAATCAACAAGAAATCAAGCAGGGAAGTGCCTTGGGAGCCTCCAGATCTGTACGGATGCAGCACCCGCGATCAAGAAGTAGTAGAAGAAGAGTTTGGATTTGATATTCCGCTTTATCACTACCCGAAGAAGTCTCAAAGTGGCTAACATTCTCCTTTCCCTTCCTCCCCTACAACAAACACTCTGTGAGGTGAGTGGGGCTGAGAGACTTCAGAGAAGTGTGACTGGCCCAAGGTCACCCAGCAGCTGCATGTGGAGGAGCAGGGAAGCGAACCCGGTTCCCCAGATTACGAATCTACCACTCTTAACCACTACACCACACTGGCCCTTAGCTTTGATGGCATCATGACTTACCTTCTCTTCTTTCCTAAAGGGCCTTTTCCAGAACCAGGCCTTGTAGGCTTTGCCCAGCTCCTGCAAGAAGCAGCAGAATAACTCTCACAAGCCCAACAGCCATCCGACCGTTCCTCCTTCCAGGGAACCCCATAGTTTCTCTCTTCCCTGGGAGGCTGGGCTTTTTTGGCTACCACTACTTACATGGCAGCATCTGTGCCATAGGCTGTGGCCTGAAAAGTGGCTAAACCTATGGAAGTGAAATGCAAAACCAAAAGACAGAAGCCTTAAAAAGAGAGAAAAAGGGAAAGGAAGGTAAGGAAAAACTGTAAGTTTGGCAATAGCTTCACCTGCTTGGATGAAGGACCTAGAAAGAATATGCTCCATTCCACCTGCTATGGTGGCTGAATGAGAACTGAGCAGGAAGGTGTAGGATCTATGCTTTGGGGCATGCACACAACACAAATGTGTAGGCTACTCCACAGAGCTTCCGAGCCAGCACAATCCTTGGGGGTTTGCAGTCCACCACTCCCTGTCCTCAAACATCTGCTGCCTAAGGTGGGTGTCTCACTCTGTCTAATGGTAGGTCCAGCCCTGAATGAAGAAGACCTGAGCTTCCCTGGATGAGGCTTTCCCTTCTGCTACCAATCCATTGTAGAGGCATGTGCGGTGTGCTGTTGGAGGATCACTCGTAGTTGACACAACCCCAGCCAGCATCCCATGTGAACATGCTTGCAAAATTCATGCAACTAAGAATACTTTCAGAATCTCAGAGATACCAAAATACACTGACATAGAACATGGGAAGTTCGGGCTCACCCATACTTACCTTCCACCCCACACTTTCTAGGCACAAGTTTGTGCTTTAATAAATTGCAGTGTCCAAGCACTTTTTTGGCCCACTGCTTTCCTCAGGAAAACCTGCTCTTTAACACAAACAACAATTTGGATGGTTGTTTGCTCCAATTCAGCAGTAAAGAGCATGTTTCCGGGGGGAAGGCACTGGGGAAACACACACACACACACACACACACACACACACACACACACACCTGTGCCTAGAAACATGGCTCAAAAGGAAGTATCAATTACCCCTTGGAAACCCACCACCGTAGGAGGAGACCAGGGCTCTTAAAGGTTCATTCTTTCCATTGGCCTGTGGAGAGCCTGATAAATGTAGACCTTCTTCAAGGAAGGAAGGAACTGAATCAGTGGCAAGACAATGAGATGCAGCAACACTTACCTTCTTTCTCTTTGTCTTGGCAATGGCTGTTTGGAGAAGGGGAAAATTGAGAAGACGTGGAATTAATAATAGCAAACTTCAGGAACAAAATCCGCCACCTTGCTTGCAAATGCTTTTAGGAGGTGGAGAGCCATTCGTTTAGTATAGCTTGCTCGCCCTTTGGAAAGCTCAGAGAGGCTTACATGAGGCTCCCTGGTTCTCTCAGGCAGGGATCAATGCTGCTGAACTGAAACTCCCATAATCCCTGGACATTGTCCATGCTTGCTGTGGCTGATGGGAGATGTAGTTCAGCAACCATCTGGAGGGCTACAGGTTCCTCACACCTGTGTTACAGCAACAACCGGTGTTCACAGACCATGCAGCTGGCATGCAAGGTCAGGTAACCCACATCAAAGATGTGGAAGCAACCCATAAGGCACTTCAGACCCAGCCTTCCCAGGAGTTACTTGGGCAGTGGCGCAGCAGGAGTAGCCTCCTGGAAGTGGCATCGCTGCCGCTTACTGGGAAGGACAAGGTGGCAGTGAGGTCAGGGTTGTGCAGGTACACTGGCAGAGCTGGCAGAGCCAATTCGGTGCTTTGGCACAAACCAAACCTTGCTAAGCGCCAGTGGCACTGCTACTATGGGCTATTGCTGTGGCTCTGCTCCACTGGGCAAGGCACTCCTGTTCCCCGGAGCTGACAAAGACATACATGAGGCTACCCTCTTTCTGCCCTTGCAGTGGCCTTGAGAGTGTGTGGCTGGCACGGAGACCTATATTTCCTGTGCTGCATCTAAAAGCAACTGGTGGAAGGAGGAGGAGACGTTTGCAGGGACAAAGTGACAGGTGGGAAAGGGTTAAGCACACCCTGCAGCTCCTCTGCAGTCTCTCCCCCCAATTGCCACTTTGCAGCTGTTTGGAGGCAACTGGGGTGTCCAGCACCATGTTTGCAGCCACGAATATAGCTCTGTTCAGCCCTAAGAATAAACTCTTGCAATGGAACTCAGCAGCACTTAAGTTTGTTTTTGGTTGTTAGTTTGTTTGTTAATGTGGCTAATATTGTAGATTATGAATGCTGTAGTGCTTTGTGAATCTTATAACATGACCTGTGTTGTGGCTGTGCTGTTTAGCTTATTTTTTGTTGTTGTTTCGTTAATAGTGTTTTATAGTAGGTGCTTGTTTTACTGATTATTTGTTAATTATTCTATAATGGTGGTGTTCTATCATGTTATTGTCATTGTTTTTTTGTGAGCCACTTTGTGACTCATGTGAGTGAAAAGCAGCACAGAAAATGAACTGAACTCACTCCTGTAAGGTGGAGCCTACCTCTGACAGGGAGATTATGGGCCTTCCTTTCTTCCCAGGGGTCACAGTAGTACTGGCTCATGGATCTCACAGTCGCTTGGCCCACCACAGGCTTAAATCCAAACTCTCTGTGGTCTATCACCTTTAGTTCGATAGGAAGCGCATAATCTTCATCCACGGGCAGGTACTAAGAGAGATCAGGAGGGGCTGCATGAGGTTCTTCCAGGAGAGGAACGCCTGGGGGATCCATTTGAGGGATGATGAGACAAAGACAGCTGTGCACATACTGTCATGCTGTCCAAGTGAGGAGATTACACCTCTAAGGTTTCAGTATAGCTAGTAACTAAAAAAGATGCCTATTTAAATGAGCATGCCTGGCCTAAAGATGCTTGCTTAGATAAGCATTTGTGGCTCTTGATGACACACGCTACCAGTTTGGCTCGAGGCAGGGCTGGCCCAAGACATTTTGTCACCTGAGGCAAGCCACAAAATGGCATCCCCTCTCTTCCCACGAGGGAAGAAAGGGTGAGAGAAGATCTACATCTGGAACAAGGGTGGGAGGAGACCAGCAGTGCCTCCTGTTCACTAAGATCGCCATATGGGACAGCTGAATATTCCTGCATTGCAGGGGGCTTGGCTAGATGATCCCATGGGTCCCTTCCAACTCTACAGTTCTATAATATTCTAAGAAGCTACTGTGGAGGTGGCATAGGGGGTCTGCTGAGGAGACAGCAGATCCAGCCCCCAAGGACCACGCTGCAACTGTTGGTAGCACCATGGGGGCAGCAGTGGGCAATGCATTCCTTGGAGGCCAGATTTGCTGCCCCTGTGAATCCTGCTGCTTGAGGCGGTCGCCTCACCTTGCCTCATGGGTGGGCCAGCCCTGCATAGAGGCTGGAGGGAAAGTATAGCTAGTAAAGGAGACATGAGGCAAAAGGTCACAGTGAAAATGTGGATTGCAAAATCTGATTAGCAAACTCTAAAATGGTGGAGATAATGATGATGATTATTGGAGGAGAGGTTAGTTTCATCTCAAGTCTTAAGATTTGCCCTTGGAAACTGTCTCTGCCATATGCTAGGGGCCCACTCACCACTTTCATGAGATAGATATTGATTGGAAAATTGGAGTGCTCTTGGAGATTCCTGATGACTGGCGTCTGAAGCGTTTCTCCTCCACACTCTATGATGAGACTCGGATTGCTGATGGCCAGCAGATTGTAGGTCTTCATGTCCCGCAGGCCCCAAGCCAGGATCTGTGGGAAGATCATGATAAATATTTATAAAAGCAACAGCTCAGCAGAAAGTGGGGCCACAGGGCCTGAGGCTCTGCTTTCTGGGTTGGCTGCAGGGTTGGACCAATCCATCCATTTTACTTCCCCTGAACCTTTGAAGAATTAAATGATAATTGTGGAGTTTACACCCCCCCGTGCAATCTTTTAAATTCATGATGCTTTATTTCCCCCTCCCCCCCCCCCATGCATGCTGTAAGCCACCCAGAGTGGCTAGGGAAACCCAGCCAGATGGGCAGGGTAATAATAATAATAATAATAATAATAATAATAATAATAATAATAATATCATCTTGTGGCTTTACACTCACCTCAATGGCCATCAGCCTTAAGATTGGCCGGATTCCTTTAGGGATTATGTATGTCCCATCCTTCCATGCAGGCGGTGGAAGCTTTCCTAAGGATCCATCCTGTAGAGAGGATGAAGATCTCTGCTGAACAGAGATCTATTTTTCTTTTTTTAGCCAGTGATGAATGACATTTTCTCCTCAGTCTTTAGCTGGAGGATAACTATTGGCTTTATGAGCCCCGGAGAGCAAATCTGGAGAGTAGAAATCTAGAGAGTAGGGTGTAGTAGACAAATTTCTTTTGCCCTGCTGAGACGTGCTGGAGCTTTGAAATGCTTGGTTGCAGAAGGCTTTTGAAATGATGCTGGGGCAGCAGGTTGCTCCTTCGAACCTCCCAGATGTTTTGAATTACAACTCCCATCATCCCCAGGGAACGTGGCTGTGAGGAGTAGAACTGATGGGAGCTGTAGTCCAAAATATCTGGAGGGCACCAGGGATAGTGAAGCCTGCTTTAGAGCCTCTGGGAAACTCAAAGAAAATTGTTGCTTGCGACTGCATGACTCTTTTATCCAGTTTTCTAAAGGAGTTGTAGCTTAATTTGGGTTTATTCCGGTGTACCTAAATGTCAGGAGTGAGCCAGCAGTAAATCACACCGTTGAAGCTGGAGTGAACTTTCTGTTAGCAAGAACAGAGTCTGCACAGTTTGGAGGAATGCCAGGCCCAATGAGCACAGCAGCTCATGTCTGGTAGGTCTTGCCTCCTGGATCAGTTGCCAAGCCTGAAAGTCTCTGCCTCACCACAGCCATCTAAGTTCCCTCCTCTCCAGTACCTTTCTCAAGCAGTTGGAGACTGTGTCTGCATGAAGTCAACCTCTCCCCCACCCTTTTCATGCTTCTTGTGTTCCTGGGAGACCACAGGAGAGGGGAGCTTGTTGGAGCAGGAAGGGGGGGGGCTCCTGTCACTTTGCCTGACTCATCTCTGCCTCTTGGACTCCCTCACCCCACTTTCCTGCTTCAGCTTATGACTCTGATTCTGGACTCTGCTACAGACTCTCCCAGCTCACCGAGACCTGTTACCTCTCCAGCTTCTGACACCACTTTCCAGGCTTCTCCCACTTCTCCCAGTGACCACTCACTGTTGTCCCACCACCACTGCCCAGACTCTGTGCCTTCTTCCCTTGAGAGTTCTCCTGCTAGTTCCACCATTCCTCTGCATCACACCAGTCCATGATACTAACGCATAACCTGCCATAAGGCATAATTTAATTTGTTACCTTCTTGTCCAACAGAAGCTCAAAAGCAGCCAGGAGCTGTCCGGAATCCTCCTGTTCTTTGATTATTGTATACTTCTGGAGGCGGGGTAGTCTTCGTGAGCTGAGATCCAGGTGCACACTTGGGATGCACAAGCTCCTTCCCATGAAATAATGGGAGTGGCCCTGAAAGAGACACAGAACAAGGGGTGAAGGTTTTCCCGGCTAGGTGTGCAAGAGGAGTGGTTAAAAGCCAATAGTAGATTTGGCTGTCTGTATGTGGGCAATAGTGTAGGGTCAGAAAGCAAACAGACAGGAAATGTTGGACATGCTGAAGACTGTACTTGGTGTTATAATCTAGTTGTTCCCTTATGTGGAAATTACAGTCTGAAGCAGCTGGAGGGCACCAGGATGGGGAAGGCCAAGTTTAAAAGAGACTAGGGGTGGGCGAATCCATCAATTTCCGTTTCTCTCTTTTCTGATCTTACATTCAGTTCTCCCCATTTCCACATTAGTTTGTGATTTTTTTATTTTCAAAAAAGTTCTCATGAAAATTCATATGCATCTCAGTGCAAATTTCTCCTAACTGTATACATTTTTGCCTAACACTTACATTTCTGCAAAGCAGTGTTTCCTAATATAATGCATTTTTCTATGTTATTTTCACATATCTTTTTATGAACACTTTACTCAAACATATGCATTTTTGTACATATTACATGGAGGGAGAACTACATTGCAAAATTCAAAGAAGTGTGAATTCTGAAGGGTGTGTGTGTTTCTGTTTGTGTGTTGTTGAGAAGTGCTGCGAATTAGGTAGATTTGCCTTTAAATGTGAACCAAATCAAATTTCTTCTCCGTCCTTACCAGAGAACAATCTCCATTTTGAACTGGACTTATGGATATTTGTAACATTTAAGGATTGCTTGCCTTATTTTCAGCAGTATAGCTCTTGAATTCTGGCAAGTATTTTGATATGAGTAAACATTGTCTTTTTCTTGTTTACTCAGTAGTCTGAGAGTGATTTCTTTGTTAAGAGGGAAACATAAAAGAGGCAGAAGGTAATCCAAGTCTATCGAAAGCATCCTTGGAAATCACAATTACTCTAGAAGGTTACACTGACCTGTGGCCCCCGGAGGGTGGACCAAGAATGAATTTGGCTCCTGGGCTGGAAAAAAATTAGTCACCCCAAACTAAAGAAAGTATTTGTTGACATATGTTGCATGGAATTCACTCCATGAGATGTGGTGTTTTGTCACATTTGCAAGTTGACTAATTTATGGAGGAGGGGGGTCTTATCAGGGACCATTACAAATGATAGCCAAATGGAACCTCCACATTCAGAGGTAGTCTACCTCTTAATATCAGATACTGGGGATAAATGAAAGAGGAGGGCTGTTGCCTTCCTGTCCTGCTTGTGGACTTCCTAGAGATAGATTAACTGGGAAACAGGATGCCTGAATAGGTGGGTCTTTGGTTTGATATAGCAGGGCTCTTGAGTTGTTACTCAAGATAAAAGGCTGGAGGGAAAGCACCCGGGAATGCCTTCTGGACTGCCCACGGTGCTGTTATCACAGGTTAATAATGCCAGAAAAGAGAAGCCTGAATTTCAGTTGCCCTTTTGCTTGCCACCTTTTTCTGTTGACTTCATGGGCCTGTGAAAAGAACCTCATGCCTATCTCAGGGTTAGGTCCTCGGCTTTGCATGCAGAAGGTCCCAGGTTCAATCCCTGGCATCTCCAGGTGGGGCTGGGAAAGACTGTGTTGGAAAGCCGCTGCCAGTCAGCATACAGATAATATCATGCTAGACGGGCCAATGGTCTGGCTCAGCGTAGGGAAACTTCCTATGCACATACACTTGCGTCAAAGTCGAAGACCTCCAAGGCCACCACAGGTGGCTCTTGCTCAGTTGCTCGAGGGTCTCCATAGATCAAGATGTTTTCAAAGATAAGGGTCTGGTCCCAGCAGGGGTGCAGCGTGCCAGAGATGGTCTGGGTATGTTGGCTCATGTGAAGGAAGGAAACGTGGGCCAAAGGATCTAGCAGAGAGGAAATAACA
The DNA here is from genome assembly GCF_964252035.2 of Podarcis erhardii. NCBI lineage: Eukaryota > Metazoa > Chordata > Lepidosauria > Squamata > Lacertidae > Podarcis > Podarcis erhardii. The sequence continues at coordinate 3,860,431 of NC_138511.1, forward strand.
GGAGATGGAGGAATTACTGATACAGAGTCAAATATCACCTACATGTTTTCCAAGATAACACTACGCTGTAAGCTTAAAATGGATGAATAGCCATTCACACCCCCCCCTCTTTCTTGGGAATTCTGGGAACTCTAGTTTTAAGGTGGGTGAGTCTAGGGATCTCCAACAGAGAATTCTCAACATCTGCACTCCCAACCCACCATTGGATTGGCCCAGCTGTACTGTGCTGTAAGCATCAACTCTTTCCCCCAGGCCACTTTCCTGCTCTAAATCCCCCCCTGCAAAAGCAGCTGTTAAAGCAAATGGGGAGGGAGAGAAGAGAGGAATGATCTACAGATAGCTGTACTTTTTCCTAAGTGGAGCTAAAAGCAACATTGGGAGGGTGTGTGTGGGGGGGATGTTAGATGGGGAAATGGCTTTTAAAAAAACAGCACTGTTGCCCTGATCCAGTCTGAGCATGATTTGAGGATAAGAAGACAAAGATGAAGATGATGAAGAAGAAGAGGGCAGGAGATCCAATACTGGATCTCTTGCAACACAGCTTTTTTGCCCTGACCTGAGCTCCAGAAAAATAATAATTACCTTGGGAGGGGACACCAAGATTCTGCCCCTCCTAAATTCAAAGCGTAACACAGGCATTTGAGTGCATCTGGGGAAATGGCCTCTTGTGAGGAAAGAGATGAGGACAGGGAGGAGTGAATGATAGAGGGCATGGGAGGGCAGAGGACTTGGAATCATAGAATGTTAGAGTAGCAAGGGACCCCAGGGGTTATCTAGTCCAACCCCTGCAATGCAATTACTTGTTTCCATTGCACCTACCTGCAGAACTCTTAGCACTAGTTCCAACTAGGTCTCTTGCCTGGTAGATGTAGCAGCGCAACTGGAAATAGACAGGATCTGAAAGGAGGAAGGAAGAAAAAAGAACTGCGCTTTCCTTTTAGTTTGGCTACAATATACCACCCAGACTTGCAAACAGGGATGTAGGAAGGCAAAGTTTTTCCATTTCACTCTGTATTCATAAGCAAGCCGCTGTTCATCTTCCACCAAAAACCTCGCTGTCTGTTGTGGTGAGCTTATGTAATTGATTGAATAAATGGCACAAGTTATGTTGTCATTACGTTATTCCACCCCATTCATTTCAATGCAAAGGAAATGCATTGCAAATGGTGGAGTGGGGAGCACCGTTCCAGACATGGGATGAATTTGCAAACACCAGCAATTTCTGCTCCTGCTTTTGTTTTTGTCCGAATTCTCTGCAAACTCCCTACTTGCTCTGTTAGAGAGTCTCCTTGTCCACAATATCATTCCATCTCAGGGGATGAGTTATGCCCCAGAATGCTTGGGAGAACCCCAAGGTTTACAGAAATAGAAAAGAATCTTTCAAAATACAACCCCCCCCCCCATGGATGCGTCTGCCTCAATACAGCCCAATAAGTGCTGAGCATGCTCAGTGGCTGTGGAATGCTGAGTGACCACTGAAAACAAAAAACAGAACAGGGAGAAAATATCCAAAAAGTGGCACAAACAAGGACACTCTAGGCATTTTGATCCATCAGAAGATCAGCTTTCAATTCATATCAATGTAACTTGCATAGATTTTAGATACATCAAAATTGGTTTAGCAAACTGGTTTTGCATTTGCTCTTGGCAGGCACAGAACAGCCAAGTGTCACAGCTGGAGGTGATCCAGCGGTTCGGCCAAGTCCTGGAGAAAGGGGAGAACATCTGGGAGGGGTAACAGCAGGGGCAGACTTTGGCCTTTCATATTTCAGCAGTGCCCTATGTGAGCCCAAAGTTCAGCACTGCCCTCCTCTCACCCTCCGTTCTGCTCAATTCACTATGTTGTACTTGCGAGCCCCGTGTCACCCTCTAGGCTCAGCGCCTAGTGTGGTAGAACCAGATGCGCTGCTTTAAATCTGTCTCTGGATAACAGTCCTTTGTCTTGGATACCCCTAAAGCCCAAGCCTGGCTCATCATTTTACAGTTCCTAAATTCATGTTTTATTATTTTTTTTACTTACTTTTATATTCCACCTTTCCTCCAAGGAGTTCAAGGTGGCATACATAGAAACCATGGCACGTATTCTATAGATTTATGACTGCTCCATGTAAGCTTTGAATGCACTATTTGCCAAAGAATTAATTAGCACATTTGGGAAAATTTCTGGAGTTCAGGAATCAATGTGGGGTCAATCAGGGCTACCAGTGGTTTCTTTTCTGTCACTTTTCTTTCCACTTGATTCTGTTTCTTGACCACTGTATCTGTCACGGAATCTGATATTTACTTGTTATTATTATTATTTTTTAAAAATAATTTTTATTAACCGGCCAATCAAATCAAATTAAATCACATCACATAAATTCCGAATTACAAAGCCGCATTTTAAGTTTTGTTGGGGGGACCCATATTTCAAGATCCGAAGGGGGATTCTGATCATCTTCTTGCTACTGCGTTAATGTCCAAATCAGTCCAAATCAATCCAAACAGAGTTCATAATTCTATCCAGTCTTATCTTGCTGTTTCCACATCACATCTTGTTCATATATTTTCTTTTTTCTTTATGATCTCTTCTGATAGTCTCCTTAAGCCGATAAACACCAATAATAATCCTGTGTGAATTTTTCCGTTCTTCCAATCCTCAAATCGAGATGGTTTCCATATATCATCGCCTTCATAGATAACATCGCTCTTTCCATCATTAATTTCGCAAAACTGTCGCTCTTAAGTCCCACTGAGGAGTTTCACCCACAATATAAAAACAGCTCTATTTCTCTATTTCTCCTCTCAGACTTAAGTCCTCCGACAGAACTTCCCAATATGGCGACGACATTTTTAACTGCGTCATTCCAAAGCTCTTATACATTCCACGCTCTTCTTAAAACATGCTTTGGTTCGAAAGTTTATCTCCACACAGCCTTATATTTACTTGTTATTTTATGTGCAGTAGGACAGCCTTCTTTTTCCATGTGCTCTTATTTGGACAAACTGTTGGAGAAAAGCATATGCATTTCCTTCTCTTGAGTTTGTAGTTAATGCATGAATTGCTTTAAACTACAAGAGGGCACTTTGTGTGCCAACAGTGTTTGTAAGCCTCTATGTCTAATTTAACTCCAACCCTAAAAGATGTTTGTTCTTCTCTCCATAAAATATGTCTGCTGTTTCTCTCTTATATCCACTCATCAAGTAAATAGTTCCTGCATGAATAAAGCCTTCGAACTCCAGAAACTGTAAGTCATTCTCATTCACCCAAGCTGCTAAGGCCTGTTAACACAGACTACTCACTCTTGAACATGCAGAAGATAAGTGGGGTGTTCTTCTTCAGGAGGGTTTGAGAGGGAGCTTTTTCTGGCTCTTTCTCATCTTTCTTTTCTTCTTTCTTTCCTATTTCAATTTTCTTATTTTTCCATTGGCTTTCAATTTCCACACCCTGAAAAGAGATGACATAATTTTTTTTAATAAAAAAAAATGCCATAAGTGTACACTTTAAAAAAACCCTGTTACCCATACAAATCATGCAAATAAAGCACAGGAGCACAATTTCTTTTATTTTGCATTTTTAAACATTGCCTTTTAGCTATTTTGCCAAATTTATTCCAGTTTTGCTAGTCATGGTATGTGTGTGGGGGGGGGGAGGAGAACCCTGAAACCCCACCCCCTGATGACGGGAAAACTAGTTTACCTTCGTGTGTGTGTGTGTGTGTGTGCTTGTTGAGAAATGGTGGCCACACAAAAAGCAGTAGAGAATATTCAGAAAAAAATGCAAATCTTTTTCTACAAGGGTGGAAAAAGAAGAAATTCAGAAACACTTCTAGACATTTCAGCTTAACTCTGCTTGAGTCACACTGTGACTTATCCCAAGACTTCTCTGTTGAATTTTACTGAAATCAATGGAAGCTTCTGTCATGAATGAACTGAGGATAGAATTGGTGATGCTGCTATTGAACCAGTTCTGTCTCTCTCCAGCAGTCAAGATTCAATTTAGGGCTCACCTGTGGAATTGGAACAAATGTCAATCCATGGAAAACCCGTTTGACATTTGGTCCGATTCAGCTATAAATAGCATGTTTCCCTGGCGAAAGCGGTAGGACAAAAGAACCCCTGCTCAGACCCTTGCCAACACATCATGAACCTGTGCCTAGAAATTACTTGGACGAGTCCTTTGAAAGCCAAAATAGGGCACAGGTGTCCTCTGAATCACTTGCCAGCTGTGCCACAGCTGAGGCAGAAGGCACCTGCCTTTTCTTACCAGTGAACCCTCCAAGAGAAAAATGGAGGCCACACCGCTGGGCGACATCGGGATGAGCTTCCTGTGCCAGCATCGCCGGCGAAAGATGTCGCTGGGATGCCGCTGCAGATGGAACCTCCAGCCATGGAGTGGGGCATATTCCCAAGTCTCTTCTTTCAGCCTTAACTCGGAGTGCTGCAGGAAATAGATGGAAAGAGAGGCTTGAAGTGAGCTGGAGAAAAGATAGTGATTAGGTCACCACATATGATCCTGGTATCAAGGCCATTTGAGACCCCCTGGATGGACTTGAAGGTTTTATGGGGGTTCACTTCAATGCTGATCATTAACAGTAACAATGAAGATTGTGATTTGATTTGGGGCCCCAGTTTAGACAGCCATGTGTGTTACTACAATTTTGACGCACACAATGTTACATTGCATTTCATTGTCATTGCGATATATTTTGAGGCTTCATGTATGTTTTGTTTTTGTGGTTCTTAGTTGTTTTACTTAACTACACTGTTACTTCATATGTGGGAATTATTAAGGCCACATGATCTAAGTTTGGAGCATCCAGCTTAGACCTCCTTACTGGTAGGTATCAGGAATGTGGCCGCCCCCCCCCCAGCACACCCAGAGAGTCAGCCTCGGAAGATGAGCTGAGTGAGGAAGAGGTTAACTCTGTAGCTGAGAGTTGTCTGTCATTTCCAGGGAAGGAGCGTTTAGTTCCCAGGAGGAAGAGGAGGAGGACTTGGATCCTGACCAAGACATTGCCAGGCAACCATCAAATAAGACTTCCTCTCAGGCTGGATCTTCGGAGGGGGATTGCATTCAAACCAAGAGTCCAAGAACTTGTAGGTTAGAAAATGTAGGTTAGAGAATGAAGGAGGGGGAAGAGAAGGAAGGCGGGATTTTGGTGTTCCTCCTGTTGGAGAGGGCAGGACGATGACTCGGACTGGAGCAACTAATGAGATCATGGCTGTCTGTCCTGCTCTGAATGTGTTTCTTTCTTTCTTTTTAATAAACTTCTAACAAACAGGAGAGTCTTCGCTGCTTTATCAGGCTGCTCCCCTGCAGAGGTCCCTATTGTAGGGTTAACATGGAGGAGGAAGAGCGATAACAAATAGTTTGGTAACCCTTCCTAGCAGGGCAGCGTACTCTATGGTCTTAATCCCTTCATGGATTAATTTTGTTGGTTATATGAGGCTGGACAGCAAGCACCCTCCCTTTTTACTAGCAGGCACCTCTTGAATGCCTTTTTATGTCCCTTATCTCTGTGCCAGTAATTTTAATAATCATTTTGTACCCTTTCCGTGAAGTATTATACTTTATTGTTTTTATTGTTTTGTGGGCCGTGTCTAAGCTGCACTACCAGCCTGCCTGAGTGTCCTGTCAGTTGGCACCCCCCCCCAGGGGGTGCCAATCCCTGTCCACCTGGTCCCCATAAAAGTCCTGGCCTCAAGAGTTTGCTCTGCATTTATGGCTGACTTTTAATCCCTGACATTCTCTGAACAAGCCCTTGGGCACAACAGCTGTGAGCACCACTGCCAGTTACCAGCCGAAGGAAGGCAGCCATTTTTCCTTCTTGGTTCTCGCTGGCCAGGTTCCGGCAGCGTTTCCTGAGCCAGCGCCGCCGGCGGTGGGTGTGGTAGGTCTTCTCGGCTGCATTCCAAGAACGGGGGAACTCAGCGGGTGGGAGAGCAACGCCATACTCCCAACCTAAGGGAGGAAATGTATTCTCATGAGGCTCCAGGCAATGACCCCAGAAGATATACAGTCATTGTTCTCAGGAGTGGCTCCAGGGCCAAGACAAACACAAATGGAAAACTTGCCAGCATCGTCCACAGCACGATTCTCCTCCACTTTCCAGTCTTCCACAAAGAGCCAGCCTTGGGGGCACAAAATCTCTTCCTTTGGAGGGGCAGGGGAACCACTCTAAAACAGAGAGGGCAGGGGGCAAAATGGGTGTCTAAGCAGCAATATTTAAAATGTGCAGGGCATTGCAAATCTTGGGGGCTCCAGTGCAGGAGAGGGTTTTGAGGTACTATTGAAAGCCAACCTTTTTAGGCTTGAGGGCATGTTAGAATATTCGAGTGAGTGCCATAGCACCCCTGACCTCACTGACCAGCTCTCTTCTTTCCCCTTGCTCAGTCCCTCCCTCAAGAGACAGAGTGAGAGTCAGTGTACACCTGCATGCACACACTTCACTTTCCCAAGGGATCTGGGTAAAAGTTGGTTAAGGCAGAATTAACCTGAGACTTTAAAAGCACATAAAGCTGAAAGAGAAACTTCCTAAGCATTTTTCAAGGGAGGAAAAGCTATTCATCTTCTCCATCTAATGGCTAAAGGGGCAGTGGTGGTGCTTGGAGGCTTTGGGGCACCAGGGGAAGACCACAAGGGTGCCATCGCGTTCCTGGGCACCACACTGTTGGTCCCTGAGTCTTTTTTCAGATTATTGACCCCCAGCCTCAGGAGGATATGGAATTTAGGAGAGATGGTGGTGTGTGTGTTCCTGTGGTACAGAGGGATCCTGCTCCGCAGTGTGGCAAGACTCACCCAGGGTGTAGGACAAGGTGAGGGTGATGCTGGACACAAGGCAGGGTTCCAGCTGTGCTCTGGGAAACACAAAGCTCTAGCAAGGGACAAGCTGAGCCCATTTGTAAAGGCAGCAGCAGGTGTAGTCTAATTGCTAGCACCATCTGCGCTGCAAGAGGCTGCCCTACTTAAAGGGGCCCACCTGTTCCTCGTAATCTCCTGCTGCGAAGGAGCCAAGGAGGACCCAGTCTTCTAGGGTCTTATACAATGAAGTTGGAGACATATCCTTGGGCTTGGGGGGTGGCACTGGCAGCAATGGTTCTGGAGCTGGCCCTGCATGGTCCCAGGAATGGGGTGCTATAGTATATGTGCCTTGCAGTCTCAAGGAATGTTCTGTGGGGGGTGGGGGGGTCTCCTTCTTCTTTCAGAAGTTTCCCCCCATTTTGGATATGGCAGGTTCTGACGGGGGGGGGGAATCTACGGGGAGAGCATCTTCCAAAGGTAAGTTTGAAAACCACTAGCATCTCCCAAGGATGTCCAAGCCTCAGAGGGTCTGCCCTCAGTCCCAGGCTGAAGCTGTCTGTCTCTCCCCTCACTCACAGCATTGCTATAGAGGACTGGGGCCGGTCTCCATCGACGCCCAGGTTGCCGGATCTGGTTCTCATACACTTCCTCTAGCACTTCGGTGTGGTTTGTCTCTTTGTCCAGCAAGAGCCTGGTCAGATGCAGAAGGGGCAAAGGTCTGGTATGTTTTTGGTATGGTGTGGTTTATTTACATACTGTTTAGGGACCCAAGGGCCCCAGCAGGGTGAACCACATGAATACATTGCAAAAGGAATAAACAAAGTTTGTATCTACGTAATCTGTGTAGACACATTCTATTTTAGAATCAATGGAGACCGAGTGCTTTTCCCCAGTATGTAGTCCATGCGTCACTGAGATCGGTTGCATATTCTTTGCCCTTGAAAAGTGATCCTTGAGAAACTGGTTTCATTCTGAAAATGAAAGCTAATTGCAGAATGATTCTCTTTTGCCCTGCTGTGGGCCTATTTGAAAACAGAAGTTGGTGGTCCTGGCTTTTGGGGTGGGTGTATCCATACCTACCCAAATAAAATTATTATCATTACTATTTATTAAATTTCTATACAGTGGTACCTCGGGTTACATATGCTTCAGGTTACATACGCTTCAGGTTACAGACTCCGCTAACCCAGAAATAGTGCTTCAGGTTAAGAACTTTGCTTCAGGATGAGAACAGAAATCGTGCTCCAGTGGTGCGGCAGCAGCAGGAGGCCCCATTAGCTAAAGTGGTGCTTCAGGTTAAGAACAGTTTCAGGTTAAGTATGGACCTCCGGAACGAATTAAGTACTTAACCCGAAGTACCACTGTACTGTCCTTCATCAAGCGGACACGGAGCAATGGTTCCAAACTACAAGAAAGAAGATTCCACCTAAACATTAGGAAGAACTTCCTGACAGTAAGAGCTGTTTGACAGTGGGATTTGCTGCCAAGGAGCGTGGTGGAGTCTCCTTCTTTGGAGGTCTTTAAGCAGAGGCTTGACAACCATATGTCAGGAGTGCTCTGATGGTGTTTCCTGCTTGGCAGGGGGTTGGACTCGATGGCCCTTGTGGTCTCTTCCAACTCTATGATTCTATGATCTGAAGATTACAGAGCAGTTTACAATCATAAGTTTCTCTGGAGAGAGGGTCAGAGCCATGTTTTGGAGCATGTTTGATTTCTGTTGGAATTCAGGATTGGGCCTATGGGAGAAGAAAGACCCTTTTGGAGTGGCAGTGCTCTGAACCCCTCCACAGTAGGCTCAGGTTGTTTATATGTGTAAATAAACCATATATATCACGAAGACACCACAGTCTCTGCTGTGCCTCATTTCCAAATGGAAACACAAACCCTGGGGAAGCACCTGGAACCCCTGGGATTTCACGCTGCTGTGGAGATTGGGGTGGTGCATAACCATATAAAAACAGAAAAATACATACCATAATAACAAACAAAATCAATAACCTCCCCTCACAGGCAGTTACTGTGTTTTATTAAGCATTGTGGATGGGTGTCCACCCATTATTACTTTCTTCTTCATTCACCTGGGGCATGTGCAGTGATAAAAAGGCCTGGATAACCCAACCCAAAGAAGGGGGCATCCAACAGCCCCCCCGCCCTTGTGGAGGGCAGGGTCCAGAATCACAATTTAGATTGAAAGCAGAATGCTGAGGACGAGCGTGAATGATTCCAGACCATGTGTCTGCAACCTTAGTCATCAGATGTTTCCTGCCCTTCCTCTCAAAGCAGCCCAGCGTGGCAAACATCTAAATGTTAAAACATCTCAGTTTAAAATAAAAAACAAAAGCGCATTTAAAGCATTTAAAAACAACTGAAAAAACATTTAAAAGCAACAGCATGCCCTCACAGTTGCTAATGTCAAGGTTGTCATGGCCAGTATCTATCAACCATCAAATGCCAGCGTTAACAGGAAGGTCTTTAAATTCCTCTTTTTAAACACCCTGTTTTAACATTCTGTCTCCCACTCCCCCATCTGATGGATTGTTGGTTACTGAGTTCCCCCTGCTTTGTTTTAGGCTGTCATTTGCACTTTAGATTCTACTGAAAGCTATTTTGACATTTTTTCTAAGAAAAGTGTGGCATTTAGAAAAGAAGAACCTTGTAAGTAATCTTGAAATTATTATGCGCACACTCACCTTCTCTGCGGCTCCACGACCCACTCGCCATCCCACTGCCATCCCACGGGCGGTTGGAACTTTTCTTTGGGAAGGCTGACCTTCCCAGTGACATCTGAAAAGGCGGGGTGCTGCATCAGGTCCCTGGTCCCCCATATTCCGTGGGTCTTCTTTTGATTTTCATACTGCAAGCATGAGAGTTAGAACCATGGTTATCTTCATCCCCCTCAGGGCAGCACGCATGGTGTCTATCAGCACAGCCAATTAAATGGCCCAAGCATAGTCCAGAGAGAGAGGTCTGGAGGAAGGGGGCCATTGCTCAGGGGTAGAGCATTTGCTTTGCATGCAGAAGGTCCTGGGTACAAGTCCCTGGTTTCTCCAGGTACGGCTGGGAAGGTCCCCAGTCTGAGACCATGGAAAGTCACTGCTACCCAGTGTAGGCACCCATGAGCCAGATGGTCCAAAAGTTTGACAGCTTCCTACAGTCTTAAAAACATGCTGGTGAGCAAACTGAACAAAAATACTCTATGAGAAAGGAGTCTAAGGAGAAAGCAACAGAGAGGTTATGTCTTTTTTACTTCAGGCTTTGTACATATCATGGAGGCATTCAACCAAACATACAGAAAAAATTCTCTCAGAATTACACAGCCAATCAAAGCACATGATGCCTCAGTGATGTCATGCCACCCTCTTTGCTTGTTAAGCAACACCTCCACCTGTTTCCCTCTTGGCTAGCTGACATTGACAAAATTAACCTTGAAATTACGAACGGAATGATCCTTATGACTGCATTTCCAACAGTGCCTCCCCCACTCCCATATGGCCCCCAGCATAAACCTGTGAGGAAAGGTTATGCTAGGAGATAGTAACTACCCCAAGGTCACTCGGTAAGCACTGTGGCTCAGTGAGGAATCAGGTTGAAACTGGACCCTTCCCATGCAGCTGCCTGGCTTGTCTCTCACCGTCTCAGCGTAGATAAGGATTCTCCCTTCACAACATTTCAAGAACTCTGCACTATCAGCCAGCTCTCCAAGCCACATTCGCACCCGCAGCACAACAGGAATGGGAGCCGCCTTCCCTTGGTTTTGTGCACTCTGTGGGATAGAAAGGAAAAGAGTTAGAAATTTGGTCAAATTTGAAGCTTTCCTTGTTGGGTTGAATTGCAGCTATAAAGATGAATGTATTGCCAAAAATGCTGTTTTTGTATCAAGCACTGCAAATTGTGGACAAGATGGACTGTTTCAAGAAGTGGCAGAGAGACATTTCTAGATTTGTCTGGCAGGGCAAAAAGCCCAGAATAAAATTTAAAATATTAACTGATGTAAAGAAAAGAGGCGGGTTTGCCCTGCCACACCTTAAGCTTTACTATGAATCAGCAGCATTCTGCTGGTTGAAAGACTGGCTGCTTCTTGAAAACACAGACATATTGGATTTAGAAGGTTTCAACAATGTTTTTGGGTGGCATGCATATTTGTGGTATGACAAGGTTAAAGCACATAAAGCATTTAAAAACCATATTGTCAGAAAGCATTGTTTAATGTCTGGATAAGATATAAAGACTTATTGGAGAATAAGACCCCAAGGTGGTTGTCACCAATGGAAGCAAAGGCTCTGAAAAGAACCAATATGGAGGCCAAATGGCCGAAATATTGGGAAATACTGGAACAAGAAGGAGACAAACTAAAATTGCAGAGTTTTGGGAAATTAAAAGATAAAGTGTGAGATTGGCTTCATTATTTCCAAATAAGAGAGGCCTACAATTTGGACAAAAAAAATGGTTTCCAGGTGGAAAAATCAAAATTGGAAACGGAACTATTAGAACCCAAAACTAAGATATTATCAACTTGCTGTTAAAATGGAATATGCAGGATGAAACGGTCAAATCAGCCATGATTAAATGGGCACAAGATATTGGTCATAATATTATGTTTGCGGATTGGGAACAGTTGTGGACCACCGGTATGAAATTTACGGCATGTAATGCCTTAAGAGACAATATTATGAAAATGATGTACAGATGGTACATGACCCCAGTCAAGCTTGCAAAAATTTATCATTTGCCCGATAATAAATGTTGGAAATGTAAGGAGATCGAAGGTACATTCTTTCACCTTTGGTGGACGTGCCCAAAGATCAAGGCTTTCTGGGAAATGATCTATAATGAAATGAAAAAGGTGTTTAAGTACACCTTCCTGAAGAAACCAGAGGTCTTTCTCTTGGGCATGGTCAGCCAATTGGTGCGAAAGGAGGATAGAACTTTTTTTATGTACGCCACAACAGCAGCAAGAATACTCATCGCAAAGTATTGGAAGACACAAGATCTACCCACCCTGGAAGAATGGCAGATGAAAGTAATGGACTATATGGAATTGGCGGAAATGACTGGCAGAATCCGAGACCTGGGAGAAGAGTTAGTGGAAGAGGACTGGAAGAAATTTAAAGACTATCTACAGAAATAGTGTAAAATTTATGAATGTTAAAATGATGTTGGATTAAAAATAAGTGGTATTAGTGACAAAGTTAGAAAGAGTATGCAAAAATGAACTTATGGATGAAAATTTTGGAGTTGAGTTATGTTAAGATACAAAGTTAAAGATGATAAATGGAAAGAGGATTTGATTATGTAAATGGGAATACAAAAAGGGGAGGTGTGAGGAGGTCAAGAGAATAAGGATATGAGCTTCAAAGTTAGAAAAAGAATAATGGATTTTTTCTATTTTTTTCTAATTTTTTGTTTTTTGTGTTCTGTGTACTTTTCTGTTTTGTGTTTTCTCTTTTTTCGTTGTATTTTGTTAAAATTTCAATAAATATTTATTAAAAAAAAAAAAGAAAGGAAAAGAGTTATGCATATGCATTCCTTCCACCATCATCAGGACTGCAGACATAACAGTGGACACAATGGCTAGATGAAGGTCTACCAGGCTTAGGTGATGCTTAGGTGGGCATCCAATAATGTGGAGCCATATGAAGAGTCCTTTTTGGCTGATGAAGCTGGTTCCTGTGACACAAGGGCAGTAATGTAAGGTGGAAAGAAAGCACAACAGGCAGGGCTAGAGGAGCACCAGCAGCTCCCTTGGGCAGACTTGGAGGGGAGGGCATGAGATGCTTGTGGGTACGGTGCCTCCTGGGTGACCCCAATAGCTTTAATTCCTATGGTTTTTGCTAAGAGAATTGGCAAACAAATGAGCCAAGCTTCATATATCTTTCTATTTGTTATTTTAATTTTATTTAAAGCATTTGTGCTCTGCTTTCCAGACAAAAAGGACTCCTAGAATGGCTATTGTAAGACCAGTAAAAACAAAACAATTCCAGCCTGCAAGCTTACAATCTAATAGACACAGCAGAAAAGAAAAAAGGAAAGAGGAGGGAAGAGGAAAACAAGCAAACAGAGACTCCATTTTCAATGTCAAAAAGTAGTTCTTTTTACCTGCAGGAAGATGGTCTGGGTTTTGCCACACATCCTGCCCCTGGCATGGGGGCCAGCTTTGGAGAACATGATTGTATGAGACCTGACCCGGGTGTGGGCCACCCGCTTGTCATCACACAGCATCCAGATCATGACATCCGGCATGCTGATCTGGGCCTAAGGGCAGCAAGGAGGACAGGGAGCCAGAGGTCACTTACTGTGGTCGTGTTTGTACTTATAACACTTAGGGTATGTCATATTAGCAGCCTCAAACACAGCACAGTTGTTTCCACCCTGAATGTTTTCAAGTCACATTTGCATGGTGTTGGTCACATCAGAGAGCATACCTTCCAACATTTCTCCAATGAAAGTAGGGACATCCTAAGGGAAAGTGGGACGTTCCAGGATCAAATCAGAAACTGGGATGGCTTCTCTAAATCAGGGACGTCCCTGGAAAATAGGGGCACTTGGAGGGTCTGAGAGAGTGAATGGGGATGTCTTCACCCAACAAGCATGACCTTTTGGCTCTTGCAACCCCCCTTTCCCCAAACTCCTATTAATGAATCTTTCATCTGTGTATGTGCTCTTCTCTGTGGATGCGCAATGACTGTCTCAAATGTACACACCATTCTTAAATTGGAGGTGAATGCAGCTTAAGTTTGCTAGTTGGATAGAAGCTGGTTTGAGGGGGGGAACACATTAGATAACAGCATTTGTCAAGAAACTGCAGGATCACCATGGATTGTGGCTAACGTCATGCAACTGTGTCTTTAACTAGCACTAGGAGTGCACGAGATGTGAAGAAGATGCTATAGCTGTTCCGCTGGCTACCAGTTGGTTTCCAGGCACAATTTTCAGTTATTACCAGTCCTTATTTTTATCTGTAAGCCGCCTTGAGCCCCTCAAGGAAAAAGTTGAAGTATAAATAAATATATCAACAACAACATTTTATACCATGCATATTCTGGGTTTTTTCTTCTTCTGTTGCTTTTGTAGCACTATAGTGCAAGAGTGCCCCTGCAGCCAGCAATAATGCAGAAACATTGGGGAAGCATCACATAACAACCAATAAACTGGAGTGATGTGTGGATGTTCCAGTATAAATCTACCACTAATGCACTATTATGGCATCCATTACAGGATGTGTGATACACACACAACACCCCAAGCCTTCCTTCTCCTTTAAGGCTCAGTGCAGAGCACCTTTGTCCAAGGAACATGGGAGACTATCCCAGAAGCATCTGAGAAAAACAGTCCTTGAGCTTCCATTCCTTACAAGAGTTGTCCCCAGGAGGTACCTCGGAAGTGACTGAAGCGATCCTGTTCAGCCAGACCTCTGCTTTGGCAATCAGTTTCTGCAGGGGCGTCTTCCAACTTGTCTTCTCTGCTGCCTTGCTGGTTTTCAGGAGGAGTTGGCTGCGCAGCTTCCTCAACTGCAGATCCAGCATGGTAGGGACTGTTGGGGCTTCCCAGCCAGGAAGAGGTCTCCTGAGCATGGAGGAAGTGGAAAAAGTTCAGTGCTCCGCGCGGGAAAAGAGGTGGACAAAAGCCGTTCATTGCAACTGTGGCTCTGGGGGCAGAACTGAAGGGAAGGTAAAGAAGGGACACTACAGTAGTGGCCAAAATTGTGGAAACGTTTAGGAAAAGTTATATATGAAATGCCCTTTATCATGGTTTTCTGTGTATAACATCTTTTATTTTGGCTATAACTTTTGATAGGATAAAAGTAATGCAACACAGCAGAATATATTGCAACAAATTAACTTTCTAATGATATACAAATTCATGGCATTATTCTAAAAAAGGTTTATGGTGTGAGTCATCATACCTCAGAAATACATATTTTCCAAAAAGTTCCCACAGTTTTGATCACTAGTATCTCTTTCTCCTGAGTACTGACAGGCTCCAGGTTTTGAGGGGACCTTCTCACCAACCACTCACTGCAAGCTAGGAGGTGATGGCAGGGGGTATAGTAAGAGAAGCCTGGAGCCAGTGGAGCAGCTGAGGGACTCACTTTAAACATTGGGAAATTTAAATGCACCCACGGAAGAAATAGGAGATTCAAGTGACTAGTGCCACTTTAAAGTCTCACACTCTCTATAAAAGCCTGGTTTGGGGAGGGGCCACCTTCTGCCTGGGTGTATGACCTCCCCTGCAGACCAGGAACACACCAGCTCTGCGGCCCAGTCCCCGGCCAGAACTTCCATGGCCTTCTTCCCATTGCTCACTTGCAGTCTTCCACCAGTTCTTTCTGGAGCATTTTCCAAACAGCACCCACAACTGGGTCTTTGGGAGAGCTGATGGCTTTAAGAATGTCCAGGTTCTTCTTCTGTTAGGGAAGGAAGCACATGGTGATAGCTGGGCAGCCCATAAGCCAAAACCAACAGCATATCATAGTATAAAGTATATTCTATGTGTCTTCTACAATAAATAATAATAATAATTATGTAAGCCATCTTACTAGGCGAATATGGGCCCTGAGAAGAAGGGCAGAGATGCATTACATTACAACAACAACAATACAAATAAAAGGATGTATCCAGTGCTATTTCTACTCATAGTAGACCCACTGAACTGAATGGACGTGACTAAGGTCCCATTCACACCATTCATTCAGAGCACAATGACACCACTTCAAACAGTCATGGCTCCCCCCCCCCCCCGCGAGTCCTGGGAGACAGAATGCAAGACTGTTGAGAATTGTTCAGAGAGCACCCCCTTTCCCTCTAAAAAGCTACAATCCTCAAAATGGTATAACAACCAACCCCTTTTTGCACGAGACTCTGGGAATCATAGGAGACCCCCAGTCCCATCCAAGCTATCAATTCTCAGCACCCTTCACAAACCATTCTTTGGGGGAAGTCATGAGCATTTAAAGTGGTATAATGGATCATTAAACATGTGGTGTGAATGTGGCCTAATTTAAGTTCCTTAATTCCAATGGGTCAACTCTGAGCAGTGCCTACTTGCATACAGCCCAGCAGTCATTGGCCTGTTTCAATGCTTTACCCTGGCTTTTCACACTGGAGGTGCATATTTTTAGAAACCACTGCATTTTTGTGGTTGTAAGTTGTTTTAAACTTCTTTAACACCATGTTTTGTTTAATGTTTTAACTCACCCTGGGACCTTAGGGTGAAAGAGGGTAAATAGTAGTTATAATAATGATTATAATAATATGGCCCAGAATCACACTATATCTGCTCTGCTTCTTCCTTACAAGATTGCCAGTTCTTCTTACTAGGTTATCGGCACCAGGATTTGACCACCTCTGTCCAGAACTCAGGAATCTCCTGCAGCTGAGCTCTGATAAGCACCCTATAAAACAACAGTGGGACTTCCTGCCCCCCCCCGGCATATGTACCCTTATCTGACGGGGCATGTGCAACCTGGGACTTCCTGCCCCCCCCGGCATATGTACCCTCATCTGACGGGGCATGTGCAACCTGGGACTTCCTGCCCCCCCCCCGGGCATATGTACCCTCATCTGACGGGGCATGTGCAACCTGCAGCTTCTTCTGCAGGGAAGCTGTCACTGCTCTTCCCTCTTCAAGCCCCTTCTGGCTCTAGGAGACAGCGGGAGGGGAGATGGCAGGGATTTGACTGCCTCGTCCCTCACCTGCACAGCCTCTTCCTCTGCCTCTGACACATCCTGCATGTCTTCCTCTGTCTCTGACCCTTCCTCCCCCCGGCTTCTGTCTCACAGGCAGTGCCAAATCCCATAAATTGCTGGCCCCCTCTTCTGGGTCAATTCCCTGGCCCCTTGCCTCCACCACAAACTGCTCAGAGCCCTACCAGTCCCTGGCATAGACTAGAAGACCCTCGATGTCACTCTCAACTCTATGCATCTATGATGCATGGAGATAAGGCAAACCAGAGGCTATGGTCCATGACAGCTAAGGACATACCCTCCATGCTCAGAAACACTATGACGCTGGTACTGTGGGTGGCGGCTTCCATCATGCAAGAGGTATATAATTGGCAGCCATAGGAAATGAGAAAATAACCTGGGATACACATCCCTCTTGCACACAGGCCATTCCACCACCCCGTTAGATGGTTCATCCCAAACATGCCTGCTCCCTCCAATCACTGGTTCCTGGACTTACCAGCCTGTTGTGAATGAATAGCATGGCGTTCATACTGGCGATTCGGTAGCTAATGTTCTCCCAGAATGAGGTGATGGCAACCATGGGCTTTGTGTCATACCATGGCAAGTAGTAGTAGTGGTTACCTGGAAAGGAATTGCCTGGTTTTGCACTGAGTCTTGTCTTGTCATGAAGCTGCTTCATGAGCAGTCAGACTATTGCTCCATCTAGCCCAGTGCTGTCTACTCTGACTGGCAGCAGCTCTCCAAACTTATAATAATAATAATAAGAATATTTATTATTATTATTATTATTATTATTATTATTATTATTATTATTATTTATTTATACCCTGCCCATCTGGCTGGGCCTCCCCAGCCACTCTGGGCGGCTTCCATAGAAACCAAAAATACAGTAAAATCACACGTTAAAAACTTCCCTGAACAGGGCTGCCTTAAGATGTCTTCTGAATGTCAGGTAGTTGTTTATCGCTTTGACATCTGCTGGAAGGGCGTTCCACAGGGCGGGAGCCACTACCGAGAAGGCCCTCTGCCTGGTTCCCTGTAGCTTTGCTTCTCGCAATGAGGGAACCGCCAGAAGGCCCTCGGCGCTGGACCTCAGCGTCCGGGCAGAATGATGGGGGTGGAGACGCTCCTTCAGGTATACTGGACCGAGGCCGTTTAGGGCTTTAAAGGTCAGCACCAACACTTTGAATTGTGCTCAGAAACGTACTGGGAGCCAAAGTAGGTCTTTCAAGACTGGTGTTATATGGTCTCTGCGGCCGCCCCCAGTCACCAGTCTAGCTGCCGCATTCTGGATTAGTTGTAGTTTCCGAGTCACCTTCAAAGGTAGCCCCACGTAGAGTGCATTGCAGTAGTCCAAGCGGGAGATAACCAGAGCATGCACCACTCTGGCGAGACAGTCCGCAGGCAGATAGGGTCTCAGCCTACGTACCCGATGGAGCTGGTAAACAGCTGCCCTGGACACAGATTTGACCTGTGCCTCCATGGACAGCTGTGAGTCCAAAATGACTCCCAGGCTGCGCACCTGGTCCTTCAGGGGCACAGTTAGCCCATTCAGGACCAGGGAATCCTCCACACCTGCCCGCCTCCTGTCCCCCGAAAACAGTACTTCTGTCTTGTCAGGATTCAACCTCAATCTGTTAGCCGCCATCCATCCTCCAACCGCCTCCAGACACTCACACAGGACCTTCACTGCCTTCACTGGTTCTGATTTAAAAGAGAGGTAGAGCTTGCAGACAAACTTGCAGACAGAGGCCAGCCACTTGAAAACCTTTGTGGTGTGGCGGTCAGACCAGTGCTCTCTTCAGCTACAAAGCTAATTGGGAAGACAACAAAGAATCTTGTGGTACCTTTTAAAGTGCTAACAAGTTTATTGTAAGCTTCCATGGACTATGCAGATAATGGATGACTTATGCCATAATGAACTGGTTAACTCTTGATGGTGCCAGAAGATTCTTTGCTCCAAGACACTAGCATGAGCACTGCTCTGCAAAAAGTTTATTCGGTGAACTTCTGTGTATCGGTCCCAGCCTCCAACCTTCCTCACAAGACTGTTGTAGGGATACATGGGAGAAACCATGCCTGAGCCCTTTGGAAGAAGGAAGGGATTAAGATGCATGCAATGGGACGCAGGACACACGACACTCATAGCATATGCTCTACCCACTGAGCTCCTGTACCTTCTACCTCCAAATAGTATTTCCCTTCACAGTGAATCCTTTCTTTTCCTGCCCACCCCCATCTGCCAGTTCATTTCCAGGCCCAATTCAAGGTGCTTGTGTTAGTGTGCAAAGCTTGTAAATGATTTAGGCCCCAAATACCTGAAAGACTGCCTCCTTTGCTACAGATCCTCCCCGTTGTTAAGCTTAGCAGAGAGGGCACCTCCTCGCTTTCATAGAATCATAGAGATGGAAGGGACCCTGAGGCTCATCTAGTCCAACCTCTGCAATGCAGGGATATGAAGTAGTCCCTTACAGGAACCAAACCAAGCTTTCCAGCTCCCTCAGAGGTTTGGGGTAGATGGGTGTGATGGCCTAGGAGAGGGCATGATCTGTGGTGGCCCTTATGTTGTGGAATTTCCTCCCCAGAAAGGTGTGTCTGACTTCTTCAGTATGCAGCTTTTACTGAATGCTGAAGATGCACCTCTTTACCCTGGTCTTTGGCACCTGAGATGTGTATTTTCAAGACCCACCCTATTTTTGGGAATGTAACATGCTTCAACTGTTTTTAATACTGAATTTTAAATTGTTGTAATCCAGCCTGGGATCTGCTGGTGAAGGATAACTAATAAATTTCACCATCATCTCTTAGTCACTTGTTCCTTACCATCATACACAGCACGGCTGTACTGAGTGGTTGAGGCAGAAGGTTTGCAAGTCCCATCAAATTTGTTGCCATAGTTCCCAATGCTGACCTCAAACTGGATCTGTTCCTTGATATCAGCCAACATAGTAGCTGAATAAAAGATGACACATAACCCATACCGGATTTGAGGCAAATAGCGCTGCAGAAACAAACAAACAAATCTGTGGAACTGGCACAGTAACAAATCAACCTCACACACTTTGGAACTCCTTTTGACATCAGACAGACACCCTCACTGGACTCTTTTCAGCACCTGTTGAAAACATTTTATGTTTAGACAAGCTTACTAAAATATGTAGTATGTTGACATCTGTTTTAATCTGTTTTTACTTTATCTTGGAATTTACCGTAATTATCCTTTGGAGGTTTTTTATTAATAATTTTGCTGTTTTATTCTTTTTGTAAGCTTCTTTGGATTCCTGTACCCAAAGAAGTATACAATGTTTTTGAAATAATAAAAAAGGGTTATTATGAGAAGGAGGTCTTGGCCAGTATCTCCCACGCATCTGAGCACAAAACTATCTATATGCTTATATATAATATAATAATCTTGAGAAGCAATTAAAGTGCCTACAAAAGATCCTCAAAATTTTAGCAGAAGAAGAACCACCACCCTGTTCTTACAGTGGCCGACGAGAGCCCCCAGTGGAAGCATGCCAGCAGAACTTGAGCACTCCAGTCTGGCACAGCTGGCATGGGAAACCCTCCCATCCCAATCTTCTTGGCCTGCACCTCCCATCATCCTTGGCAACAGGCTGCGCTGACTGGAGCTGACGGGAGTCCAAGAACACCTGGAGGACCCAAGTGACCCAGTGCCTGGATGGAACTTGGGTTCTTCAAGCTCTTGGCCTTGCACTTTCCAGACAGCAGAGAAGGCATGCCGGGTGGGCAGGGAATGACAGGTCAACAGGCCTTCTCTTGCTTCATGGAGCTCACAAGCAGATCTATTATGTTATTCATTTACTAGAATAATGTCTTTCTGCTAAAAAATATAGGAAGCAATCACTGAAATATCCTGGTCCGAGAGTTTGGAGGGCCCACTTGAAAAATTTAGGCCAACATTGTGAATTGGGCCCAGAAACAAAATGGCAACTGGTGACACTGATAATACTGTGGTAATATGGTCCAAACATCTCACACCACATAGTCCAGCTTCTGCATTCTGGGCCATGTGAAGTTCCTCAACATCCTCCAAAGACAAACACAAGAAAGCTTCATCTGTAACTAGATAATAAAGACTGTTGCCAGCTGCCTGAATCCTGTGTTTCCATGACACTACAGTCTTCCAGGAGAAACATGGGAAAGTAAGCAGGGAGGAAACAACTCCTGCTCCTGCAAGGTCCACATCTTC
Source organism: Podarcis erhardii (assembly GCF_964252035.2). Classification (NCBI taxonomy): domain Eukaryota; kingdom Metazoa; phylum Chordata; class Lepidosauria; order Squamata; family Lacertidae; genus Podarcis; species Podarcis erhardii. The sequence goes on from NC_138511.1 coordinate 3,881,114, forward strand.
ATGGTCTTATGAAACATCCCCACCCCACCCCATACTCCTGTTTACACATGGCAAGAAAACAACTTGTATATATTTTGTTCTTTGGCTACCTCCATTCTTGTAATATATTGTTCAGGAACAGCTTCTATTCTTTGAACGGGGTCCGGATCCATGTAGGTAATCAGCTCCACTAGGACTCTTCCCCGGTAAATTATCCCTTCCTTCTAAAAGAGAAGAAGAGTTCATGATAGAAAGAGCAGAACAGACAATGATGAGGAAGAATTGAAAAGAAAGAGCAACATTGTGATGTCTGTGTTACCCTTTCCTTACACAGCCTAAAATAGCCCAGCTTGACAAGTGTGCACATTCTCAGTGTTAAGAAAGAGACCTTTGGAACACAAAAGCTTGTTCTTGCCAAGGTGTACATGAGTGGTACTTTACACCGAGGAAATTATCCCTGATAAACCCTATTCTTTCTCCTTCCACATTTGAGAAGCTGTGGTATGGTTGGTACATACCTTCACATGCCCCCAGGAATTGGGATTGCCCCCAGGGACAAGGGTTTTGGAAGCTCGTGTGCCAGGAGACCAGTGAGGCTACTGGTCAATGGATATATCCATCTCTGACACTGGTCTTGTTAATTATGTTTCTGGATAGAAATTTATATCTTAATCACAAAAAGCGGTTGTGTCATTCACTCTTGGTAAATATTGTAGCTCAGCATTAGAAAACTATTTTAGGTTTGCAGTGTTGGTGCCTTGCAGAACAACCACCCTCTTGCCACAACTCCTAAGAAGTTGAATGGACAACCAAGAGACAGACTTACACTCCCAACATTCTCTAAATTGTCCTCTTCATTCATGAGCTCTGGTGGCGTCCTGTAGAGGGTCACAAAGCTTGGCCCGAAGCACGGCAGGAAGCCTGGGAAATTCTCTGAAACCAACAAGAGCTTGAGGGGAGGAAGAGTCTGTGCACCACCAGCCTAGTCACAAGGCAAGGCAAGGTGGCCAGTTTTGGGTGCTCTTCAAGAGGACATCAGACAGATCTGATCCCCAGGGCACAATCCATTGGGAAGTCTTCCTGCATAATCTTCCACTGAAACCAAGGAAGCTAAAAGGCAGCAGAGGGCTGCAGGAGGGGTGCAACTTCCAGTCCGGTGCTCTGGCAATCGTCTGGAGAGTTGGCAGTCTTGCCAAAGTACTGGACCAGAAGACGCTTTGGCGTGACCCTGCTGATGAGTGCCAGAATGCATGTCTTTAACAGGACATTCCAGGATCCAAACAGAAGCCAGGATTGCCTTCTATGATGTGGGATGTCCCACGAAAGAAGGTACAGTTGGGGGGTATGATATAGCTCTAAGATAGGTGGGGAAACTGTGGTCTTCCAGATGTTGCTGGACTCAGGAGCAGACTTTGGTAATATGGTGCCTTGAGTGAGGACAAAATTTTGTGCCTCCATCACATATTTCATGTTTTCGCAGTAATACCTTTTGGTACAGGTGCTTTTTAAATGGATCTTCTCAGTAGGTACCCGTAAAAATAATGGTTTTAGTATTATGACTATGGCTATTATTTTCTGCCCCCTTGGCTGGGCACCCTGTGCGGGGAACCAACCGCACTGCCCTAAAACCCAGTGCTGCTGGGCTACAACTTCTGGCATCCTTGCCTGCTGGCCATGATGGCTGGGACTGAAAGGGCATGCAGTCTATTAATACCTCCATGGCCACAGATTCCCCACCCAGTCTCTAAGAACTGCTAATCTTCCTCATTCTGGGCGACTTGGTCACCAGGTGGTCCCTCCAAGCCAACGATTATCCTTCTCAGACTCAGGACCTGGACCTCACCTGCCTTTGGCTCTGAGGGGGACGTAGGATAGTGTGTTCCCACTATTCCAATACATTTCAATGGGGCTTGCACCAGTGCACAGCAAATGCCAGAAGCCCTGTGACCTGGGAGGGCCCACTGTGACTGGTGCCAAGTCCCAGGCCGTCCTCTGAATTTCACCAGAATGCAATAGGATGTACATGCAACGGGCATTGCATTTTGGGCAAATTAAAATGGTGGCTATAGCAGTAAGTCCAGTCACACAGCCTTGGAGTCTCTGACAACAAAGCCAGGAGGCCATCCCCTGTTGGTGCCTGCTGTCCGGGATGCCTGCATCGTCCAGCGAAGGGCTTGCTACCAGTGGGGAGGGGCCATGGAAGGCACTTCCTCCAGGATCTTCTGAAACCTGGAAGCAGCTCTGCTTGCATAAGATCAGAGCTTGCACCGGAAGATTGTGCCTTATGCTAATTGAAAGGAGTGGGTTGCTGTCAGGTGGCCCAGATTTGCAGGGTGTGTGTTTGTAAAGAATCAAAGCTTGCTTACTTCCCATGTCATTCCCAGCTGAAGAGATCTGGGAAAGGCTGAGAAATGCCGTCCCGAGAACACTGCTATCTTCATTTTGTTCCCTAGAAAACAAAATAGAAGGCTCCGTGGCAGCGGGGAGGGGGACACCCCTCCCCCCAGTGGCACTCCAGGCCTCTTCCTAGCCCCTGGAACTCTTCTCAACTGCACCCCATCTCCCCAGAACAGTCTCCTCACTGCTCTGCTCTGTACCCTCTCATGTGCCTCTCACTTGCTTGGCTGGGGGCTAGAGCAGGGCATCCATGTGCAGAAACCTTTGACCTTTGCATGACTGGAAAGCAGCAATATATCTTGGACTGGCAATGTCTTTTGGGGGCATAGTATATGGCCTAGACACTGTCCCTCATTTGAGGTGCACTGGCAGCACTCACCCATCAAGAGCACTGAGTTTGATTAGATCACACATGGAAGGCATCTGCAAAGGAAAAGGCAAATTGGTAAGGAAACCTCTCTGCATCTGTGCTCCATGGACCACCTAAGATTCCATCAGCATCTCACATGACCAAATAACAGAGCCCAACTTCAGTCAAAGTAAGTTAGAGATGATGGGCTGTATGATTAGTTTTACCCAGCTCAGGGAACGAACTTCTCATGCTCCTAATGCCCATGTGTCCCAGAGAAGTTCTTCTCCAGCTCAGAAAATAAAACAAGCTGTTAGGCATGTGCAGATCAGAAAGTAATCAGTGATGAAGTTCAGGTGCCATGGAATTGACACGTCCCAAATCTCCTTGCACCTGGGATACCAATGAACATGCTCCCATTTCAGCACCCCAGGCATCAGGGATAAATGGAGGCCATTATAGCAGCTAAGTAAAGTTTGCATGAGGGAGAGGTGGTGGCTGAGGTCTTGGGCTTCTATTGCTGTTATTGGGAACCTAACAATATTCTGCATTTTGGAAAGCAAAAGGACTGAGCTAATTTCTGGTTTTAGGGCCAGAGGGCTCTGTTTGCCAAGGCCAATTCCAAACTGAGCCAGAGCGAGGGTTTGCATGTTAGTGGTGTAAACAGTAAATAGTAGCAGACATTTCATCCTGATAGTAACAGACTGCAATCTGGGAGGACCCAGACAGGAGAGGGGGTTAAGTAACTAGCCCTCCCCTCCCCAATGAAACGTGGTGTCATGAGTGGTAGGAAGCAAGCTCAGCCCCAGCCACAAAGTGCACCCCTGTGCTCTCTCTCTCCTCACCCCATTTCTGCATAACAATACTCACCTGCATAGGAAATAACATCAGCTGGTTCCACACAGGGTTGGCGTCTCTGAGCACAACTCTGGTCTTTAGCTGAACATGTGGGTAAAGGGAGCAGGTCAGTAAAGAGCCACCATTCTGTAGAAAGCTTAGCATTCAGCACATGCTAGTGCCAGGTAAGATACCCACTTCTAGATGACAGGGGATAGCTCAGTCGGTAGAGCATGAGACTCTCAGTCTAATGGTTGTGGGTTTGAGCCCCATGCTGGGAGAAAAATTCCTGTATTGCAGGGACTGGACTAGATGGTCCTTGTGGTCCCTTCCAGCTCTACAATTCTTTGATCCTATGACTATCTTATGAAACAGGATTATATATATTCACTTGTCTCTGACATGTAAGGCTGAGCTGCAGGGAACCAAGCCTGAAAGCTCTGGAGAACTGAATGAGCAGCGGTTCTTGCTGTCTTCAGGCTATGAGTGTACTATAGATGCAGGAATAAGTGTGGGCAAGCAGCAGCTGATCAAACTCCTTGAGGTCTGGTAGTTTTCAAGGACTTCTTTCCAAGGCTGAGACGCACCCATTTTGGTTCACGGCAAGTTCTCCAATGTGGTGATCAAGGCAAAGAGAAGGCTGCCTGCTATTGTCAGTGTTGCATGATCAGTCAGTCTGGAACTTAAATGGTTATTGATGGAAATGGATTGCTAGGGTTTTTTTTGTTTTTGTTTTTTTTAAAAAGAATGACACTTGGTTGGTTTTTGCTTTGTGCATTTTGGAGAGGGAGAGGGAGTACCATGGAGTCAATGTGCCAAATATTACAGCAAGAACGCTGGAAAGGAGATGTATTTAATTTTTAGCTGTATAGAGAGAATATGGCACATCATCTTTTATGCAGATTATGATTAGAGCTGTCATTCAATTAAATAAATCTTAGTCGATGAAGAAATCAGTTTCTTGCTTAAATCTGCATATAGATAAAAGCAATGGTTCTGAAGCAAACTTCTTGTGTCTTTAGAAGATAGGTTCCTCTATCATCAATGGCAGGTAATGCCTTCAAAAAGACGTTCCCTCCTATGTGAGGGAGAAAGAAAGGGTCTCTCTTAAGTTGTAGCTTGCCCTGGGATCTGCTGGTGAAAGGCAGGTAATAATTGATTAATTAGTCCCAGCTTGGATAGCTCAATTGGTTAGAATGTGGTGCTGATAGATAACGCCAATATTGCAGGTTTTGATCCCCATAGGGGACAACTGCATATTCCTGCATTGCAGGGGGTTGGACTAGATGATCCCTAGGGTCCCTTTCAACTCTATGATTTTACTAATAACAGTGGTAGTTGCCCTCTGTTGTTTGTATAAACATTAATTTGCTGCCTGAGTAATTGGGAGCAGTTTTGCAGTTGACAAAATGTCTGTTTAATCAATGCACATGTTAGATTAATCAATTAAATATGGAAGCTCTAATTATGGTTTTAGTTTCTAATTTTCCAGATCTTAAGTTTGGTTTGCCCCAAAAAGCAGGATTTCTACTAAGACTGTATACACATTTTTGAAAGGAAGTTTCTCTAAAACAATGTACTGCACTTTGGTATTATTTTCAACGATATATGCATTTTTATGCACACTTTCCTCCAATAAACACATTTCTGTACACATTTCTTGGGGTTGGATAACTGCATTGTAAAATTCAAAGAGCTGCTGATTTCAAAGCATAACTACAGTTTAGTTTGTGTATAATTTCAGGAAATATGAATTAGGTAGAATTACTCCCCCATCCACAATTATGAACGATGTACATTGATAGTGCTCCATAAAAATATTAATATTAGAGAGATATTAATAGCCAGACTCCCAGGTGTCACTGGTAGCTAAAAAATGGCACCTAGCCCATGCTGAGGATAGGTGGAAGGAGGGTGCATTGCTTTGTGTGGGATTTTATTGCTGCCACCTCCCCAATTTCCTTAGGGTCTTCAATGGCAACCAGAAGCAGCTCACCTGCAGAAAGTGAGTCCAGTGCTATGATTTCCAGCTAAGCCTGAGGCTGAGCATGTGTCAATGAAGCACTACCTAGAAGAAAATGCCTCTCTGTGTGGAAACACCAGGACCTGCCAGCAAGGCACTCGCGTCACTGGCATGCTTGGGTTTCTGTGTCAGCCTCCTTCCAAACTGGCACCAGAGTTTTGCAAAATGCACCCTTTGACAATTCTAACAGACACACCTTCAAGTCATTCTCAAGTTGCATCTTTCCATGCAAGACATAAAAATGAGTTCCCAGGTAAATAGGAGGTAGTTACCCTGCCTTTGTTTTGCATTATTGCAACTTGTCATTTCCACCAAACAACCATTGGCTAGGCTATTTCTGGTGAGCATCAGGGGCCTTCAGGTGATCAGGCAAAGATGGATTGAAATATTGGCCCTTTCCTCCATTTATGCTACTAGAGATTAACATAGACTGTACAGGCTAGTAAATTCAAAGGCTGTAGAATACAGAACCTTATTGTATTGTTTATAAGTAGCAGATGTTATTTTCTTAAGAGGCTACTGTTTTCCTTTAAGGAAGAATAAAATAATTAGGGCTGCATTTTACATACCAGTTTCCCTGCAAAATCAACTTCCAGAGAAGGGTCAACTGAACCGCCAGTGGGATCAACATCCATGTTGCTCCGTACTGTTGAGGAAAGTAAGAGCCCTATTAAATCTTTTTTGATGATCCCATTTTACCAGGGTGTTAGCCCTTCCTTACTCTCTTATCTGCTAGACAGCTCTAATGGGAATGTGTTGACCGCATAAGGGAACCTGGAGGAACATGAATCTGAACTATCCACCTATATCATTTAGAAGAAAAGATTCAAGCCTTCTCACTCATATAATAGCCTAACAGAAACAAACCCTGGTCTGGCTGTGTTTTGACCTCTGAGCCACTTATCTGAATGTTCTTTGTTAAAAATTGTTTTTGTTTTGTTTTGTTGGGTTTATTCTTTTGAAAAATTTATTGATTTGATGCCAGTCGCAGGGCCCCTAAGCCACAGATAGATTTGAGCTTGATGCCAGTCGCAGGGCCCCTAAGCCACAGATAGATTTGAGCTTGATGCCAGTCGCAGGGCCCCTAAGCCACAGATAGAAGTTGCGCATGCCATGGGCGAGCTAGAGGCTACTCTGAGCCAGAGCCCAGTCCGTGGGGTTGAGTCAGTGCGTCAGGCCTGCACAGTGCACAAAGATCACCGAGGCAGGTGCCCTGGTTGTGGCGGAAACCATGAGCGGAAGAGTTGTCGTTTCCGGGATGCTATGTGCCGGACGTGCGGAAAGACAGGTCACATCGCCAGGGTCTGTAGATCGGCGGCGTTGGGAGCGACAGGAGCACCTAGACTGGAGCATCGCAGATCGGCCACAGCAAACCATGTTCTAAAGGACTGCCACTACGTAACGGAGATCAACGGGAGGGTCGTGCAGTTTCCAGCGCAAGGCAAGGCACACGTCAAGGTGAAGATTGAGGGTCAGCTGTGCGACATGGAGGTGGACTCCGGATCTGGATTCACTATCGTGTCGGACCAGACCGCGAGGACATTCTTCCCCAGGGGTAAGTTGCCCCCTCTGGAGCCCTTCCCGGCAACTTTGCAGTCATATTCAGCGGGCCGCATCCATGTCATGGGAATGTGTGCCGTGAGAGTACAGTTCCGGGACAAACAGGCGGTACTCAAACTGGTGATTGCGAAGGGCAGTCGCCCCAGTCTCCTGGGCACTGACTGGTTCTCCGCCCTGGGACTGAGTATATCAGGGCTTAATTCAATCCAAACCTGCCCTGAGATGAGCGAGGCATTATGCAAAGAATTTGCTGGTCTCTTTAATGGAAAACTGGGTTGTTATAAAGGGCCCCTAGTTGACTTCGAATTGGACCCTGGGGTGGCCCCAATCCGACTCAAACCAAGGCGAGTGCCATTTGCACTGCAACCCAAGATCGAAGCAGAGCTGGATAAATTGGTCAAGCAGGGAGTTCTCTCACCCGTGGACTCCGCTAAGTGGGAGACTCCAATCGTCACGCCCCTTAAAGCAAATGTGGAAGTCAGGATCTGTGCTGATTACAAATGTATTATCAATAAGGCACTCAGGGGAAACTCATACCCCATTCCAGTCGTATCACATCTGTTGGCTAAACTGGCTGGGGGCAAGGTGTTCGCCAAAATTGACCTGGCACAAGCTTACCAACAGCTGCCAGTAACCCCACAATCAGCGGAAGCACAGACTATTGTCACACATAAAGGGGCATTCAGAGTTAACAGATTACAATTTGGAGTTTGTGTGGCCGCAGGGATTTTTCAAGGGCTCATGGAACGCCTGTTAAGAGGTCTGCCGGGGGTCTTGCCATTTTTTGATGACGTTTTGATTGCTGGAAAAGACCCACAGGAACTGGTTGCGCGTGTCCGTGCAGTGTTGCTCAAGTTCAAGGAGGCGGGGTTGCAACTAAAAAAGGAAAAATGCAGTTTTGGGGTGCCAACTGTGGAATTCTTGGGGTTTAAAATTGATGCATCAGGCATCCACCCCACAGATGCTAAGGTTAAGGCCATCATCGAGGCACCACGACCACAGAACAAGACGGAGTTGCAGTCATTCCTGGGACTTATTAACTTTTATCATTCGTTCTTACCCCAGAAAGCTTCGGTAGCTGAACCATTACATAGACTGTTGCAGAAAAAGAATGTGTGGCGATGGGGGCAGGAGAAGCAGAAGGCTTTTGACTCCTTGCGAGGAATGCTAAGTAGCAAGAGCGTCCTGGCTCATTATGATGAATCGAAGCCGCTGGTCCTGGCATGTGATGCCTCTCAATACGGCCTGGGGGTGGTCCTGAGTCATAGGGAACCGGATGGGTCGGAAAAGCCCATCTCTTTCTATTCCCGTACATTGTCGCCCACGGAGCGCAACTATGCTCAAATTGACAAAGAGGCGCTTGCAATTGTGGCAGGAATCAAAAAGTTCCATGATTATGTGTACGGTCGTCATTTCTCCATTGAAACGGACCACAAACCACTGTTGGGGTTGTTCAACCCGAACAAACAAACGCCACAAATTCTCTCCCCCAGAATGTTGCGTTGGTCTATATTCCTGAACGGGTTCCAGTACACCTTGACCCATGTGCCGGGGAAACGGTTGTGCCACGCTGATGCGCTGAGTCGATTGCCCCTTCCTGGCGGGAGCAATGAGGATCCTGCTCCAGCGGAGCACATAATGATGCTGGAAACACTTCCGGGGGCTCCTGTAACGGCTACTGATATTGCTGAGAAAACGAGGAAAGATGCTGTTCTCTCCCGTGTGCTCACTTGGGTGGGGAGGGGGTGGCCAGGTGGTCCGCATGAAGACAAATTCAGGCCTTATGCGACAAGGCAGCACGAGTTGTCCATGCATAAGGGTTGCCTCCTGTAGGGAGATAGGGTGATCATCCCAGCACCACTGAGAAACAGGGTTCTTGAGACGCTTCACATGGGACACCCGGGAATGGTCAGGATGAAGTCGCTAGCCCGATGTTATGTGTGGTGGCCTGGAATGGACCAGAACATAGAACAATGGGTACGAACATGCAAGGCATGCCAAGAGGTGCGGCCAGAAGTGGCCAGAGCACCAGTTCACTGGTGGGAGCAGTCCAGATCTCCCTGGAGCCGGCTGCACTTAGATTTTGTTGGGCCATTCCAGGGGAAGGTCTTTTTGGTTATCGTCGATGCATATTCCAAATGGTTAGAAGTGGCGATGGTCCCTAGCATGGCATCAGCTGCCGTAATCAAGGTGTTGAGGCAGCTGTTTGCAACCCATGGGTTACCTGAGACCATTGTATCAGATAATGGGGCAGCTTTTGTATCCCAGGAATTCAGGGCATTCTTGGCTGATAACTTCATAAGGGGGGTCACATCCGCGCCCTTTCACCCATCCTCCAATGGGCAGGCGGAGCGCATGGTAAGAACAGCCAAAGAATCCATTGCGCGCTTAATGGAGGGTAACTGGTCAGCTCGCATCGCGCGAATGTTATTTTTGCAGCATGCGACGCCGTGTACTGCGACGGGCAAGTCGCCAGCTGAGCTGCTCTTGGGTAGAAGATTGGTAACGGTGCTGGATTATGTCCACCCGGATAAAATGCCAAACCGTAATTCAAGAGCAAACCCCCAGGCTGAGACTGACACAACAAGGTATTTCGCCCCTGAAGATCTGGTCTGGGTGAGGAACTATTCACGAGGTTCGCGGTGGGTGGCTGGTGTGGTCACCCGGGCTAGTGGACCTGTGTCCTATTATGTGACCTTGGAAAATGGGCAAGTTTGGAAGAGACATATAGATCAGCTGAGGCGCTGGGCGCTCAGCAGGGAGGAGTCTGATAATTCACCCCTGGCTAACGACGCAGAGCTGCAAGACCAGAGTGAAAATGGCCCAGAGGTGCAATCACCAGGGGCTTCAGCAAATGAACCAGGGTCTGCTAGTCCTCAGGATGACGAGGTACAGGTAGGGGACCCTGAGATGTCTGGGACTCCATCTGTTCCTGACGAAACCCCTATAGCAGCCCCCCTACCACAGGTGACACCCAATCCAGAACCGGCAACACCTGTTGTCAGGAGATCAAGTAGAAGTTGTAGGACCCCACAGTACCTGAGAGATTACGTCTGCTGTGCTCACTAGGGGGGGAGGGGTGTTGTGTATTGAGTCAAAGGATTTTATATCTGTATTATTATTGTCGGTAATTGCATTAGGGTAAAGTAATTGCCTTTTGGTTCCAGAGGGTACAGCTACTATTGGTTCATTTAAGCTGCTGTATTTGGATCCTCTGTCTTATTGGTTGCCTCCAAAAGGCAGGACTGTAATTGCCTGATATTGTTCCCTCCAAAATGTATCCTTTCTAGCTAGTTCCCTGTCCCTATAAATGTAGCTCTCCCCTCCTCAGGTTTTAGTCTTGTTACTTTAATAAAGAAGTGTTACTAGAGAGCTGTCTCCAGCATATTATGTCAAGAGAGCTGAAATCACAAACCCCACGTCACAACACCATGCATGCGCACTAATGCACCATTGCAATGCATGCCATGGTGGCCATGTCCTCCCTCCATGGTTGGAGTCAGTAGGTCTCTAAATACCACTTGCTGGGAATTGCAGGTGTGGAGAGCGCTATCGTACTCAGGTCTGGCTTGCAGGCTTCCCACAAACATCCAGTTGGACACTGTGAGAATGCTGGGTCAGGAGGGGGTTTTGACCTGACTCAGAAGGCTCTTCTTCTGTTCTTAAGCCAGGACAAAGCTTAAGGTGATTCCTCGGTTATTGCCTTTCCCCCCTGCCCCTTCACAAGCAAAGGCTTAGTCCACTGTGTCCACCAACACAAGAGCAAAACTGTGCTATTATCCTCACTCTCTGACCCACCAGTTTAACTGGGACTCCATTGTCTGGCCCAGCCCAGGCATAGAATTTCTGAAATTACAAATTAACAAGCATTTTTGTTTGCAAAAAGCAGCAAAGCTCATTAAGTTCTTTATAAAGTCTGGCATAGTGCAAAGACAGAGGCAAAGTCCTAACAACACGTGGGGAAGGACGTGGGCTTAGCTCCTGAAAGGACATCCCAGCCCTACTGCTACCCTATGTATTTAATTAATTGCAAATGCATATGAAAAATGCAAAGACTTTCCCCCACTGACCAGGGCTACTTCAAACATTTTTCCATAATAAGTGTGTGGTTTGTTTGTTTTTGTGGGTGGGAAGTTTTGTGGTGCTTAAATCTGTTACATAGCTTTTTAAAAAACATAGCTTTGTTTAAAAACAGCCTAGTATACAAAGGCAACATTTATATCCACTGCTCCACCACCTTTTCCCTGGAACCCTGCACACGGCTGCCATACAGAAGGCTCCCCAAAGGAAACGTGGCTCTCTGGCTGAAAAAGCTTCCCCATCCTTGTTATACAGCACAGGAAGCTAACCCATTCTCACGCCACTTTCAGTGCTCTGGAAATGCTAAGTCTCACATGAAGGGAGAGACCCTCCCAGAAGCTGCCCCTTAAGCTCTTGTCTATTTTTACTGGTCCAAACCTCCTAGGGGCGGAGGAAGGGGGTGCGGTAGGTGCGAGCCGCCCCGGGTGTCCCCACCAAGAGGGGTGACAAAATGCTGGTCGGCACTCACCGCAGGGCTTGCAGTGCGCCCAAGCCACTCGTCTCTCCTGGGAGAGACATGGTGGCTTGGGCACGTAGAGGCTCCACGCTGCCGAAACAGTCCATCCGCTGCCCCCTCCCCAGCTGTAGGGTGGCTGAGTGGGAGGAGGCAGGCAGACTCCGAAGGCCCTGCCCTCACCCTGCCCCTATCGGCGGCTGGCCTTGCCCTCGCCCCGCTCCTATGGGTGGCTCACGCTGCCCCTGGGCGCACCGCTCCAGGCGCCCAAGCGGTTTCCTCTGCTGCGGGAAACCTCCTCCACAAATACCTTATTAATTTCCTCTTGGTTGCAGCCTGATCAACAGATGGAGGCTGGAAAACATCCTCTGAATTTTTGATTGCAAATTGGTATAAGTGTGTTTGGCATCTCATTCTCATCATGCAAAGATTAACACATGATACGAGGAAACCAAGGGACCAAGCTACATCTACTGATCTTAATGGTTATCACTTCGGTCTATATGAGATCTGTAACTTAAAAAAAAAAAATATTGTGCTGCAATTTGCAAAATAAAATCAGTCTCTCTATAGAAAAAGACAAAAAAGAGAAAGGGGCCATTGTCCCTATTTTGGTTTCGCACTGCCACCCCACTGTGACAAAGAGGGCACTTTATGAGTGTGGTACAGGGATGCAGAGTCACCAAGAGGTTTTTCCTTTGTCCATTGTTTACTGCTGAATCAGAACAAACACCCATGCTCAAAAACCCGATTGGGGTTTCTTCTGATTTAGCAGTAAACAGTGCGTTTTCTGGGAAAAGCAGATGGGCAAACGAAAAACTTCTCGAACTTGTGCCTAGAAAGCACTGGCCAAACAGAAGTAATATTGTGTGTGTGTGTGTGTGTGTGTGTGTGTGTGTGTGTGTGGAGAGAGAGAGAGAGAGAGAGAGAGAGAGAGAGAGAGAGAGAGAGGGCAAACTTACTTGGAGACAAATCTTCTGCTCGGTATACAAAGAGCTGGAGCATGGCTCTGCGTACTGCTGGCATTACTGCTGCCTGCAGGAGGTTGGCCTCCAAATCGCCACTGTCTGGCAAATGGGCTGCATCCTTGGAGAAGAGAAAGGCGCAACATAAACCTGTGACCCAGATGCTGGTGGCTGGTGGCCCTCTAGATGTTTTTGGCTCACAACCCCCATCAGCCGCAGCCTGCCCCAGCTGTGCTAGTTGGGATGGATGGGAACACAGGAAGCTGCCCTATCATGGATCAGGCCATTGGCCTACCTGGCCACACTGACCAGCAACAGCTCCCAAGACTTTGGATGGGAGACATTCCCTGCCCCACCTGGAGATGCCGGGGTGGGGTGGGGTGGGGGGCAGGACTTCCTGCAAGCAAAGCAGGTGCTCTGCCAGGGAGCTCCCTTCCCCATAATCCTTTTTCAGTCTCAAATATAGGGAGGGCCCTAGGTGGGTGAAAGCTGCCACAGATCATCCCTACAGAACACAGAGGGAGTTTCAGATTCAAACAGGGCACTTTCTGTGTTCATTTCAGTGGCAGCTGCAAAAAGAGCACAAACACTGTAGCAGGAACAAATGCAATGTTGGAACCAGCCCACAGTTTTGCAAGGAAAGCTGTGGAAAAACTCAACCCAGTTTAACAGGCACGCCGTCTCCCAAGAAAACAGTAGATCTGGCATATGGGACCTGCTGTCCTGTAGCTTCTCCCTGTGGTGAGCCACACAGGAGGGCCACATGGGGGCAGGAAGTGGTGTAAGGTGGGCCTTTTCCATTTGGCCAGGTACTCAGAGTAGAATTCATGGTTCTGTTCTCAAAACAACCTTATGAGGTAAGGTAATGAATTAATTATAGGTCTTTTTCCGCTGCTTGTTCATGTTCCTGGAAGTTTGCAACAATTCAAATATAGGCACAAACAAAACTTAAATAAAGCTAAAGACCACAGAATTGCAAGAGCAATTAAAATTATCTGCAAAAGGTGAGAGAAGGAAAAGCAACAACAAACAAAAGACAGGCTTCAGGCAAACTTCTCTGGGGAGGGTGTTCCATGGCTGGAGTGCTACTACCCAAAAGGCCCTTTAGATAGTGGGGGAACCCCAAGCAGCTTTCCTGTGAGGTTCTTAATGTAGGGGCAGGTGCAAATCGAGACAGGTGGTAAGGTCAAGATGGAGCAACTGGACCCCATTCACCCACTGAGCTTCAGGGCAAAATAGGAGTTTGAACCTTCTTCCCCACAGGAATAAGTCTAACACTCCATATCCACCATCCCAGTCTGGCATAGGAATGTGGGTGGGCACCCCACATAGTAAAATCATGGAATCACAGTTGGAACGGATCCTGAGGATCATCTAGTTCAGGAATATGCAGCTGCCCCTTACTGAACCCGCAACCTTGATGTTCTCAACACCACACTCTAACTAACTGAGCTATCAACTGAGCTGCTGTTGGCATCCTGTAGCAGGACCCAGGTACAGATAATATTTATCTTCTTAAGAATGTTGCTGCTAAAATCCCAAGTTCTTCCTATTTAGGCTGCTGGTACAAGGCCACCAAGAGTTCTGCTTGTCTAGTCAGCCAGTCCTGCTCTACTAAACTGTTTAGCAAGTTGGCGTCTGACCTACCAGTCTTGAAAAATGATGCTTTATTCCATTATCCAAACAAGGCACCCCATCATTTTAATAGCTGCCAATGGCATCACATGAACTTGAATGCCCGTGACAAGCCTCTGTTGAGGTGGTGAAGATGTTGTAATGTAAAGATTTTTACCGGCGCCTGATCTCCAGCTCCAAGGACACAGAGGTTAACTTTCACATAGCCCCTTAGTCCGGCATTGAGATTAGATGGGTCATAGAGGCTCAGCCATTTGCCCATCAGAGCATGACCTAGGGAAAAGAACAAGAGCCAACATTCACACCATCCAGAAGTGCCATCTAATTGTGGATAGACATCCATTTTAAAAAGATTAGAAGATCCTGCTGGATCAGGCTTGGCCAGAATCCTGTTCTCACCAGGGCCTGCCAGATCCCTGTGGGAAACCTGCAAGCAGGACCTGAGCCCAAGAGCCCTCTCTCCCCCGGGGTTTCCAGCAGCTGGTCTTCAGAGGCCTTGCTGCCTCCAGCCATGGAGGCAGAGCATAGTCATCATGGCCAGCAGCCATTGATTGCCAAGGACAGCCTTTTCCTCCATGGATTTGCCGCATCCTTTTTTAAAGCCATCCTCGATGGCGGCCATCACTGCCTCCTGCGGGAGTGAGTTCCACAGTTCAATATTTTAACTGTTTAACTGCTTTGTGAAGAAGGGCTTTCTTTTATCTGTCCTGAATCTTCCAACATCATTGATTGTTCATGAGTTCAGGGAGAGGGAGAAAAACGTTTTTCTCCACTTTCTCACCTTTTCTCACCTTTTCTCTTAACTAAAAAGTCCTCGCAGGGGAGTTGCTATCAGTAACAGTATCACAAGGATGCTTCCTTTCTGTCAAATGTCAATATAAAACTGTGTGACCTGGTCAGAGTCCCTCTTTCCTTACTCTGTAGGTAATATAAGCTGTCAAGCCCTAAATCTGAGGTTTGAGCTGAAACTTTTCACAAGTTTCCATGAATGGTTTTGGCCCTGTTGATGAGGGCTTCCTTTTCCAATTCTTTTAGGCACTCCAGAGCTTGTAGGGCAGCGGCTGAAGAAGGAGCAAAAAGGGTTTTCTCCTGTGTGTGTTTCTTGTGGCTGATTAGCTGCTCTCCCTGTGCAAAGGTCAGAGGGGGCAGGGTTTCTGTTGAGACAGGTGATTAGCTGTGGGAGGAGCTTCTCAGAGCTTGTAGGGCAGCGACTGAAGAAGGATCTATCTTTAGATTTAGGGGAGCTAGTCTCAAACGTTTGTTGGGGGAGACCTAGGTTTTTTGGGGGGGGAGTTACTTGTCCTGTCTGCACGCTTCTTATGATGGAGGACCACTGTAGCCAGCCCCAACGACACGTTCTCAAGATGGAGAGTGAGGGAACAGCTGCAGTCGCCTGCGGTTCCTGCACAATGTTTGCCATCTTGCCAAAGGTTGCAGGCAGCTTTACCTGCAGCAATTGCATGTTGATTGCCCTCTTAAAAGACAAAGTCCAGCAACTGGAGGAACGTGTGGCTATGCTCCAAAGAATTAGAGAGCTGGAGCTCTTCTTGGAAGCAACAGAGCACACCGTCTCCACCAAGGAGGAGACAGGGGACTCCCCTGAGAAGGAGGCTAGTTCACCAACACAGGAGCCAGATATATGGAGAAACGTGACTCAAAGGAGTAGGAGGCCCAGGGTTCGCTCTGATTGTTTAGAAATACACAATCGCTTTGAGGTCCTCTCCCCTAGAATGGAAGACGAAGAGCAGACTCCATTTGAGGATCTCTCCCTCGTTACAGTCGATCAGGTATATGAAGACGAGCAGCAAATTCAGTCCTCAGGGAATGTGCAGGCGACCTTGGAACGGACAGATCACGGAAGAACCCCGACCAAACCTAAGAGGAGGCGTGTAGTGGTGATAGGGGATTCCCTACTGAGGGGAACAGAAGCAGTGATCTGTGGGCCTGACAAGATGTCTCGGGAAGTGTGCTGTCTCCCCGGGGCTAAGATCCAAGATGTAACTGAACGACTGCAAGGAATCATAAAACCCACTGACAAATACCCCTTCCTCTTGGTTCATGTGGGAACCAATGACACTGCAAGCAATAGCCTCCAGAAGATCAAAAGAGACTATGAGGCTCTGGGCAGGAAATTGAAGCAATTAAATGCACAAATTGTCATCTCATCTGTCCTCCCAGTTGAACGACGTGGCCCAGGGAGAGAGAGAAAAATAGTGGAAGTGAACAGCTGGCTTCGCAAATGGTGTAAACAGGAACAGTTTGGATTCTTAGATCACGGACTGCAGTTTCTTGAAGATGGACTTCTGGCAAGAGATGGGCTGCACCTCACAACGGTTGGGAGGAATGTTTTTGCCAAAAATCTCAGAAACCTCATCAGGAGGGCTTTAAACTGACTAATGTGGGGGAGGAAGACAGTGCTCCTGAAGGTAGGAGTCTATCAATTGATGAAGATGATCATCCAAATGTCATAGACCAAATGGAGCAAACAGCACGCGGACCTAGTGGTGGGAGGAAAAAATCCTTAAATAAGAGACACGGGGGAATGATTAATGGACTTCAATGTCTGTACACTAATGCGCAAAGCATGGGTAATAAACAAGATGAGCTTGAGCTCTTGGTACAGCAAACTAAATATGACATAATAGGCATCACTGAAACCTGGTGGGATAAGTCCCACGACTGGAATGTAATAATGGAGGGTTACAATCTATTTCAGAGAAACAGACCAGACAAGAAAGGAGGAGGAGTGGCGTTATATGTCAGGGATGTGTATGCCTGTGAAGAGATCCAAGATTTAGAACCTCAAAGCCAAAGTGAGAGCATTTGGGTCAAAATTAAGGGAGAGAAGAATAACAGGGACCTCATTGTGGGAGTTTACTATAGATCCCCAAGCCAAACGGAGGACATAGATGATGCCTTCCTGGAACAGATGGCCAAGCATGCAAAAGGAAGGGAGATAGTAGTAATGGGGGACTTCAATTACCCGGATATTTGCTGGATGTCAAACTCAGCCAAGAGCATAAGGTCAAACAGATTCCTCACTGGCCTTGCAGACAACTTCATTGTCCAGAAAGTGGGAGAAGCAACAAGAGGAACAGCCATTTTAGATCTGGTCCTAACCAATGTTGATGACCTGGTTAGTGGGGTAGAAGTGGAAGGATCATTAGGCGCGAGTGATCATGCTCTTCTGAAGTTTACTATACAGCGGAAAGGAGCAGCCAAGCATACTAGGACTCAATTTCTTGACTTTAGGAAAGCCGACTTTATAAAACTTAGGGAAGTGCTGGGTGAGATCCCATGGACAGTGATATTAAAAGGAAAGGGAGTTCATGATGGCTGGGAGTTTGTTAAGAGGGAGATAGTAAAAGCACAACTTCAGGCAATACCAATGAGACGGAAACATGGAAGGTGCCTAAAGAAGCCAGGGTGGCTATCTAAAGAACTTTTAACTGAGTTAAGATTAAAAAAGGATGTGTACAAAAAATGGAAAAGGGGGGAAACCACCAAAGAGGAATTCAAACAAATAGCCAGCACGTGTAGACACAAAGTCAGAAAAGCTAAAGCACAGAATGAACTCAGGCTTGCTAGAGAGGTTAAAAGCAACAAAAAAGGCTTTTATGGGTATGTTCGTAGCAAAAGGAAGAACAAAGAAACAGTGGGGTCACTCAGAGGAGAAGATGGTGAAATGCAAACAGGGGACACAGAAAGGGCTGAACTCCTCAATGCCTTCTTTGCCTCAGTCTTCTCCAATAAAGAAAACAATGCCCGACCTGAAGAATTTGGAGCAAATGATTCAGCAGAGGAAACACAGCCCAGAATAACTAAGGAGATAGTACAAGAATACTTGGCTAGTTTAGATGTATTCAAGTCTCCAGGGCCAGATGAACTGCATCCAAGAGTATTAAAAGAACTGGCAGATGTGATCTCAGAACCACTGGCAGTCATCTTCGAGAATTCCTGGAGAACAGGCGAAGTCCTGGCAGACTGGAGGAGGGCAAATGTTGTCCCTATTTTCAAAAAGGGGAAAAGAGAGGACCCAAATAATTACTGCCCAGTCAGTCTGACATCAATACCAGGGAAGATTCTGGAGCAAACAGTCTGTGAGCACCTAGAAAGGAATGCTGTGATCACCAATAGTCAGCATGGATTTCTGAAAAATAAGTCATGTCAGACTAACCTGATCTCGTTTTTTGACAGAATTACAAGCCTGGTAGATGAAGGGAACGCAGTGGATATAGCCTACCTTGATTTCAGCAAGGCATTTGACAAGGTGCCCCATGATATTCTTGTAAAGAAGCTGGTAAAATGCGGTCTTGACTATGCTACCACTCAGTGGATTTGTAACTGGCTGACTGACCGAACCCAAAGGGTGCTCATCAATGGTTCCTCTTCATCCTGGAGAAGAGTGACTAGTGGGGTGCCACAGGGTTCTGTCTTGGGCCCGGTCTTATTCAACATCTTTATCAACGACTTGTATGATGGACTCAAGGGCATCCTGATCAAATTTGCAGATGACACCAAACTGGGAGGGGTGGCTAACACCCCAGAGGACAGGATCACACTTCAAAACGACCTTGACAGATTGGAGAACTGGGCCAAAACAAACAAGATGAATTTTAATAGGGAGAAATGTAAAGTATTGCACTTGGGCAAAAAAATTGAGAGGCACAAATACAGGATGGGTGACACCTGGCTTGAGAGCAGTACATGTGAAAAGGATCTAGGAGTCTTGGTTGACCACAAACTTGACATGAGCCAACAGTGTGAACCGGCAGCTAAAAAAGCCAATGCAATTCTGGGCTGCATCAATAGGAGTATTGCATCTAGATCAAGGGAAGTAATAGTGCCACTGTATTCTGCTCTGGTCAGACCTCACCTGGAGTACTGTGTCCAGTTCTGGGCACCACAGTTCAAGAAGGACACTGACAAACTGGAACGTGTCCAGAGGAGGGCAACCAAAATGGTCAAAGGCCTGGAAACGATGCCTTATGAAGAACGGCTAAGGGAGCTGGGCATGTTTAGCCTGGAGAAGAGGAGGTTAAGGGGTGATATGATAGCCATGTTCAAATATATAAAAGGATGTCACATAGAGGAGGGAGAAAGGTTGTTTTCTGCTGCTCCAGAGAAGCGGACACGGAGCAATGGTTCCAAACTACAAGAAAAAAGATTCCACCTAAACATTAGGAAGAACTTCCTGACAGTAAGAGCTGTTCGACAGTGGAATTTGCTGCCAAGGAGTGTGGTGGAGTCTCCTTCTTTGGAGGTCTTTAAGCAGAGGCTTGACAACCATATGTCAGGAGTGCTCTGATGGTGTTTCCTGCTTGGCAGGGGGTTGGACTCGATGGCCCTTGTGGTCTCTTCCAACTCTATGATTCTATGATTCTATGATTCTATGATTCTATGATTCTATGAAAAGGTTAATCTGATTGCTTACATTGCCTCACTAGCTCTCACTCTCAATTGCCTTCAATTGCCATCACCATATACTCAAATCTGACGGGCTCTATAGCGTAGTAACACCATCCCATGTCCTACAATAGCCGGTTTACATTTCATTTCCCACAAATATACATAGAAAATAGGCAATTTAAATATAGTAGTAGCACAACAGCTGTAATATGTAATACAAATATAATGCACTACAATATAAAAAGCATATTAGCACAAAACAACCAGTAGGACAATTAACAGGATCTGACACCAAAAACATCCATGGAGCTGGTGATGTGAGGATGGAGCACAAAGCCCAATGGAGGGCGGAGGAAGGGAACAGTGGCTGAAGGGTCTTGGACACCCTGCCTCCCAAGAGCCCTCAAACTCGCCACTGGCTCTAGACAAAAGTACCTGGAGATTCATACACAAGCCCGATCTCAATCTGCAGAGAGAGAAAAACAGAAGGAGTTACAGGAATTGTCAAGGAAGGAAAAATTGAGCTGTGGGAAAATTTCAGGGCAATTCAGAATATTGCAAAGAGTTTGTGGTTAGACTAAATTGTGGTGGTTTTTCCTTTTTGCGGGAGGTGGGGTTCCCTTCCAATTCTGTGATTTTATAACTTAAATGGGGTTCCACAGGAATAGGGGAGATTGCTAAAATGGTCAAATGCTTCTTTATTAAGGAAATAGCATAGGCAGGTCTACTAAGTATCTGTATTGTAATGTATGCTAATGTGTTGTCACAGAAACTCTAAATCTCTGGAGGCTCTTCTGGGTGGTCAGTGGAAGAGGGTGTGTCTCCCTCCCTCTCCCTGGCTAAAGGGGATGTCTTCAAGATATCTCTGTGTGGAAAAGGACCCAGGAGAATGGCCGTCTGGGGGCGGGAGCTGCAGAAGAGACACAGAGGCCTGACTTGCTCTCTGCAATAATCCAAAGCTATGGCTTTGGTGACCCACCCCAGGAACCTGAAGTAGGAGAAAGAGATAATCAGCTGGAGGGTTAATGCTGTAAACCTTCCAGAACATGCTCAGCCTGTGTTTATAAACCTTCTACCACAGAAATCACCATCAGCCTTCCGTGGCCTTCACTCCAAGGAAACCAACCCAAGGTATGAGCTGGGACTAGGGATTTACAAATTCTGGTTTTCTAAGTTTCTCCTTTTTCCAATCTTAAATTCAGTTCTTCACATTTCTGCAGCAATTTGGTTTCCTTAGTGTGAATTTCCCCTAATTCTTAAATGCAGTTTTGACAAATATAGACATGTTTGCAAGCACTCTCCCCTATGGTAATGCATTTTTGTATGGCATTTTCACTGATGTATACCTTTATAGGCAAACAATACCCTAATATAACATTGCATTTAGTAGTTGTTGCTCTAATGTAATTAGCTGCCATAAATAGAGCCTGTTTAAGTGTTGGATGTTGCCAGATGTTGAGTGCTACCAGTGGTAAAACAACAAACAAACAATGAATGAATGTCAAAAGCTTGGCTGAGAGATCAGAACTTCTAAAAAAGACTCTTTCCCTGGAACAAGAAGGTGATAAATTGAAATTGCAGAGTTTTGAGAAATTAAAAGATAAAGTGTGAGACTGGCTTCATTACCATCAGATAATGGAGGCTTTTAAACTGGACAGGAAAATTGGCTTCCAGATGGAAAAATCAAAACTGGAAACAGAATTGTTAGACCCTAAAACTAAGAATTTGTCAAGGATGTATAACTTGCTGTTGAAATGGAATACTCAAGATGAAACGGTGAAGTCGGCTATGATAAAATGGGCACAAGATCTTGGACACAATATTATGTTTGCTGACTGGGAACAGTTGTGGACCACAGGTATGAAATTTACGGCATGTAATGCCTTAAGAGAGAATATTATGAAAATGATATACAGGTGGTACATAACCCCAGTCAAGCTTGCAAAAATTTATCACTTGCCCGATAATAAATGTTGGAAATGTAAAGAAACTGAAGGTACATTCTTTCACCTTTGGTGGACGTGCCCAAAGATTAAGACCTTCTGGGAAATGATCTATAATGAACTGAAAAAGGTATTTAAATATACCTTCCCTAAGAAACCAGAGGCCCTTCTTCTGGGCATGGTCGGCCAATTGGTGCTAAAGAAAGATAGAACTTTTTTTATGTATGCAACAACAGCAGCAAGAATACTCATCGCGAAGTACTGGAAGACGCAAGATCTACCCACTCTGGAAGAATGGCAGATGAAGGTGATAGACTATATGGGACTGGCAGAAATGACCGGCAGAATCCGAGACCAGGGGAAAGAGACGGTGGAGGAAGACTGGAAGAGATTCAAAGACTATCTGCAGAGGCAATATAAAATTAATGGACATTAGTGTGATGTTGGATAAAAATTAAGTGGTTACCAGCTGTAATGTAGAGGTTGAGTAATAAGTTACAATAAGTTATAATAAGGATTTGCTGAATTAAGAACTTGAACTGGAATACAAAAGGGGGAGGTGAGAGGAGGTCTGGGAAATAAGTTAATGGAAATGAGTAATGGAAACTACATTTGTTTTAACTGTTCTTTTTTGTTTTTGTATTTTTGTATTTTTATTACTTCTTTTTTTGTGTATGTTTATATTTTTTTGTACTAATTGGAAACTTTAATAAATATATATATATATATTTTTAAAAAGACTCTTTCCCTTGTCTCAGAGGCCAGCCCAGAGCAGCTCAAGGCCCAGTCCTGAGTTCAGGCCCACTGAGTATCACCAGCAGGGAGGCACCTCTTGATTTCTGCCTCTCTGTAGATATCAGCCAAAATTGCATCTGCTCACCCTGAAGACCCCAATGAGGGAATCAGCCCGTATTGCCTTGGAGTTCAGCACCTAAAAAAGAAACACACATAAATTCCCCTCCCCTCCCACAAAGCTGCCTTGTCTGTCTAGTATAGGGGTTGGCAATGCAGTGCCTCCAGATGTTGAGGACTACAATTTCCATCATCCTTGATCACTGAAATTGCCATGCTGGGGCTGATGGGAGCTGAACTCCAAAATACTATATGTGGAGGAGCCCCCACCACATTGGTTGTGTGTGGTCTGAGTAAGAGGCAATTGTGGCCTCAGTCGCAACTCCACTCTCCCCCAGGCAGTGACTAAAATAAGGAGTGATAAAATAAACTCAACCAGACAACAATCTGGTTTAAAAATGGCCACAACTTTACAGAAGTAGGTGGAATTTTGGCTCAGGCATCGGGTGTACTATATATTTGTTTTAGCCTCTTGCTGGAGGGCTGAAACATTTTCAGGGTTATGCCAAGGACTTTGGCCTCTCCAAGACACCAAGCTACTGAGGTGGCCACGCTAAGGCCATTTGCTGGAAGCTCTAAGGCCCGCCTGCCCCATGCTTGGCTTCTGGACAGAGACTTCCACCCTCTAATGGGGTGTCCTGAATACGCTACTGGTACTGGACTGGGCGATGCACCTTCACCCAAAACATATGGAGGGCACCACACCACATGGGTTGCCCCTAGTCTAAGTGAGATACAATTAGCAGCTGTGTTATACTTTTGCCACTTGCATTGGGGCTTCTTTTGTATCTTTGAGGAAAAGGAATAGATTTAAGGGTTTAGAATGCAAAACAGGCAACCCAGGAACAACACACTGTCTGCGTAGAGGGTGTGGAAGAATGGAAAACATAATCAATGGGAGCTGGAAGGAAGGTGACTCAAGAGCCACCAGCCCACACCATTTCTTCTGGGGTACACACCACACTTGCCTACCGTCAGGCTAGGCGGGGAAAGGGCCACAGTCCAGAGGGAGACTACCTGCTTTGCCTGCTAAAAGTCCCAGGTTCAGGAAACTCCAGGTAAAGATGAGAAAGACATCTGTTTGAAACCCTGGAGAGATGCTGCCAGCCAGTGTATAACAAATACACCAGCAGCCTGATTTGATACAAGACAACTTCCTATGTTCCTGACTTAAAAGAGCTAACAAAAAGTGTCAGGGTCAAGCTTGGACTTCACCTGGGCAATAGTGTGTTGGTTTTCTATCCTTATTTCTGGTTCCCCTGCCTGATGGCTTCTTCTTAGGCCTCAGTCCCAGGAATGGGTGTCTCTCTCAGCCCACATCCACATCATAAAGTGCTATGATACCACTTTAAACAGTCCTGGCTTCCCCCAAAGGATTCTGGGAGCTGTAGTTTGTTAAGAGTGCCAAGAGTTGTTAGGAGACCCCCATTCCCCTCCTAAAGCTACGGTTCCTACAGTGGTTTAACAATCCCTCTTCACAGGGAAATCTGGGAATTATAGCTCTGTGAAGGGGAGAGGGGCCTCCTTAATAGCACCCTTAATAAAGTACAGCTCCCAGAATCCTTTGGGGAAAGTCAGGACTGTTTAAAGTGGTATTGTAGTGCTTTAAATGTATGGTGCGAATGTGGCCTAACAAGTGAAGGAATTCCAATGGGTCTACTCTGAGTGGAACAACCTAGTTGCTTAACAGTCATTTGTGGCCTTTTAGGTGTTGTGACCTCTTGTGAGAAGGAAGCGTGGCTGGGGAGTGGCAAAGAGTGCCCACAGTCCATGGGCATGCAACGTCTCAGAAGCAGCTCATGCAACCTCTCACCTGGCCAGGTTCCTTGGAGCTGCGATGAACGACCCTGGGACCTTGCAGTGTTTAGCTGAGGATGTGGATTGAGGACAAGGTTCTAGCTACTTGCTGGGGACGGTGGTGGGATGGCCTTGTTCCTATATGCTTGGGAATCTCTATGTTTGTTCTTGTATCCACTCCTCAGTTTCTGCTACGGCTCCTTCTGCCTCCTTGTTCCACTAAGACTCTTTGAAGATTCCGGACTAGAAGTCACTTTACATCTGGTCTGCTTCTTCCTTTACAAAATTGCCAGTTCTGCTCCCCAGGTTATCAGCCCTGAGTCCGAATGAAGCCTGCCAGAGCTACAATTCTCAGAGTTCCCTGTGAAGAGGGATTGATTGTTAAAGTACTCTGGGAATGGTAGCTTTGTGAGGGGAACAGGAGTCTCCCAATAACTCTCAGTGTCCTTAGCAAACTACAGCTCCCAGCATTCTTTGGGGCTGTTTAAAGTGACACGATAGTGCTTCAAATTTATGGTGCTAATGTGGCCCCAGTTGCCGACAACCTAATTTGCTGCTTCTTTACAAGAATCACAAGGTAATGCAATCACAAGACGTGTCTAACCTTTTGTCCTCCAGAGGTTGCTGGAATCCAACTCCTATCGTGCCAGACTTTGGGGGCTGCTAGGAGCTGGAGCCTGCCCGCCTTTGGAGAGCACCACACGGGCTGCTCTTGAGGACATGGGATTCTGTTGAAAAGGAAGGACCAGATGTCGCTGTCTCACCTGGATGTCAATGAACTGGTCGAATAGTTCCATAGGTCTCTCATCAAAAGTCTGAACGAATGTCTAAGGAAAATCAAACAAATGTGAATGAAGAAGAGAGGTACCTAGGTTGCAGTAAGACAGGCATAGGCAACCTCGGCCCACCAGATGTTTTGAGACTACAACTCCCATGATCCCTAGGTCAGTGTTTCCCAACCTTGGGCCTCCAGATGTTTTTGGCCTACAACTCCCATCATCCCTAGCTAGCAAGACCAGTGGTCAGGGATGATGGGAATTGTAGTTCAAAAACAGCTGGAGGCCCAAGGTTGGGAAACACTGCCCTAGGTAACAGGACTAGTGGTCAGGGATAATGGGAATTGTAGTCCCAAAATATCTGGCGGGCCGAGGTTGCCTATGGCTGCAGTAAGATGACAACGTTGCAGCAGAGGCAGTATTGAAAAGTCCTTGTTACAGCTTCAAACCCATTAAAGGGCTTTCCACCTGAGTAATCATTCATGCATAGTTTCTACTTTTATACAGCTATACTATAACAGGAGTTCTCTGGGTACTCACAGGAAGCAAACCAAAACAAACCTAATAAAACAACAAGAAAAGCAAAACACAGAAGCATAATTTAAAACACAATTATAAATAGAGTGGCCCAGAGGTAAAATGTATGTCATTTAAAAGGTCTGGGTGAATAGACTTGTCTTCAGCAGGTGCAAAAAAGGACCATAAAGATGATACCACCATCATGCATGTTGTTGAATCCCCCCAAAACAGTTGTCTTACGTGCTGATAAAGAAAATAGAATATTGTTAGAAGGAGACGCTGTGTTCAGTCAAGCCATGGAGCTTGATTTCCAGGAGGCAGTGGTGGCCACCAGCTTGGATGGCTTTAAAAGAGAATTAGAAAAATCCATGGAGGAGGAGAGGGCTGTCAATGGCTCCTAGTCATGGTGGCTTCATTCCACCTTCACAGCTGTAGGCAGCAGTGCTTCAAAATGCCACTTGCTGGAAACCATGGGAGGGGAGAGCGCTACTCTTGTGCTCAAGTTCTGCTCCCTCGTTCGCCACTGTGAGAACAGGATGAACCAAAACAGTCCCCAAAAGCAAAGGTGTGAGCGTTTAACTCTCATGTCCCAAGATAGTTTATTTTTCACCAGTTCCAACTGGTCCCAACTGCTTGAGCGACTAAAGGTTAATTGGTTAGTCTACCAATTATATCTAATCATTTTGGACAAATGTAGTTGCCTTATGCTGAACCAAACTATCCCAGGCAAGAAAGGGTTTTTCCTGTCTGTTATTTAAATGGAGGAGGGGGGAAACTGTTTAACTGAACATGCCAGTTTGGATCTGATATCTGCATGAACAGGTTGTTAATATTAATGTTTGATGTTTTATTATTTATTTATTTTAAATGTGTGTTTGAAGCCACCCAGAGTATAAATATTAAATTATTTATTAATTTATTTATTAATTAATAATAATAATAATAATAATAATAATAATAATAATTTTATCCCTAAGCTCAGTGACAGAGAATGCTATGAGTGCAAAAAACTCCAGGTTCAATCCCTGGCATATCTAGGTATGGATGCGAAAGATTGGAGAGCTGCTGCCAGTCAGTGTTGACATTACTGAGCTAGGGGGACCAATGGACTGACTTGATATAAGATCACTTCCTTTGTTGCTTTACCAATGAGCTATAGGCTCTCTTTCATTTTCTTTGGATTGCAGTTGACTATGGTCTGGACAATAACACCATTTACTTATATTGGACCAGGAAAGTAGCTTTCCTCTGCCCAACTGGCTTCCTCCACTCGATTTGTATAGTTATTGAGCTATTGCTGCTGGATTGTAGATAGGAGGAAAGCTGTTCCTCTTACTCTCTACAGCAGGGGTAGCAAACATGTTGTCCCCCAGATATTGTTGGATTGCATCTCCCATCATCTCTGAGCACAGACCATGCTGGTTTGGGCTAACGAGGGACAGAGTCCAGCAACGTCTTGAGGACCACAGGTTCCCCAACATTGCAGAAATGACTGCAAACAGCCTCATAGTGTGTTCATTCTAGAAAGCAGGTGGTTCATAATGCCTTTCCAAATACAGCATCTCTTCCTCTTAGCAAGCCAGCACCTTCAAGTCCTAAGATCCTGCTTCTGTACAATGACTTTTTCATTTGAGCCCCAGACAGGAAAGCCCCTGTCAGCCAAGGACAGTGTTTGTGCATGCCACCCGAAACCTCACAGAATACCAACCTCATTGTAGTAGGGGCTGATCCCAAATTTAATTCTCGTCCTGAACACGTAATCCCCAATAGAGACTTTGACCACCGGCTTGATGTTGTTTTCTTGCAGCTGCCGGCACTCTATTATTCCAACTCGCACCTAGAATGAGAGAGACAACATGTTGGCCACACTCTGAAAGCATCTGTGATCTGTTGTCATAGTCTATGGCCAACACGCAGGTGAGCAACACCCAGAATGGAGACATGCTTGGAGAAAGGGCCAAAATAAGAGAACAAAGAGGTGGAGGTGACAAGGGATAGTGGAGCTCAGACTCCAGGATGTAAGCCAGTGGGTAGGAATGGAAGAAGGCAGCATTTTCTGGTTCGCCATGTATATGTCACACGCTCCACTGTTCCATTGCAGTTCATCTTCTGCCCAAGCCTGCATTACTTCTCTCACTATCCACTGAAGTGAAATTACATAATAAATGTAATCTACATAATTAATCAACTGAATTGCATTGTCACTACATTATTACACCCTATTCATTCTGATGCAAAGGACAGTAAGAGCTGTTCGACAGTGGAATTTGCTGCCAAGGAGTGTGGTGGAGTCTCCTTCTTTGGAGGTCTTTAAGCAGAGGCTTGACAACCATATGTCAGGAGTGCTCTGATGGTGTTTCCTGCTTGGCAGGGGGTTGGACTCGATGGCCCTTGTGGTCTCTTCCAACTCTATGATTCTATGATTCTATATGTAGTGCAAATGGGGAAGAAACGTAATCAATGATGTATCATTGGTGGACTGAAAGCAAAAGCAAATACTGATTGTATTTACTAGATTGATTTATGTCCCAGATATGGGACAAATAAGTGAACACTGACAATTTATGGTCCCACTTCCATTTTTGTTGGAATTCTCTGACATCTTTACCGGTGAGTTACATCCAAGGGAAAATAGTTGAGATAGAAAGAGGAGACTTTATAGCAGCGGAGGCCAACTAGTCATCATCCAGATGTTGTTGCACCTGATCTCCCATTAGTCCCAGCCAGTATGGCTGCAACTGGATGGCATCAGGATGGCAGAGGATGTCTTAAAACAATGATTATTCCTACATTTTGACCTCAGCAGTTGGACCACCTTACCTGAAAGACTTGCTTCTTGTCGACCAACACTTTCTTGGGTGTGGGCACTGGCGTTGCCTCTTGGATATCTGTTTCCTTTGGAACCAGTTCTTCCGTTTCAGAATCCTTTGCAAAGATGGGGCAGCAAACTGGTGAAGACCAGAAATAACAGTGCTGTAACGTCTATTGTTTCCATAGCTTTCCCCCCTAAATATTTGAAGCAATATAATGCACAGAATCTCTGAAATGATACAAGAATTAATCAAAGGCGAAGAGAAATCTTTCCTTCTGGGGATCTCCTGGGGCTAATGTGTGGTTCAAACACACAGGAGTGAAGGTGGTGTTGCTTACATTGCAGCGCAGTCTGCTGCACACACATGAAATGTGCAGACGTACGTATGAAAAACACAGACAAAGTCAGTGGGACCCATAAGGGGCATAAGAAGGTGAGCAATATAATCTTTGAGCAATATAACTGATAGAAATAATAATACAAAGGAACAGCAATTGTACATAAAAACACAAGCAAAATAGACTCACCTTGTAGGGAAAAAATCAAATAGACTGAAAATATAAATTTCCCTAGGAAGGTAATGAGGTGTTTAAGATTTCATTGCTTCATCAAAATCATCTTAGAAATGATGACTTTCTCAGGGTTGGCAGTTGAACTCTCTGGTTCAGTATTTAGAGGCCCATCATGGAATGAGGACCCAAGCTTGTGGGCTGGTAATCAATACTAGGTAGGCATCAGTCCCCAAGCCAACTGCATACTTACTAAATTTCCTGAAATCATGTTTTTTTGATGGCAGATCTGTTGCAGGTTCTGCAGGGGAAAAGCAGATCTTCACAGTGATGGTACACTGAAATGTTGAGTCAGGTGAATGTGTATTAGTTTGAAAGCAGCT
Source organism: Podarcis erhardii (assembly GCF_964252035.2). Lineage (NCBI taxonomy): Eukaryota > Metazoa > Chordata > Lepidosauria > Squamata > Lacertidae > Podarcis > Podarcis erhardii. The sequence continues at coordinate 3,910,393 of NC_138511.1, forward strand.
AAAGTGAAAACAAAAAGGGGTTCCCAAGCAAACCCCACCTGAAACCTAAAGAAAGCAGCCTGGCCTGCTCACATCCCTAGACCAACAGCCTGAACTGCAGAAATCACTGGGCAAGTTTTTAACAGTATGGATATAAGAATCCTTATCTTCTCATGTCTGCTATAGCCAGTGTGCACCCACACTGTAGATACCAGGCCCCCCTAATAAATATTTGTGGATTCTTCTCTGAATGTTACGTTTTCCTTTAGAAATAATTATTTTAGCTTATCTATGCAGGCTGCTATATTCACTCATGGTAAGGAAGGGTTTTCTCAGGGCAACCAGATGAGAATTTTCTGTACGTCAGATGAACGTCAACTTCTTCTTAATTTCTTCCAGGCTGCTGGTGTGCCTCAAATATCTTCCACATTGTGAGTTTCGGTTGCCTTTATAATTACTTAGAGGGCTATTAATTTTGTGGATTTATCTGCAAGACTGCCTTCTGCACTTTTTCTCCAGCCACACTTGCTCTGGCCTGTCACTATTTTGGCCATTGCCAGAAAAGTTGCTGGGATGGCTGACAAGCACTGAGGCTCTTTCACAACTGGGTCTATGGCTGCTTTTAGCCTTTTACTCTGGGACTGGCATCCTTCACTCACTTAAATTTATGGATAATACAGATCCCATCACCACATAATTGCATTTCAGTGTTTTTATTCTACTTATCCGCCCTGTGGAATGCCCTCCCATCAGATGTCAAAGCGATAAACAACTACCTGACATTCAGAAGACATCTTAAGGCAGCCCTGTTCAGGGAAGTTTTTAATGTGTGATATTTTAGTGTATTTTTGGTTTCTATGGAAGCCACCCAGAGTGGCTGGGGAAACCCTGCCAGATGGGTGGGGTACAAATAATAAATTATTATTATTATTATTATTATTATTATTATTATTATTATTATTATCCTACCTTTATAGACCCAATTTATGGTTTTGTGTGTGTGCAATAATAAGAAATTGCAGCACTGTCCTGTGCTGTATAGACTGGCAAAATGCTACTGAGGTGTATTGGGACTCCCGTGCCTTTAAACATTTTAAATCAACATGGAATGGACTGTCGCTGAATAGACTTGTGAGTAAATATTATAGGAAGATTTAAGTTATGGGAAGAGCATTGCTGGACAATCGAATGCTATCTTTCAGTGCCATGCCCTTCCTCATGACCAGTGTTTACAAACTTCTAAATAGGTCCACTTCAGCAAAGGTCCCTTCTAAGGTTATTTAAAAGCACCCTGTTGATTCTACTTCCAAATAATTATGGAAAAGCAACACCACAGCAGGGAACCCTAGAGGGGAGGCAACCCACATCAGCATTGTGGGTATTTTCCTATTTGGTGTCTTCCAGATGTGCAGCCAATTCCTATCAGCCCTTGTCAACATAGCCGATTCAGGGATGATAGGTGCTGGAGTACGGAACATCTAGAGGGCAGAAGGTTGAGGAAGGCTGATCTAGAGGGCACTCATTGTAATCTTGTCCTGGGCCCACTGCCTCTCACTCAGATGCTCAGATGGACACCCAGATCCCCTCATCATTCACACACAGACTCCCCTTTCCTAGCATACCCCAGTTGGTTTCAGATTGTCATCCCTCAGTGCCAGGTTCTTGATGTTGATCAAAGTTCTGGGTCTTTCAGAAGCAGCTCCTAGGGCTATGCTAGCAAAGCCAAAATCCCTAGAGTAGGAGATATAAGGGGAAGTCGTCAAAGAGCTTCAAAGCCAGTGCAAAAGTTAGCAGTGTGTTAGAAGGAGACCCCCTTCCCAACATGGTGCCCCCCAGATGTTTTGGACTACAACCCCACAGCATCTATGCTGCCTATGCTGCCTGCGGCTGATGTGAGTTGTAGTCCAAAACATCTGGAACGTTCCACGTTGGGCAAAGTTGGGTTAGGAGGAAGCAGACAGGAGTCAGACCTCCCAGCCCACCAAAATCCACTTCCTTCCACAAAGATGCTAATATTTTGTAACACGTAAATGGCTGTGACATGCCAGGTTCCCCTGGCAATGTCAAGAACATGCTAGAGTCAGCTGTTAATTAAATAATAATAATAATAATAATAATAATTTATTTATTTAAATTATTTAAATTATTTATTTATTTATAATTAAATTATAAATAATTTATTTATTTATAATTTATTTATTTATTTATTTGAATTATGGTGCTGGAGGAGACTCTTGAGAGTCCCATGGACTGCAAGAAGATGAAACGTATCCATTCTGAAGGAAATCAGCCCTGAGTGCTCACTGGAAGGACAGATCCTGAAGCTGAGGCTCCAGGACTTTGGCCACCTCATGAGAAGAGAAGACTCCCTGGAAAAGACCCTGATGTTGGGAAAGATGGAGGGCACAAGGAGAAGGGGACGACAGAGGACGAGATGGTGGGACAGTGTTCTCGAAGCTACAAACATGAGTCTGACCAAACTGCGGGAGGCAGTGGAAGACAGGAGTGCCTGGCGTGCTCTGGTCCATGGGGTCACAAAGAATCGGACACGACTAAACGACTAAACAACAACAACAATTTATTTATACCCCACCCATCTGGCTAGGTCCACCCACTATCCCCTGGAATTTGATGGCAGTGTGTGCCTGAGACATTAAACATGGAGTTTACCCTTTTGTACATCTTTCTTAGTATTGTAATAACTATAATTTGTTATTTGTACCCTGCCCATTTGACTGGGTTGCCCCAGCCACTCTAGGTGGCTTCCAGCATATATAAAAACATAGTAAAATATTAAACCTTAAAAAGCTTCCCTATACAACTCAGTAGTTGTCCAGATGAGAACTGGGGCCATGGTGGGCATGGGGGGGCTTGAACTCTGCCACATGCCTGACAAAAGCCCATGACCTACTTGCACCAGGAAGGAAGCTGCTGTTGTTGCAATGTGTAGCTGCAGGGGGATGGCAAGATTTGTAAAAACTTTGGCAGGGGAGGGAGGGGTTAATACACCAACCCATGCACCATTCCCAATTCTTCTCTCCATCATAGAAGTTGCATATTTTAAATTTTTTTTTGGATTTTATTGTGCTTCCTAAAGGCCATGGCAACATCCAAAGAAGGAAAAGGAAAGGAAAGGAAACAAAAACAAACAAACAAAAACACAGCAGTCTCTAAATACTACAGTTCCATTAGATGGTACACTTCATGTGACCTGCAGTTTTGCCCTGAAGGTAGATGGATCTTCATTCCAGTTTACACAATTAGCAAAAAAGAGAGATAATCCCCCTACTGCTCCCTAGACCTTTGCATGTGTAGAAGAATATACCATATTTGAATACCCCACCCCCTCAAAACACACATAGAAAACCAGCACATCGTGAATAAAGCTTCAGTCTGATGCCTGTAGACGAGACGGAACAAGTGCTCAAGGTTAAGAAACAAAACAGAAACCGGGGCTGGATGACTGTTGAGAACACACTAGAACTCAGGAATGGGTTCTTAGCGCGCGCGCTCTCTCTCTCTCTCTCTCTCTCTCTTTCTTTCTTTCTTTCATATTTATATACCACTGTAGCATAGAAATATACCACAGCAGTTTACAGCAATAGAACCTTATTAAAAAACATCCAGTAAAATAATAAAAAATTAAAAGTAAGTTAAAAGCAAACAAATTAAAACAAACACCTGTAGACTGGTGTGGAAGATGAGGTACTCTGAATTGCCTGTATAGGCCTGATGGAATAGAAAAGTTCTTAGCAGGCATTTGAAAGTACAAAAGACACCTGCTGAATCTCTATTGGCAGTGGTGGACTGATGACACGAAAGGACCTGTTTCCTGTTGTTGAGCCCCACCAACTCTGGGAATGGTCAGAGATGTTCCTGCAGATGATTGTGGTGGGATACAAGGGTTCAGGCAATCCCTGTGGTATCCTGAACCTAAGATGTTCAGGGCTTTGTAAATTAATACAAGGAGACTGAATGTGGCTCAGTATTAGACGGGCAGCTCATGCAGCTGTTTTAACAGTGGTGCCACATGTTTTCAACAAAAAGCTCCCACCAGTGCTCTGGCCACAGTATTCTGCACAACCTGGAGCTTCTGTATGAGGCCCAAGGGCAGCCCCACATACAACGCTTTACAGTAATCTAGCCTCAGAGTTACCAGTGCATGGATTACAGTGATCAGGACGTCTACTGATGTGTAAAACTAACATTGGGGTGTGCGCGCGCAAATGTTCAAAGGTCCATCCTCCCTCATCACCCCCTCCTGCACTGTGGAACCTCTCTGCACAGTTTAGGACTCTGATCTTCCAGGGTTCTAAATCACCTGGGGAGCCTCCACTAGGGATGGATGAATTAGTACCAATTTCAGGTGCTCTCAGTTTCTCCTTTTCCCACTCTTAAGTTCAGCTTTGCACATTTCTACATCTATTCGTGGTTTGGCTTTGTTTTCGTTGTGAAAGTTCCATCAGAATTTTAGTGCAGCATTTTCATAATAATAATAATAATAATAATAATAATAATAACAACATTTTTTTATTTATACCCGCCCTCCCCAGCCAAGGCCGGGCTTGTATGCAATTCTGCCTCATATGCCCAATTTTGCAAAACAATTTCTCGTGGTATAATGCATTTTTTTGGTTATATCCCTAATATATACATTAATATGCATACTTTACCCGAGAACATGCATTTCTGTACGCATGACTTAGCTAGAGAATAGCATTGCAAATGGGTCCTTCACCGGTGTATGCAAAGCAAGAATGGTCCCTGACCCCCAGATGCTCCATTTTGGCTTCCTTCTGGTGGCTCACCTGTCAACAGCTTTAGTGCTCCACTCTCGGAGGTGGACAGTCACAAAAGGGTCGCTGTCCAACAACTCTCCATCCAAATACCACACCAGGGTCTGTAGGGAAAGCAAGAAAAGCAGTCAGCGGCTGATGGTGCTAGTCACTCACCTTGCCCTGGACAAGATGGTCCTGGGTGGGTGGTCCTGGCTCCTGCACGATGTGCCAGTTTTGAATGGGAACTGAGTCATTGCTCAGTTTGTATTGGAAATGTGGTGTCTGCCTGCAAAATGTAGTGCCCAACCTGGTGTTGCTGCTACTGTGGCTATCCTCTAAAGAACCTCTTTGTTTAAGGGGGTGGGGTGGAATGAGGTGAGCAGGAAAAGTGCTATGCTGCGTAAACTGACAGGTTGGCTGGGTTGGAACTGGCTGGTGATGAATCCTTCTGAATCATAATCATAATCATAATCATGATAATACTGGGTCCTTAGCAGATGGTTGATTATTTTGGTTGCTGATACTGGGCCTGAGCAAAAACATATTTTATTTCTGTTTTTCCCTCGGGAGTTGTCTTGTTAATTTTTTTTTTTTGATACGAGTTCATAGATTAGTCATTCTTGCTCCTTGGTGTCTCTAGAAGTTTAATCCCAAAGTGCTGGGTAGATGCATCTGATCTCTGAAGCATGTAAACAGGAACAACCACCCAACAGTTGCAATCCGTGGAACTGTCCCTGTCACATGTGCCACAAAAGATTCATTCCTTAATTTTATGATGTTTTAGTGTGTCACCACTCACACTTCGGAATTTCTTGCCTCCTCTTTGTGGCTGCTTCAAACATCTTTGTTTAGGCAAGTCTATCCAAACATTTTCTTTTATTGTTTATTAGGTTTTAATAGCTTTAAGCATTTTCAACTGTTTTTATTGTTCCTTTTAATATTCTGAGTAAATCAGTTAAGAGTTTTACTACAGTCAAGCAGCTTGCAGTATCTATTTTGTTAAATATAAATGAATGAATAAATAAAAACCCCTTTTCTAGAAGGTCTGCTTGTCTAGGGTCAGGTGCCAGGGGTTCTGGATCAAAAACTCCCGGAATCTAGGTTCTGTGCTTACTGCTAGGGTGTTTGAACAAGAAACCCACATCCCTCTGGCCTGGGGAATCAGGTGGTCTTAGAGGGACAATCACTTGCTCCTGGGTGATGGGAGAGAGCTACCCCAAAGGTTCAACTGCTTTCCCTTATGAGTGAGGGAGACCACCATGCTGGTCGGACTAGCAGTCTTTGGGATGCCCACTTGCACGTTGCACAAAAGAAGAGGGACGCAGATCTGCATCGCTGCTTCATAATGTAGTTTTATGGATGGGAAAAACAGACCACATTGTTTTCAACTATGCTTCATTTTTTAAGCAACTCTTGGTCCCCACCCCCCATTCCAATCACATTTTATAAATCTGTACTGCCAATCTTTTAATATCTTTGGTGACACTCTATCTTTGGTGTTATCAAAAACAGGAATTAAATTTCAGGAAGAGCTACCATTTTTAAGGCAGCCATTAAAGGTTCTTTAGCTTTAAACAGGGCAGCCGGCAGTCCTTTTGCAGGGTAGGGCACACGGCCTCCCAGGCAGTCTTCCTGCCAGTCTGCTCGTCTTCACACCATACATTTAAAGTGCTATGAAGTCTAAATTCAATATCGATATTCTAGAAGGTAAAAATAAAGTACTATCAAAAACATACGATTTATTATTGGATTGGTATACGAAAGACGAAGAGATAAAGGAAGCCATGGTTAAATGGGCTGTTGATTTTGGCCATAATATCGATTTTGATGCTTGCCAAGAACTATGGAATGTAAACATGAAATTTACAGCTTGCACTGCCTTAAAGGAGAATTTGTGGAAAATGATCTACAGATGGCGTCTAACGCCGGTAAAGCTAGCAAGGATGTATAGAACAAAAAATAAGAAATGTTGGAAGTGTGGAGAGGTGGAGGGTGACCTCTACCATATGTGGTGGACCTGTAGTAAAGTGAAGGGCTTTGGGGAATTAATCTATAACAAACTTAAAAAAAATCTTTAAATATACTTTCCCCAAAAGACCTGAAGCTTTTCTACTGGGATTGATTGGAAAGGAAATTAAAAAAAGATAAAAACCTCTTTCTATATGCCATGACAGCAGCCAGAAATATGTTAACTCAGAATTGGAAAACAGACATAATACCGAATATAATGGACTGGCAGGTTAAAATGATGGACTACGCAGAACTGGCCAGACTATCAAGAAAATTAAGAGATCAGGACGAGCAGAAGTTTCAAGAAAATTGTTCCGGGTTGGCGCCATAGCCGAATGGCGGATTCCCTCCGAGCTCCGGAGGGAGTCTGCTCGACAGGGGTCGGGTCCTGCCGCGCCGGCGACGCGGGGTCCCTCAAAAACCATGGGCGTGGAAGCCCGTGGACCTGGTGACTCGGTGGGCACCGTTTGCGCCCTCCCCGACCCGCGAAGGAGCCTTTTTAAAGGCTGCGGAGCGGAGGACGGGGAGCGGCGCGGTGCTGTGAGTCTTCTGCTTCCCCTGCCGAGCGAAGCCGCATGCCATTCGACGGAGAGCGCTAACTTCTTCTTTGGAAAAATTTGGATTAAATCTAAAAACAGCAACCCGTGAGTAACTTGGAAATTGGATTAAAATTTTTTTTGGATTTGGCATGAGCGGGGGAGGTGCAAAAAGGAAGTCCATCTCCCCCTTATTGTATACAATCTAAAGCAAGGATTTTGACTACTAAGGTCGAGAGAAGAGTCTTTTTTTTATCTGATAAAAGTTATTAATTCCACGGATTGACAGTATAACTAATTGTGCTGGAGGAGAAGAGTTATTTTTTGAGTTAAAGTGCCACTCATCCCGGGACCGGGAGCGATCTGCGAGAGGAGCCTGTGGAGGAAACATAGAAGATTTTGACAGCTGTCAAACTAGTGCAAAAGTCGGAAAAAATAGAGAACTTTGTTTCCGATGTCTTTGCTGGTTACATTTGATACAATATAGTTAATTGTTGAAAATAAAGAAGAATTGAAACAAACTAACTTGGCTTTTGGGTTGGAAGTGAAAGGAATACTGAACAACCAGAATCCCTCTAGTGGGGGTTCAGGGACATTACAAAAATGGAAATAGGTCAAAAAATACTAGCAGACCTGGATGAGGTTAGGTTTCTCGTGAGAAAGTTGTGTAAGCTACAAGAACAAGGTCATGTTTTGTCTACAAGTGCCACAACTTTGAAGCCAACAGTAAAGGAATCTACTGAGCTGGAAAAGGACTTGATGTACAAAATCCAGGCAGCTGAACAAGAAATAAATTCTGAGCAGGAGGAGCAGGAAGGAGGGGCTGTAATGTTGCAGAAGACAAAGGAGAGCCGGAGGCCTGTCAAGATGGACATAAAAGAAAGTAAGAACTGGATGACAAAAACTGGGTTTGAATTGGAAAATGAGGAATGGAAGGATCTCCTTTTGTGGAGATCTGAAGACCTAGGCTTTGCAAATCTGATCAAGGTGGAAGATGGAACCTTTTGGCTATTTGGACTTAGAAGGATTGAGAATCAAGATTTGAGCTCAACTTTTAAATATGGAGATCCGGCTGGAAGGAACATGGACATTATAGGGATAGTGCCCCTCCGAGACTTGGTGTTTAATATAAAAGACTTTCAAAGAAACCGGCAGAGAGGGACTGAGAGAGATTTAAGGGCCTCAGACGTGAGGCTGCCGGGCTGATAACAGATGGACTAATGGACAATGGCTTGGGGATCAAAACCAGGGAAGGGAGGGTGGGGTCTGGAAATCCAAAAGGTGTACTAAAATATTCTGATTTATTCTATCTTTTTTTCTTTCTATGTTGTCACTAGCATTGAAATGGGGAATTCGTGGAAGGAGACCTGGGCCGATCTTAGAAAAAGTTTTTAAGTATAATGATTGATGTATATATGCTAAAAGTTGATATATAAAGTGAATTTAATATAATAACAAACTAAGGTTAAAAATTTAGGGAGAAGAACTTGTTGAACAAATTTTTGGACAGGGAATACAAGAAGGGGAGGCGAGGGGAAGTTGTGGAAAAAAGGCATTGAAAATATGGATTGTAAATGTTGAATTTTTCTTTTCTTTTTGTTTTTTTTTTCGTTTTATGAATTATTTGAAATTCTAATAAATATTATTTTTTTAAAAAAAAGAAGTTTCAAGAAAATTGGAGTAAATATTTGATGTATATAAGAAACAATTGTAAATCTTTGAAGACACTGGTAGGGTTGGAATAACTCTTACAGCGTGTAGTTGATAATATGATATATAAAGTACGCCACATTAGAATTTTATTTGATACTTACCAAAGAAATGGAGGGAACTCAGAGGCATGATATGCAACCTATATTTGTGTAATTTATGAATGTATGTATGTTTACTGAAAATCAATAAAAATTTAATTTGCAAAAATAAAAATAAAAAAATAAAGTGCCCATCCCCTGCAAGTCTCCTAGAAAAACTGGGATATCCCCTTTTGTCTTGCAAGAGAATGGCAGTCATTTTGGGTGCTGTGATCTTGTGTGATTTTGTGCCGTGATTCCATCCGAAAAAGCACTTTTTTCAGGGCTGCAATCTTGCGCAGCATCCCCAAACACGTGTTTTTTGGCACAATGCCCCTAATGGCCGCTGTTCTCTTGTGAGAAGGAACAAGCAGATGGTGTCTGGGAAGATGGCATCCTGGTTTTTACCTTCAAGGAGTTGAGGGATGTGCAGTCCTGGCTTCCTCAGAAGCATCATGGAAAGTAGCTGTTAGGAGACCCCTATTCCTCTCATAGAGCTACAATTCCAGGAGTTCTTTTTGAAGAAAGATTGAGTGGTAAACCACACAGAGAACGGCAGTTCTGTGAGGGGAAACAGGGATGCCCTCAGAACTCTCAGCACCCTTAACAAGCTACAGCTCCCAGAATTCTTTGGCAAAACTGTGACGGTTTAAAGCACTTTAAATGGATGGTGTGGATGTGGCCACAGACAAGTGACTGAGGCCATCAACAGGATTAAAGAGTTTACCTCATTCCAGACGGGATTCTGTTCCTTCTGCACAACTCTGGTGTCCCTGTGAATATCTAAAGGGGGGGAGGGGGGACACTGTCAATGAATATGACTAGCATAGGTCTCCTTGCTCAGTACACCTGACAAACAGCCATGTCCATGGATCATCCCTGTGTTCTTTTGAGAGAAACCACATCCATTCCCAGGGAGCCGACTGGCCTCTGGCCGCATTGGGTTGTATTCAGAGTAGCTCTGAATAACAAGTCCACTCAGTACACGGATTTCCACTAGCACCGTGGGATTTCCTCCTGGTTTTCTCTTCTGGGTCCCCCCTAAACCTGTTTTAGGGAGCAGGAGCAGATTTGGGGCAGATGAGTCTTGTTGCAAAAGTGGAAGTCCTTGTGTTGGTTGGAGACTGCCCATTCTGTCCTAGTGTTTGGCAGACCCCAGGATGGAAACAAAGTTATACCCAATGAGGTTTCCAACTCACAATAATGCAAACAAGACCCGGAACTTTGTAAAAATGTAGTGTTGTGCACACCCCAGTCTCTCTGAGCAGCAAGAATTCCAAAGTTCAGCTTTGGGTCCAGCACAGAGAAAGAGCTGCTTCTGGGTCTCTAGCTTCCAGTATCAGCTAAAACCTTCTTTAAAAAATGGGGTGTTTTTTAATGGACAGGGCAGTTTGTGAGAAATTTAGCAAAGTAATGCCAAAGTAACATTTTGTCCACCACCTTGTTTCAAAATAGTGCCCTGTGTCCAAGCATCAAGAAAGGCAGCCTCTGCCACCTCAGGAACCCGCATGCCAACTTTGGCAATAGAGCAATTTGTGTGGGATATGGGAAAAGGTGGGATATGAATGGCAATGAATCAATCAATAATCAAACATTTATTGGCCTCTTCTCTCTTTTTTCCTATACCTCGGAATAACTGCTAGCAGAATTTGGACACTGCTTTAGACACTTGTACCATGGTGTTACCTTTGTGACCTTCAGTTCATGGGCTATTACCTTTAGATATGTAGTTTTATATGACGATAACCTACCATATTGGGAAACTTCACTCCTCCTTCAGCTCCGTCATTAGAGCTTTTTTCAAAGGTTGCCATGGGAACGCTGGCTTTTTTATTATTATTCCACACAAAGTTTGAAAGTAGTTCTTGCCAGTTCAATAATAGCCCTTTGTCATTCTTTATAATGACAAGTAGAAAAAGCATCCTAGAAATTATAGTCATTTTTAATACCGCTTCTTAACCTAGCCATGAAAGATCAATCTGGGACTATTGTTTAAAATCTTCTGTCGCTGCGGCCATCATTGGTTCATAATTTATTTTTAAAGCAGTGCTTTGCTTATGCTCTTTAAACTTCCTTTTACAGGACTAGCAGGATTGCAAATGAGATCTAGAAGTTTGACTAGCTCAAGGGAGAGGGAGTTCACTTGCATGTAAATCAGCAATAATCAGAGATGAATGTAATCTGTGTTTTAAACATGAAAATGACATTTTTCCTCCTAAGTTCCTCCACATAGGGATGCTGGTGGTGCTGTGGCCGATTGGAAGGTTGGCGGTTTGAATCCCTGTAACGGAGTGAGCTCCCGTTGCTCTGTCCCAGCTCCTCCCAACCTAGCTGTTTGAAAGCACGCCAGTGCAAGTAGATAAATAGGTACTGCTGTGGCAGGAAGGTAAATGGTGTTTCCGTGCGCTCTGGTTTCCGTGACAGTGTTCTGTTGCACCAGAAGCAGTTTAGTCCTGCTGTCCACATGACCCGGAAAGCTGTCTGTGGACACTTGGCCTGAAAGCGAGATGAGCGCCACAACCCCATAGTCGCCTTTGACGGGACTTAACAGTCTGGGGTCCTTTACCTTTTTACCTTTTTACCTTTTGCATCAGCCTTCATCAACCTGTTGTCCTCCAGGTGTTTAGGACTACAACTCCCATCAGTCCCAGTCAGCAAGTTGTAGTTTGGACACCTGGAGGGCCCAGGTTTGATGAAACACAAAGCTGCCAGACCATCAGTTCATCTAGTTCAGGGTTGTCCACATGGATTGACAGTGGCTGTTCCTTTCACCTGATACTGGAGCTTTTTAAAATGGGGGATGCCAGGGACTGAGTCTGAGACCAACTGCTTTCAAAGCATGGGCTCTGCCACTGAGATGTGGCCCCTTCCCACACTCCAGATGTGTGACAAGAAAAGCTGGTTTGTTGTTGTTGTTGTTGTTGTTTTTAAAAAACCCTGTATTATGCAAACAGCACATTTGAACAATCTCTCCTCAAACCTTTTACCACCCAAATGTCACCCAGCTCTTCCTCTGGGTGCTGGGATTCTATCTGGCTGTTCCCCACACTTTCCAGTACATGTTTGCACAAGGCCAGCCCAATACATTTTGACACCTGAGCTGGATCCCAAAATGGCACCTCCCTCCCCGCCAGGAGGGGAGGGAACAAAGAGCGAAGAAAGATTGACATCAGGATCTCCTGCCCTGGTGAATCTTGCTGCCAGAGGCAATCACTTCACCTTGCCTCGTGGGTGGGCTGGCCCTGTGTTTGCAGTCCTAAGGTCTAGAATCTTTGTTGCAAGTAATCAAGCTGAGATTCTTAGCAAGCTGAATTCTGCAGCTAACACAATATTCAGACGTCCCATGGTAACATGACTTACTTATAACCTTGACAAGAATACAATTGTTCAAAGGCATGTGGAGCTGCATTATTGCTTTACCTCTGAAGGAACCAGTCACATACGTATCAGGGCGATCTTCCTGTTCAAGCTGTAAATGAGCAGACATAACAAAAACACGCAACATCTTGTGCAACCTCCTGCTTTCCCCTCTATTTCTGAAAAAAGCTGATGATGATCCCTTTTGGTTATTTGCCAGGGATCTCTTAAACTATAGATGTCCCCTTAAGTCTCCCTCTCTTTCTCCACGGTTAATAGTCTGCTAATGAGGACCCCAAACCAATCCAATGGTTGATTCCAAAAGACCCCTTTAAAGCCTGTCACTCAATTTTCCCATTTCAAAGGGAATGGAGCCTTCTTTAGCATGCAGATCTAAGGACGGTCGACATCATAAAGGAGAAAAATGGAAGGAAAACTTATAAAAAGTGAGGTCACAATAGGAAGGCAATAAATATTCCATATGTGAACTGCTCTAAGGATGTAACTTTTATGCTTTTAACTTCCTGTTTGGCTGCCATGGCAAATGGCTGTGCCCATAACAGCAGAGCCCTTTTGTGCGAACAATGAGGATAATATGGGAGTAATTATCCTCCCCAAACCCCTCAGGGCCTGGGCTCTGATACCTGCTGCCTGTTCTGAAGGAATGTGGGGGGCAGGGGGCACTGGGCGCAATGCACCGAGCATCTCAGCAACACTCCAAAGCCGATGCCATGAGCAGAGGACACCTGTTTTTTAAGATAAATATTCGGATTTAATTAACAGGCATGCTCTGAACTAGTGGAGATAAAATAACTTGCTAATTTAACCAGCCACTGAGAAGGATTCGATCTGGAGAAAAGACTTTTGTCGCAACTGAAGAACAACTGTTAGAAATACATGAGTGGACGCTAAGCTTAATTACGAAATGGACTGTGCGAAATTTTGACAATGATTCTGGCAATGACCATTAACGAAAAGATGAAAGGAATTCCTGATTGGAGCTAATGTGTTAGTGCAGAGGTACCATCTCATTAGAAGTTGGTAGGAGACCAAAGAGGAGAATTCTGGATATCTGCCCGGGACTAATGATGGACTGTGATGCAGTTAAAATTATCCCTGTGAGCAGAAAACAAAAGTAACTTCGCTGAGAAGCAAGACAGCACAAAGGACTGGCCCACTTGCTAAATTAACTGATGGGATTAATTTTATAGCCCCAGGGGGAGGTGAGCCTTTATTATTCTCTTTTGATATATTTGTACTTGCAGTTTTACATGGTAAACCTCCCCCGAAGGGCAACTGTTTGAAATATGCAAGCGGGCTTCAAAGAGCATTCTGCTGCCATTATGGCTTAAATATAATACTGACTGGGTGAAGATTTTGGCAGCTACACTCAGCGGAAGGATGGAAAGAATTCTGGACTGGAGTTATTGTGTTTTTGCAGAGGTACCAGCATCCTGGGAGATGGAGCAAGATTACAGAGGGGAATTCTGGATGTCTGCCCGGGGCTAATGGTGTCTCTTTGTTTGGGATGTGGCATATTACGGCTCCTGAGAGCAGAAACTGAAAATGGAATTGCTGGAGTGTGGATTACAACAGGGAAAAATATTTCACACAGAACTACGAAGGCGAAAGTTGAACTGACCACTGGTTGCAAAAATAAATGAAAACAAAATGAAGGATTAACATCGGAATGGTTTATTGACTAATTAAGATGATCAGCACTTCGCGAAATTCAGAGCATGGGTCACCCAAAGATATATAATTTGCCACCTATATCTGGCTTTTTTATTGTATTGTAATTTGGAATGTTTTAATGTGGTTTTTATTGGATTATTAAAATGGAAAACTTAATATTATTATTATTATTAAATAAAGTTTTTAAACTATTTGGATTGGCTGAAAAGGTCCCCTGAATGGTCACATTGTATGTGTGTGTGTGTGTGTGTGTGTGTGTGTGTGTGTGTGTCTATGTATGTGTACACACACACACACACAAACTTGTAGAATTTACATAGCCAATCTCAGAAGAGGGAAGTGACCCTTTTAAGATTATACCTGCTGTAACATTTAAATGAAGTAGACATTTCCCCCCTTATAATTATCACTTTTATCTTATGCAAATGTGATCAGTCAGTTGACTAAAAGCCATGTGATTAATGGACTTAGGACTGAACTATGCATCAAGTTGGCTGTACCCTTTGGCCTTTTTAAACTTTAAATGGGAACCTGGGGAGGAGGGTGCTGATCAGGAATCTCAAGTAGGATCTTAGGCACCATTTCCTGTTCTGCCCTGTGTTTGTTGCATTCCACTGTAGTTCCTCTTCTGCCAAAAAACTACTTGCTGGCTGCTGCAGCACAATTGTAATTGCATTATTCTGCTCCATTCATTTCAGTGCAAAGGAAACACAGTGCAAATGACTCAATCAGTCGTGTATTATTTGTGGACTGGAAGCAGCAACAGTGAATACTCACTGGACTGATTTCTGTTCTGGATGTAGGATGAACCTGAACATAAGAAGAACCTCCTGGATCTGGCCAATGCTGCATCTAGGCTAGCTTCTTGTTCCCAGTGGCCAGAAAACTGGCAAGCAGGACCAGTTGGCAGAAGCTCTCCCTCCTCTCCTGTGGTTTCCAGCAACTGGTATCCAGAAGCATCATTGCCTCTGCCTGTGGAGACAGAGCCATGGGAACACCAGCATTTTCCACACTGGTTTCTGTTTTCATCAGAATTCTCTGACATCCCTAATTTCAGGTCTTTCCCACCTGATCCTTTTAGATATCAGGCATGGGTTGCTGGTGGTCACTATTGGGGGCTCTCGGGGCAGAGGGTAGAGCAACAGAAAGCATACCCTCCAACATTTCACCAATGAAAATGGGGAGATCATTTTCCATAATAATAATAATAACAACAATAATAATTTTATTATTTATGCCCCACCCATCTGACTGGGTTGCCCCAGCCAATCTAAGCAGCTTCCAACATATATAAAAACATAGTAAAATTTAAAACATTTTAAAAATTCCCCATACAGGGCTGCCTTCAGATGGCGCATAACTCCATGCCCTCCAACATTTCTCTAATGAAAATAGGGACAACCTAAGGAAAACCTGGGATCAAATCAGAAACTGGGATGGCTTCTGTAAATCTGGGGCTGTTCTTGGAAAACAGGTCTGCAAAAAGTAGACGGAGCCAGGAATAACAAAAGGCAGAGGGAATGGTAGGCAAAGGAAGCCTCAATGAATTTTGGCCTCAGCAGAATTTAGCCAAGGAGGTTCTTAGCTCAGGTCCCTGCCGATACTTACATTAGCTGACATAGAGCCTTATGGCGGAGTGCAGTGCAGGCAATGAGCATCCCGGCCAGGAATGAAACAAACTGCTGGCCTGTTTTTTGTTGCAGCGTTTTGCCACAGCTGTTGCACATCAGTCAAAAGTGCCGCCCTGGGGCATTTGCAATGCTGTGGGTGGGAATCTATTGAAATGGAAACAGAAAGGAGTGACAAGTTCTATGACTCTGTGAGGTTTAATGGAGGGTGTCAAATCTAATTGGACCTGTTCCTGATGGTTCTGTATGCTGTCAACAAGGCATTCAATTAAATCAAGGGAATAATAATCCCTTGGTAGGTGCTGTAGAGAACTGCAGTTTCCCCAGCAAAAGAGAAAAGTCTTGGTTGTGCCCCCTCAAGGACATAAAGTTGTGGAAAGATGTGGAGCTGGACTACTTTAGTGCCAAAGGAAGAGAATCCAGGTGGCCCCCTCCCTTCCCACTAGTTGACAGGGGGCATGATTCACCAGGCTGGGGGGGGGGGTTGTCTCTGCCCATCCCCCCCCCTACAGCTCCCATTCATTTCAGAAGGGTCTGTGCAGCACAACTTCCTGGAGAAGGAGCACAGTGCAGAGAACAGAGGATCTGCTTTGATTGCAGAAGTTCCCAGTCTCTGGCCTCCCTAGCTAAAAGGAAAGGTTCAGGAAGCAGATAGACCTCTCTCTCTGCCCAAGACCCTGGAGAAAAGCTAGCTGCCAGTCTGTGTAGGCAATCTTGGCAGGGGCGTAGCACTGTCCACAGGCGCCAGGGGCAGGTGTGCACACACACCGCAAGCAGGGATGGAGCGTGCTCACCCAGTCCTTGCTGCTGCCGCTGCCAGGCAGGGACAGGGCATGGAGGGTGAAGAGCACCCTCCCCACCTGGTCTCTGCCCAGTGTGTGAGAACCCGCCCATCTCGGCCTGTGTCCTAATGGTATGGTTACCAGATTTTTTTCAATGAATGCGGGGACACTTTTTTTTTTTTTTTGAAGCTGAGTAGCAACAGGGAGTCAATAGTGGGGATGGTGAGGCAAAAGACCCTGGGCCCAAGCACACATGCATATCGTATAAAGGTGCAAAGCCCTTCTTTCCCACTCCGTGAAACATAAATGCACAGGGTTTTTTTTAAAAAAACTGGGCAACGGCGCATCACCCACCCGTGACTCCCGAGCTCCCCCTTCCCCCTTTGTTTTGACAGATCAGAGGAGGTTCATGGGCGGGCGGGCGACCGTTGCCCAGGAGAGGCCAGCCTGGTGGTGCAGTTGGCCCTAGCTGGCTTCAGGAGCTGCTCACTGCTCGCTGCCGTGGCGCCCACCATTTTTCCTGCACCACGACAGTGAGCAGCTCCTGAAGCCAGCCAGAGCCAACTGCACTACCAGGCTGGCTCTGGGCTGCTGAGGCTGAGGCTGCCGCTGCCACGTTTCCTGGGGACAGATTTCCAACTCTGAGGACTGTCCCTGGGAACATCTGGTAACCCTACCCAATGAGACATATGTGCTTTACTTCAGAGCAGACATGCACAGGATTGTGCTGTTATGCACATAAACTTGAGGCCGAGTCCAAAACGGGGTTTCAGTCACTTGGTAAAATGGTTGCTAGTCAGACTTTAGAACTCAAGGCAATTGTTCCCAGGGCAGCTGATAAGAAGGTGTAACAGAGGAGTGGCTGCAGATATGGGGGGGGGGAGAGACAGAAATGGGGTGCATAAAGAAAAGAGGGTGACTGTGACAGAATAGAGAGAGGCTAACTGAATAAGCAGAAAAGAAAATACATACCGGCACCTCCCCTCCCCTAAGTGTGGAACTTACAACTTCATGGTGAGCACTGGCACCATTTTGTTCTTAAAAAAGAGAAAAGCTCTGCAAAGCAGTATGTCCATCTATAAGGGTCTGCTGGTGCAAACAACATTGAAAGCACAGAACTGCTCTTAAACCCTAATAAGCACAAATAACCATGAATACACAAAAGAACGAAAAAGATCCCGCTGGATCAGTCCAATCTTTACGCAGCAGATTTACACCTTGAGGACCCATTTGAGACAGCTTTAGAGGCTGATTTAAAGATCCAGAAGAAGAAGAAGGTGGTGCAGTCATGGGTGGGCTGTACCACTTTGAAATGTGGGTGAAAATCAGGCCTGTAGGAATACAGGTCTGGCCTAGCTTTCTTCCTGGCATGCCAGTTTTCTCTCTGCAGGGATCGTTTTTTTAAGAGGAAGCATTTGACCAAGTCACTTCACGTTTGCAACCTAAACTTGTACAGCAAAGAAGTAGCTTGCTTGATTTATTTATTGTATTTTTAGCCGAAAAGGCTCTCAGAGTAGCTTACAAATATCAGTTCCAAGACAGTCCCTGAACATATATTTAGGCTGCACATATACCATCCATTTAAAGCACACACCCTACAAGAATCCTGGGAACTGTAGTTTCTTAAGGGTGCTGGGAACTGTAGTTGTAAATGAGGGGTAACTACGGTTTTTAGAGGAAGTCTTCAGAGAGGGTGTTTTAAATGCATGGTGTGTACACAGCCCTACTAATGATTCTTAAAACAATGGGGGAGGGACTCCAAGCCATTAGGGAAGTAACCTTACAGGGTTTATTATATTATTCTTTTTTTACACACATTAATATGCAATGGAAAAGCACTTTTATATGTGACTAACGCTTGATACTCAATGAAGCCTTTTGTTCAGAAAGTTTTGACCATTGTATCACCTCAGATATTAATGCACCTCACCTAATCCTCTCTGCGTTATTAGGGGAAAATCAAATGGATGCAACCTCTTTGACCTTAACTTTTCCTATTAAGTTACTCAGGCTTACGGACAGAACCTGCTCTCTCTTGGAACATTGTCTTTATCCCCTAGACCACATAAATTAGGGATCTGCAAATATCTATCATTACCCATATTGATGGAATATATAGTGAAGGTAACAGATTTATTTGGAGTTTTAGGTTGTTTTGTTGTTGTTGTTGCTGCTGTCGCTGCTGCCCCTAAAGTAATTTCAAATCCTTCTGAGGTTTTTCATTGTTTTTGTTCATTAGTAATAGTAAATAGAAAAGAAAAGAAAAAAGCATCAGCACAAAAATCTGAGATTTTTTAAATAGACATCTTAATCAACTGTAATTTCACAAAATGAATTTGCTGTTTTGTGATTGAATGCCCCCTGCTGTCCAGCCCTGTTCTTAAGGTTCTGATTATGTTCTGATTATGTTCTGTTCTGATTATGGAACATCAGGGGATCTTCTTTTCTCTAACTGGGGAAGTTTGCTCTTCTGCAGATTTCCAAACTGTTTAGCTTTTTGGAGACCTGCTGCTTCTTCCTTCTTCAAGGCAGCTCTACCCTCATGACACCTGAGGGAGCAGACCTCTCTCTCTGCTGCTCCAGAAGATTCTTGATGTTCCACAATCAGAAGGCAATTACCACAAGAACAAGGCTGGACAGCAGGTGACATTCAATCACATTCCTGCAAGTTCATGAAATTATAGTTGATTCGGATGTCTTGTGCAACAAACCTGCTTCCCCAAAACCTAAGACTTTTATGCTGATGTTTATTTTATTTCAATTGCAAATGAAAGCCCCACCCTCTCCCTCCTTTGAAATTGCATGAATGGAAGCACCAGAGTAAGGAGAGAGGGAAGGGGAGACTGAAAGGGTTTTGTGGTACAGGGCACCCTTCTCCAGGGCAGAGGTGAGAAACCAGTGGCTCCAGTTCCCATTATCCTCAACCCCTGATGGCTGGGACTGATGGGAGTTGGAGTCCAACAATATCTGGAGAGCCACCGGTTCCCCACCCCTGCTCTAGGGACATGCTGTGCTCTTCTGCATCTGTAAATAAAATGGCATTTTTCAATAGTTTCATGAGTCTCTCCTGAAGGGGAGGCTTTCCTCTCTATTTCTGGACCGTTTTAGGGTTGGTAGTCATTGAACATTGACTCAAGGGTTACCTTATTGGCCATCCCATAACTACCTAAGCCTTGAGGTCTTTTCAAAAAGTACTAACTTACTAGCTGCCTTGCAGTCACAGAGACAACCACAGAGTTTGTGGTTGAGTCTCCAGTGAAGACAGCTATGATTGTAGGTCACAATGAAACAAAGGCAAACATCTTCCATCCTCCCTCCTTTGGGGCAGGTAACTTTTTGTGTTTCATTCCAGTCTTCGTAGACTTCTACCTTTCTCTTTCCCCCAGTCTGGCTGCCTTTCTGCTCTTTTGTTAAGAAGGCAAGAGTAGCCTGCTGGATCAGGCCAATGGCCCATCTAGTCCAGCATCCTGTTCTCACAGTGGCCAACAAGATGCCTCCATGTGAAACCTGCAAGCAGGATTCGAGCACCAGAGCATTCTTCCCATGATTCCTTGGAGGTGCCATGGCGCGCCCTGCCCCAGCTTGCCCCGCCCCCAGGAGCAGGGCATGCACACCACCCTGGGCAACTGAGCGGCTAGCTACGCCACTGGCACCACCACCTGAGCAGAAGAAGAGCATAGCTGGAGGCCAACAGCAAGTGCAGCATGTCTGTAGAGCAGGCAGGGGGAATTTGTTGGACCCCCCATCAGCCCCAGCCAGTGGGGGGTGAGGATAATGGGAAGTGGAGCCACAGCTTCCTCACCCAGTCCTTAGAGAGGGAGGCCCTGTATCACAAGACCCTTTCAGCCTTCCTCTCTGTCTCTCTCTCTCCCTTCCTTCCTTCCTTCCTTCCTTCCTTCCTTCCTTCCGTCCTTCCTCCATCCCTCCCCCCCCCCTTATTCAGGTGTTTCCTTTCATACAGTTCCAAAGGAGGGAGAGGATGGTGACATTCTGATTCTGCCCTCTCTGTCACTTCAATCTCTTTGGCTTTGTTGCCCTCCACATGTTAGGGGCTGAGATCCTGTAGCAATCCAGTGAAATTTTGTACAGGGGTGAGCAGACTTCAGACTTCTGAGATAAGCTTTGCTTTAAACACACACGCACACACACACACACACACACACACACACATCCCAAGGTCGCCCAATAGTGGGCCAGCCAGCTAGGAGTACATTAAGGATTCAGGAACAGGATGCCTCAGAGCATATGTTCAGCTCAGGTATTTCCGAACAGTACCAGCAACGAGCTAGACAAGTCTTTTTCACATAAAAATCCACACCTGGTTTCCCCTCAAGAATTCTTTTCCACCAACCTAATTATTTGTTAATCTTCTGCAAATCACTCAGAGGTCAACCAGTGGATGCTGATTTACCCTGCTCACGACTAATTTCGAACTCTGGGAGATCAGGCTTCTAAACTGAATGGGGGAATCTGTACCATAGAGAAGCCCCCCCACCCCCTGCAACCAACAGGAGAAGTTCAATGCAAAACATTGGTTACTAATACGCAGCCTCACTTTCTGAGTGTTTAGATCTGTAAACTGGTGTCAGTTGGGACTGGTAGTGTCATGAGCTCCATGGAGATTTTTTTGAGCAGGACTGGTCAGAAGGGGAGGAGGAGAAAGAATGGGATGAGAGTGCTGAGCTCAATGCAAGGAAGGGCTCAGAAATCTTCCAGAAGGCACCCCCACCTGCCGGGACTGGATGTTCCAGCAGAGGAGGGGGAGACTGAACCAGCCGCTGTCCTGCTCCTGCCAGTGTGAGCCACTTCCAAATAAGCCCCAGAAGGTCATGCTTCTCGCAGAATAAAGTTGGAGATGGAGCCATATTCGCAACTTCCACTGGGTTTGAGGTGTATTACAGAATCCATTTCTGATGAAGACATATTACTGTACTGACTCTTCCACTAATAAGGTTGGTTTGTCATAATACAGCAGGGTCCCTGTATGGTGCTGAGTTTTTTCTCCCTCAAGACTAATCTCCTATTTCAAGGCTTAGTTTTATGGCAGTATTAAAGGCAAAACTGATTGGACTTTTTTCTCCTAAGTGAGCTGGTGATTCCAGAAGACTGCATGGAAACAAGCATGCTTTGGGACTGTGGAATTCAGCTTAATGCTATGATGTTCCTGTGATACCAGTAACTGAGGAGGCTCCTGAACCTTGATCAGATAATGAGCCGGCTGGGCAGGCTCTGAGGCTGTCTCTATTGGGTGCACCAGTGTGAGCAGACCCAACCTACTTGCAGGAGTGCCCGCTTGCTTGTCCCATTGGTTTGGACCTGAAAAATACAAATGACCGTGTCCTCCCTCATCTTCAAAAAGAGGGCAAAGGGTGCTGAGACAACTTTCATTGTGCCTAGTCGTGTATGTTACATCTCTGCTTTGAAGCACTGAACTGTGTAACCTGTATGTTTAGGCCATGTAGTGACTTGTGTAATAAAGCCTTGGGGAATAACTGAGCCAAGAGTCTGAGTCCTATGGCCACAAAAGGGAGCAAGGACAGGGAGGGGGTAAGGCAGGAGGCCAACAGTAGGTGGCACCAAAGCCAGTGACAGGCAGAGCCAACTAATTCTAGCTTTGTCTCCCTTCTCCTTCCTGCTGAGTTCTTTGTGGGCAACAGTGACACTAAGGAAGAGGAAGTTTACAGGCAGATTATATGTACGAAGGCAGGAAGCTGGGGCTGGTTGTTCTGCTCTCTCTCAAGGGCAATGTTTTCCTTGCACAATGCAAGAAACAAGTGCACCCAACAAGGCAGATTCCTTTAAATGAATGCTTTTGATGAGGAGAGTTTTAAATCTATTGGCAATGGCAAATGGATTAATGACACCATGCATTACACAACTGGGGGTACAGCAGGAAAAAACCATATCCAAAGCAGTTTCACATGGTCTTTCACCTATAACTGCTTTCCTGTAAAAGAACAGTCCAACTTCAGTGATGATTATCTGGAAAGTGACTTTACACATTGTGCTAAGATTCACCCAGTTTTCAAGCTACAATAATTATGCAATCATGTCATGGCGGTTAAAATTAAGGCAGAGATAGAACAGGGAAAAGAGCACTTTAAACCAAAAAAGGCATTCTTAAGCATCAAACACTGAGGTTTTTAATCCTCAAAGTGAAATGAAATGTATTCTGTAATTAGTGGAGCTGTACATCTATTTCAGTCACTCCAAGCCCTTCCCATCCACCAATCAGGTATTATATTTCAACAAAGCAATTTTCAAGGGAAAAACGGCCAGTATGCTACAAGCAGGAGCAATGATGTAAAATCCCCCCGCCCCCCGCCCCCCGCTTTCTTCCTTTTGGTCAACTTTTTTAAAAACAAGCACCCAGTCTTCATTCATTCTATCATAGAATGTTGCAGGAGTGAGAAGCAACTGCTGTCCTTTCCAACTGTGCCCCAGATTGCAGCCCATTTACTTTGCTCCACAGAATTCAATGGGGGCCACTGAGATCCAAGCCAGCCCCTCCTCACATAAGGTAAAGGTAAAGGGACCCCTGATCATTAGGTCCAGTCGTGACTGACTCTGGGGTTGTGGCACTCATCTCACTTTATTGGCTGAGGAAGCCGGAGTACAGCTTCCGGATCATGTGGCCAGCATGACTTAGCCTCTCCTGGCGAACCAGAGCAGCACACGGAAATGCCGTTTACCTTCCCGCCGGAGCGGTACCTATTTATCTACTTGCACTTTGACGTGCTTTCGAACTGCTAGGTTGGCAGGAGCAGGGACGGAGCAACGGGAGCTCATCCCGTTGCGGGGATTCAAACCGCCGAACTTCTGATCGGCAAATCTTAGGCTCTATGGTTTAACCCACAGCGCCACCCATGTCCCTCTTCACATAGTCTTTCCCTTATTTTTCACATAGTCTTTCCCTTATTTTCCTGTGCAGGTCATGTTCCTGTAGTTTGTAATCCATGAGATTTGGGTGGATTACTAATTCAGTTCCCTTGTATTACCAGAATGTATTAATTTGGAAAGCCCTGAAGTGACCCCATGACGAAAATAAAGACACCTGCACCCACTGTATTAACGCCGCACGGGACTTTTTAATGTGTTCTTATGACCTACTGGTGGCGGAAGGAGCGAGCCACATTCCAGTGAGTGAGCCTCTCCCTGGCTGTAATACTAGTGTTAGCCTGCTCACTGGTCAGAGCTGAAGGAGCTAAAGGGCAGAGTGATTAGGAGAGGTGGCTGGGGAAGATGAAACAGGTTTGAAAAAGCAACTGAAACCAGCTTAGGTAAGATTGCTTAACAAAACAATTGGGAATTTTTTTAGAGTAAATGAAGGGATTTCATTCTGCTGAAATTCATCACTTACAACTTTAAAAAGGGACACACGTAATTTTTACCTGTGATCTCTGCTGTGGTTGATTTCAAATACTGTGGACATATATCTTTTTCAGGTATTCATCTCTTAAAAGTGTTACGAGAGGAATTAAATTTTACAATAAAAGGAAACTGAAGGAAAATAGAAAATCAAAGAAGACTTAATCCTAATAACACAGGGACAGTAAATTGTACACAGATGATGGTCCTTGAGAAAGTCACGCAAAAAACAGTTTAGCCAAAAAAATTTAAACTGAAAACTCAGAAAAATACCGAGATAAGATTGCCATGGATGGAGAGAGAGATAGGCAACTTGAAAACTTGCTGAAAAGGCAAAGAAAGCATTTTGAAGATGAAGCTGCTGATGGCGACTGGAGAGGGACTGCTCAGGGACACGGCAAGTCCTGGATCCTGTGGGAAAGTGCTTTCTCTGAGGGAAGTTGCTGAGAGTGGCTAGAGGGGTGGATTAGGACCTGGGAGACTAGAGTTCAAATCCTCCCTCTGCCATGAAGCAGCTCTCTATCTCTCAGCCTAACCTACCTCACAGGGTTGTTGTGAGGATCAAATGAGGAAGCAGGACTTCCGGGTTGGCGCCATCGCCGAATGGCGGACTCCCTCCGAGCTCCGGAGGGAGTCTGCTCGGCAGGGGCTGGGTCCTACCGCACCGGCGATGCGGGGACCCTTAAAAACCACGGCCAGAGGAGGCCGTGGACATGGAGACTCGGCTGGCACCGTTAGCGCCCTCCCGACTCGTGAAGGAGCCTTTTTAAAGGCTCCGGATCGGGTGCCGGGGAGAAGCGTGGTGCTTGAGTTCTCTGCTATCCCTGCCGAGCGCAGCCGCATGCCATCCGGCGGAGAGCGCTGACTTCTTCTATTGAAAATTCGGATCTAAAAGAAGAACCCGTGAGTAAATTGGAATATGGACTAAAAAAAGGGGACAAATTTTTAAAATTTGGAGCGAACGGGGGAGGTGGAAAAAAGGAAGTCAGCCCCCCCTAAATTGTAGAAGAGCCAAAACAAAGGAATGGATAACTAAGAACGAGAGTAACCTAATTTCACCGAATTAGCAACTTCGCGAGGGAAATTTATAAGATTGAGCCGGAGGAGAAAAGTGGAATTTGTATTCCCCCCCCCGGAACCCCTGGAGCGATTCGTGAAAATGCCTGGAGAAGAGCACGTGGAAATGCTTGGAGAAGAGTAACGGAGGTTTTGACAGGTTTTGACAGCCGTCAAGGAGCTGTCAAAACGGAAGAATGTAACAGAGACTTGGTTATGGACTTTGCCGGATACATTTGATATAAGTTGAGTATAAATTGTTTCAAATTGTCTAAATAAGGATAAACAAGCTATTTGGACTGGTGGATGGGCTTTGGAAGGGAACTTTGTTATGGGAATCCATCTAGAGGAGCATGTGTTTTTGACAGGAAACTTGTGCAGTTGAATAGAACTTTTAATCTCCTGGGAAACTGCAGAAATGGAACATTATTTTGTCTACAGAGGTCTACACACTATAGGAAACAATGGAACTATCTGTTGGAAAATGAAAGGATCATGATGTAATGTTTTGTTCCTGAACAACAAGCCTCTGCAGGGATATTAGAAACTTTTGGAGAAAGAACATTTTTGTGGGAGAACAGAGAAACAAAAAGGAGGAGAATGGCCGACAAGAATAAGGAAACAACAAGAACTGGACAGAAATGGGAAAGGGGACATTTGGGATATCCAGATTTGACAAGCTTATGGAATTAAAATTGGAGTTTCTACTCCTGGATATAAAATCTGGATAGAAAAAATGGACCCTCTTCTCGATAGACTTTTTTTAGGATTGGACATTCGTAATTAAATGATTGGACATTCGCAATTAATAAGACTGGCAAAGAATCAGAGGGATGTGTGTTTAATGTAATGTGGGAACTCCAGGAAGATATTAGAGATGGAGGGTTAGGAGAAACGTAACAGGGAAAAAGGGGAGGGAAAGTTGGAATCCAAAGGTTGTAAAATTATTATTTAATTCTATGTTGTCGTTTTTTATTTGTATTAAAGGGGGAAACTCGTGGAAGGGAATAGATCGAGCTTAGGGGGATGGGAATTACGCTAAACTGGGTAATGGAGGATGATTGCAATTTGGGGATAAGAATTTGTTGAACCTAATTGTTTATTTGGAAGATTTGGAATACATGAGGGGGTGGGGAGGGGAAGTCCTAGTTATTGGAAAAAGTTTATAAATTGGATTTAATTTGTTTTAATTTGGAAAATCTTAATAAAAATTATTCAAATGAGGAAGCAGACTAGAAGATCAACTCCACTCAGCCTTTCCAGCAGAACCTGCAAGATTACGAAAAGAGATGGGAAATGGAGCTCCAAAGGTAACTATGGAACAGGCCAAGCAAAATTACCCCTTATGCGTAACGTGGCTCTCTGGCGCTAATACCCAAGGTTTGGGGATTTCATCTTTTTTTGCTGCTTAGCTTGGGCAACACAAAGCGTTGACTCTGCAAAAAACCCTGGGTCCTCCAGGACTGAAGGTAAGAGGTTTGAAATACCCGATTTAAAAGCCGATCTAGCAGTCAGCTTCCTTTGCCAGTAAACTTTGCAGCCGGAAACTAGCGTTGCACTTGAACGGTGCAATCGGTGGAAGAGGATGACCATCCCAGATCGAAGGAGGGTCCCCCTCTTTGGTCAAGGGCATCCAATAGTTGCGCTCCTTTGCTAGAACCTGCAAACCTTTGGCTAAGCATCTTCCAAGAACACCATTTGAGACATAGTGCCTTACTTGGATGTGTCTGGAGTCTTGGAAGCTGGACTACCCTACGTTCTCCTACAGATGGACCTTCAGGGGTTTGCAGCTTCGAGCAGGGGAGCGCAGCTCTCGTATACCCTTGACTGAAGAAGGGTACACTCCTTCGATCTGGGATGGTCGTCCTCTTCCACCGAGCGCGCAGCTTCGGGAGGGACACACATGGTAACAAGAAAGTCCTCTTGAATTTGAAGAGGCGGTGACAGGCTCCGATACCTCCCAAGTCAAGCCAAAACGCTACATCACAATGATAGCAGCAATA
This sequence comes from Podarcis erhardii, assembly GCF_964252035.2. Lineage (NCBI taxonomy): Eukaryota > Metazoa > Chordata > Lepidosauria > Squamata > Lacertidae > Podarcis > Podarcis erhardii. The sequence continues at coordinate 3,937,375 of NC_138511.1, forward strand.
TAGATGGAGACATTCTGCCTGAAGGACATCTAGGTGAATATCCCTTTCTTGGCTGGGAAGAAAATTTGTATTGTGTTCCTTCTGCAACTTTTTGTGCTAAGACTCTTTCAGGTGGCGGTGACCGAGTCGTCAGAAGAGGCCCTATTCGGTGTCAACACAATGAAGCTCACCTGCAGGTAGGAGAACACTTCTTCTTTTGTTGCAGCTCCTCTTTTCTTCCAGCTTCGCAGAGCTCACTGTACCTGAAGCAGATCTGTTCAGTTGACGAGAAAGAAGATGCAATGTGAGGAAGAGCTCTTGATACATGAAGAAAAAGCCTGCAGTGAGAGTCACCAGCATCAGGACAGTGCTGCTTGAGGTAAGTTCACGTTCCACCACCCCGTTGGTTTCTTTTTATTCAGGCAATGTTTTTTGGATTGCTCTCCCGTTTTTCCCATTTTCTCTTCTGGTTTTCTCTTCCCAGTTCTCTCCAAAGATCCTGCAAGGCTCATATGAAATGAATGGTCTTCCAAAAAACAAGACACTATTTTCTGGAGGATTGGTGGAAGGCGGCTGGGGATAAGCTAGTGACTCTAGATCGCAACGCAACAGAAGGAGCTGCCAGACACATGAAGTCACCAACACTCAGATGAAGCCACCTCTTCCTGCAGAGTCACAGAAGTCACGGTTGACGTATTTTACAAACAAACAAGCAAACCAAGAATCAAAAAACTCTTTCCATGGAATTGGTGTGGTGGGGCTGGGGAGAAACTAGGAACTGTGGATTGCTTTTCACACCCCAAGAGAAGGAACTGCCGGGCGCACAAAGTCACCCTTCAAAGGGACAAACTCAGAAAAATACCAAGATGGAGATGTTAAAGAGAATCCAGAAAACGAAAAATACTTAACGGGAAAAGCCAAGAGAAAAGGAAGATAAATGAAGGAATATGAAGTGAGCTCAAGTTTGAGTTACCTTTCAAACTAGTCTTTGGATGAAAAGAAGGAGCACATGGATATGAGGTCTGCTTCAAGCAGATGGAAAATGAGTAGGGAAAATAGAAGGCATTTCTTTCACGAGGCAACTAGAGAAGTTGTTTCCTGACAAGAAAGTTGGGGTTTTTTGTTGCTGAAGCTAGAAATGTGCATGTGGAGAAAAAAGAAAGAAGACAAGGAGAGGACAAAACCACGCCTTCTAATTTCATGTTGGCTCAGGATGCCCTGGACGGAGAGAGAGATGGGCAAGTTGAAAACTTGCTGAAAAGGCAAAGAAAGCATTTTGAAGATGAAGCTGCTGATGGCGACTGGAGAGGGACTGCTCAGGGACACGGCAAGTCCTGGATCCTGTGGGAAAGTGCTTTCTCTGAGGGAAGTTGCTGAGAGTGGCTAGAGGGGTGGATTAGGACCTGGGAGACTAGAGTTCAAATCCTCCCTCTGCCATGAAGCAGCTCGCTATCTCTCAGCCTAACCTACCTCACAGGGTTGTTGTGAGGATCAAATGAGGAAGCAGACTAGAAGATCAACTCCACTCAGCCTTTCCAGCAGAACCTGCAAGATTACGAAAAGAGATGGGAAATGGAGCTCCAAAGGTAACTATGGAACAGGCCAGGCAAAATTACCCCTTATGCGTAACGTGGCTCTCTGGCGCTAATACCCAAGGTTTGGGGATTTCATCTTTTTTTGCTACATAGCTCGGGCAACACAAAGCGTTGACTCTGCAAAAAACCCTGGATCCTCCAGGACTGAAGGTAAGAGGTTTGAAATACCCGATTTAAAAGCCGATCTAGCAGTCAGCTTCCTTTGCCAGTAACTTTGCAGCCGGAAACTAGCGTTGCACTTGAAGGAAGGTAACTATTCAATACTTTTCAGAGGTGCCGACAGGTTGCGGCAAGCCCCTTTGCGCCCTGTTACCATAAAGGATTCTTCTGCATATGCTCATCTTAAAATGGAGCCCTCAACTCTGGAAGATGTCTCCAATGTGTCCTGCAAGTGGAGGATTCCAGTGGAGGTAGAACGAATGCTAGGAGGTTATAGAGTTGAACTGAAAGGCCTGGCCTTTCTTCCAGCAGCAATGACCAGATGACATAATAAATGGGAAACGGACGTCAAAAGGTAACGATGCAACAGGGCAGGCCAAACTATCACCGATATGTGATGTGGATGTGGGTGTAATCACTCTAAAATCAGGGCTTAGAATTCCATTGACAAATGCGTTAAGAGGTGGATTCTGCTGTATCCCTTAGCGCTCCATGTGCGTCCCTCCCCAAGCGGCGCGCTCGGTGGAAGAGGACGACCATCCCAGATCGAAGGAGGGTCCCCTTCTTTGGTCAAGGGCATGTGATAGTTGCGCTCCCTTGCTAGAACCTGCAAACCTTTGGCTAAGCATCTTCCAAGAACACCATTTGAGACATAGTGCCTTACTTGGATGTGTCTGGAGTCTTGGAAGCTGGACTACCCTACGTTCTCCTACAAATGGACCTCCAGGGGTTTGCAGCTTCGAGCAGGGGAGCGCAGCTCTCGTATACCCTTGACTGAAGAAGGGTACACTCCTTCGATCTGGGATGGTCGTCCTCTTCCACCGAGCGCGCAGCTTCGGGAGGGACACACATGGTAACTAGAAAGTCCTCTTGAATTTGAAGAGGCGGTGACAGGCTCCGATACCTCCCAAGTCAAGCCAAAACGCTACATCACAATGATAGCAGCAATATAGATGGAGACATTCTGCCTGAAGGACATCTAGGTGAATATCCCTTTCTTGGCTGGGAAGAAAATTTGTATTGTGTTCCTTCTGCAACTTTTTGTGCTAAGACTCTTTCAGGTGGCGGTGACCGAGTCGTCAGAAGAGGCCCTATTCGGTGTCAACACAATGAAGCTCACCTGCAGGTAGGAGAACACTTCTTCTTTTGTTGCAGCTCCTCTTTTCTTCCAGCTTCGCAGAGCTCACTGTACCTGAAGCAGATCTGTTCAGTTGACGAGAAAGAAGATGCAATGTGAGGAAGAGCTCTTGATACATGAAGAAAAAGCCTGCAGTGAGAGTCACCAGCATCAGGACAGTGCTGCTTGAGGTAAATTCACGTTCCACCACCCCGTTGGTTTCTTTTTATTCAGGCAATGTTTTTTGGATTGCTCTCCCGTTTTTCCCATTTTCTCTTCTGGTTTTCTCTTCCCAGTTCTCTCCAAAGATCCTGCAAGGCTCAAATGAAATGAATGGTCTTCCAAAAAACAAGACACTATTTTCTGGAGGATTGGTGGAAGGCGGCTGGGGATAAGCTAGTGACTCTAGATCGCAACGCAACAGAAGGAGCTGCCAGACACATGAAGTCACCAACACTCAGATGAAGCCACCTCTTCCTGCAGAGTCACAGAAGTCACGGTTGACGTATTTTACAAACAAACAAGCAAACCAAGAATCAAAAAACTCTTTCCATGGAATTGGTGTGGTGGGGCTGGGGAGAAACTAGGAACTGTGGATTGCTTTTCACACCCCAAGAGAAGGAACTGCCGGGCGCACAAAGTCACCCTTCAAAGGGACAAACTCAGAAAAATACCAAGATGGAGATGTTAAAGAGAATCCAGAAAACGAAAAATACTTAACGGGAAAAGCCAAGAGAAAAGGAAGATAAATGAAGGAATATGAAGTGAGCTCAAGTTTGAGTTACCTTTCAAACTAGTCTTTGGATGAAAAGAAGGAGCACATGGATATGAGGTCTGCTTCAAGCAGATGGAAAATGAGTAGGGAAAATAGAAGGCATTTCTTTCACGAGGCAACTAGAGAAGTTGTTTCCTGACAAGAAAGTTGGGGTTTTTTGTTGCTGAAGCTAGAAATGTGCATGTGGAGAAAAAAGAAAGAAGACAAGGAGAGGACAAAACCACGCCTTCTAATTTCATGTTGGCTCAGGATGCCCTGGACGGAGAGAGAGATGGGCAAGTTGAAAACTTGCTGAAAAGGCAAAGAAAGCATTTTGAAGATGAAGCTGCTGATGGCGACTGGAGAGGGACTGCTCAGGGACACGGCAAGTCCTGGATCCTGTGGGAAAGTGCTTTCTCTGAGGGAAGTTGCTGAGAGTGGCTAGAGGGGTGGATTAGGACCTGGGAGACTAGAGTTCAAATCCTCCCTCTGCCATGAAGCAGCTCGCTATCTCTCAGCCTAACCTACCTCACAGGGTTGTTGTGAGGATCAAATGAGGAAGCAGACTAGAAGATCAACTCCACTCAGCCTTTCCAGCAGAACCTGCAAGATTACGAAAAGAGATGGGAAATGGAGCTCCAAAGGTAACTATGGAACAGGCCAGGCAAAATTACCCCTTATGCGTAACGTGGCTCTCTGGCGCTAATACCCAAGGTTTGGGGATTTCATCTTTTTTTGCTACATAGCTCGGGCAACACAAAGCGTTGACTCTGCAAAAAACCCTGGATCCTCCAGGACTGAAGGTAAGAGGTTTGAAATACCCGATTTAAAAGCCGATCTAGCAGTCAGCTTCCTTTGCCAGTAACTTTGCAGCCGGAAACTAGCGTTGCACTTGAAGGAAGGTAACTATTCAATACTTTTCAGAGGTGGCGACAGGTTGCGGCAAGCCCCTTTGCGCCCTGTTACCATAAAGGATTCTTCTGCATATGCTCATCTTAAAATGGAGCCCTCAACTCTGGAAGATGTCTCCAATGTGTCCTGCAAGTGGAGGATTCCAGTGGAGGTAGAACGAATGCTAGGAGGTTATAGAGTTGAACTGAAAGGCCTGGCCTTTCTTCCAGCAGCAATGACCAGATGACATAATAAATGGGAAACGGACGTCAAAAGGTAACGATGCAACAGGGCAGGCCAAACTATCACCGATATGTGATGTGGATGTGGGTGTAATCACTCTAAAATCAGGGCTTAGAATTCCATTGACAAATGCGTTAAGAGGTGGATTCTGCTGTATCCCTTAGCGCTCCATGTGCGTCCCTCCCCAAGCGGCGCGCTCGGTGGAAGAGGACGACCATCCCAGATCGAAGGAGGGTCCCCTTCTTTGGTCAAGGGCATGTGATAGTTGCGCTCCCTTGCTAGAACCTGCAAACCTTTGGCTAAGCATCTTCCAAGAACACCATTTGAGACATAGTGCCTTACTTGGATGTGTCTGGAGTCTTGGAAGCTGGACTACCCTACGTTCTCCTACAAATGGACCTCCAGGGGTTTGCAGCTTCGAGCAGGGGAGCGCAGCTCTCGTATACCCTTGACTGAAGAAGGGTACACTCCTTCGATCTGGGATGGTCGTCCTCTTCCACCGAGCGCGCAGCTTCGGGAGGGACACACATGGTAACTAGAAAGTCCTCTTGAATTTGAAGAGGCGGTGACAGGCTCCGATACCTCCCAAGTCAAGCCAAAACGCTACATCACAATGATAGCAGCAATATAGATGGAGACATTCTGCCTGAAGGACATCTAGGTGAATATCCCTTTCTTGGCTGGGAAGAAAATTTGTATTGTGTTCCTTCTGCAACTTTTTGTGCTAAGACTCTTTCAGGTGGCGGTGACCGAGTCGTCAGAAGAGGCCCTATTCGGTGTCAACACAATGAAGCTCACCTGCAGGTAGGAGAACACTTCTTCTTTTGTTGCAGCTCCTCTTTTCTTCCAGCTTCGCAGAGCTCACTGTACCTGAAGCAGATCTGTTCAGTTGACGAGAAAGAAGATGCAATGTGAGGAAGAGCTCTTGATACATGAAGAAAAAGCCTGCAGTGAGAGTCACCAGCATCAGGACAGTGCTGCTTGAGGTAAATTCACGTTCCACCACCCCGTTGGTTTCTTTTTATTCAGGCAATGTTTTTTGGATTGCTCTCCCGTTTTTCCCATTTTCTCTTCTGGTTTTCTCTTCCCAGTTCTCTCCAAAGATCCTGCAAGGCTCATATGAAATGAATGGTCTTCCAAAAAACAAGACACTATTTTCTGGAGGATTGGTGGAAGGCGGCTGGGGATAAGCTAGTGACTCTAGATCGCAACGCAACAGAAGGAGCTGCCAGACACATGAAGTCACCAACACTCAGATGAAGCCACCTCTTCCTGCAGAGTCACAGAAGTCACGGTTGACGTATTTTACAAACAAACAAGCAAACCAAGAATCAAAAAACTCTTTCCATGGAATTGGTGTGGTGGGGCTGGGGAGAAACTAGGAACTGTGGATTGCTTTTCACACCCCAAGAGAAGGAACTGCCGGGCGCACAAAGTCACCCTTCAAAGGGACAAACTCAGAAAAATACCAAGATGGAGATGTTAAAGAGAATCCAGAAAACGAAAAATACTTAACGGGAAAAGCCAAGAGAAAAGGAAGATAAATGAAGGAATATGAAGTGAGCTCAAGTTTGAGTTACCTTTCAAACTAGTCTTTGGATGAAAAGAAGGAGCACATGGATATGAGGTCTGCTTCAAGCAGATGGAAAATGAGTAGGGAAAATAGAAGGCATTTCTTTCACGAGGCAACTAGAGAAGTTGTTTCCTGACAAGAAAGTTGGGGTTTTTTGTTGCTGAAGCTAGAAATGTGCATGTGGAGAAAAAAGAAAGAAGACAAGGAGAGGACAAAACCACGCCTTCTAATTTCATGTTGGCTCAGGATGCCCTGGACGGAGAGAGAGATGGGCAAGTTGAAAACTTGCTGAAAAGGCAAAGAAAGCATTTTGAAGATGAAGCTGCTGATGGCGACTGGAGAGGGACTGCTCAGGGACACGGCAAGTCCTGGATCCTGTGGGAAAGTGCTTTCTCTGAGGGAAGTTGCTGAGAGTGGCTAGAGGGGTGGATTAGGACCTGGGAGACTAGAGTTCAAATCCTCCCTCTGCCATGAAGCAGCTCGCTATCTCTCAGCCTAACCTACCTCACAGGGTTGTTGTGAGGATCAAATGAGGAAGCAGACTAGAAGATCAACTCCACTCAGCCTTTCCAGCAGAACCTGCAAGATTACGAAAAGAGATGGGAAATGGAGCTCCAAAGGTAACTATGGAACAGGCCAGGCAAAATTACCCCTTATGCATAACGTGGCTCTCTGGCGCTAATACCCAAGGTTTGGGGATTTCATCTTTTATTGCTACATAGCTCGGGCAACACAAAGCGTTGACTCTGCAAAAAACCCTGGATCCTCCAGTACTGAAGGTAAGAGGTTTGAAATACCCGATTTAAAAGCCGATCTAGCAGTCAGCTTCCTTTGCCAGTAACTTTGCAGCCGGAAACTAGCGTTGCACTTGAAGGAAGGTAACTATTCAATACTTTTCAGAGGTGGCGACAGGTTGCGGCAAGCCCCTTTGCGCCCTGTTACCATAAAGGATTCTTCTGCATATGCTCATCTTAAAATGGAGCCCTCAACTCTGGAAGATGTCTCCAATGTGTCCTGCAAGTGGAGGATTCCAGTGGAGGTAGAACGAATGCTAGGAGGTTATAGAGTTGAACTGAAAGGCCTGGCCTTTCTTCCAGCAGCAATGACCAGATGACATAATAAATGGGAAACGGACGTCAAAAGGTAACGATGCAACAGGGCAGGCCAAACTATCACCGATATGTGATGTGGATGTGGGTGTAATCACTCTAAAATCAGGGCTTAGGATTCCATTGACAAATGCGTTAAGGGGTGGATTCTGCTGTATCCCTTAGCGCTCCATGTGCGTCCCTCCCCAAGCGGCGCGCTCGGTGGAAGAGGACGACCATCCCAGATCGAAGGAGGGTCCCCTTCTTTGGTCAAGGGCATGTGATAGTTGCGCTCCCTTGCTAGAACCTGCAAACCTTTGGCTAAGCATCTTCCAAGAACACCCTTTGAGACATAGTGCCTTACTTGGATGTGTCTGGAGTCTTGGAAGCTGGACTACCCTACGTTCTCCTACAAATGGACCTTCAGGGGTTTGCAGCTTCGAGCAGGGGAGCGCAGCTCTCGTATACCCTTGACTGAAGAAGGGTACACTCCTTCGATCTGGGATGGTCGTCCTCTTCCACCGAGCGCGCAGCTTCGGGAGGGACACACATGGTAACTAGAAAGTCCTCTTGAATTTGAAGAGGCGGTGACAGGCTCCGATGCCTCCCAAGTCAAGCCAAAACGCTACATCACAATGATAGCAGCAATATAGATGGAGACATTCTGCCTGAAGGACATCTAGGTGAATATCCCTTTCTTGGCTGGGAAGAAAATTTGTATTGTGTTCCTTCTGCAACTTTTTGTGCTAAGACTCTTTCAGGTGGCGGTGACCGAGTCGTCAGAAGAGGCCCTATTCGGGGTCAACACAATGAAGCTTACCTGCAGGTAGGAGAACATTTCTTCTTTTGTTGCAGCTCCTCTTTTCTTCCAGCTTCGCAGAGCTCACTGTACCTGAAGCAGATCTGTTCAGTTGACGAGAAAGAAGATGCAATGTGAGGAAGAGCTCTTGATACATCAAGAAAAAGCCTGCAGTGAGAGTCACCAGCATCAGGACAGTGCTGCTTGAGGTAAATTCACGTTCCACCACCCCGTTGGTTTCTTTTTATTCAGGCAATGTTTTTTGGATTGCTCTCCCGTTTTTCCCATTTTCTCTTCTGGTTTTCTCTTCCCAGTTCTCTCCAAAGATCCTGCAAGGCTCAAATGAAATGAATGGTCTTCCAAAAAACAAGACACTATTTTCTGGAGGATTGGTGGAAGGCGGCTGGGGATAAGCTAGTGACTCTAGATCGCAACGCAACAGAAGGAGCTGCCAGACACATGAAGTCACCAACACTCAGATGAAGCCACCTCTTCCTGCAGAGTCACAGAAGTCACGGTTGACGTATTTTACAAACAAACAAGCAAACCAAGAATCAAAAAACTCTTTCCATGGAATTGGTGTGGTGGGGCTGGGGAGAAACTAGGAACTGTGGATTGCTTTTCACACCCCAAGAGAAGGAACTGCCGGGCGCACAAAGTCACCCTTCAAAGGGACAAACTCAGAAAAATACCAAGATGGAGATGTTAAAGAGAATCCAGAAAACGAAAAATACTTTACGGGAAAAGCCAAGAGAAAAGGAAGATAAATGAAGGAATATGAAGTGAGCTCAAGTTTGAGTTACCTTTCAAACTAGTCTTTGGATGAAAAGAAGGAGCACATGGATATGAGGTCTGCTTCAAGCAGATGGAAAATGAGTAGGGAAAATAGAAGGCATTTCTTTCACGAGGCAACTAGAGAAGTTGTTTCCTGACAAGAAAGTTGGGGTTTTTTGTTGCTGAAGCTAGAAATGTGCATGTGGAGAAAAAAGAAAGAAGACAAGGAGAGGACAAAACCACGCCTTCTAATTTCATGTTGGCTCAGGATGCCCTGGACGGAGAGAGAGATGGGCAAGTTGAAAACTTGCTGAAAAGGCAAAGAAAGCATTTTGAAGATGAAGCTGCTGATGGCGACTGGAGAGGGACTGCTCAGGGACACGGCAAGTCCTGGATCCTGTGGGAAAGTGCTTTCTCTGAGGGAAGTTGCTGAGAGTGGCTAGAGGGGTGGATTAGGACCTGGGAGACTAGAGTTCAAATCCTCCCTCTGCCATGAAGCAGCTCGCTATCTCTCAGCCTAACCTACCTCACAGGGTTGTTGTGAGGATCAAATGAGGAAGCAGACTAGAAGATCAACTCCACTCAGCCTTTCCAGCAGAACCTGCAAGATTACGAAAAGAGATGGGAAATGGAGCTCCAAAGGTAACTATGGAACAGGCCAGGCAAAATTACCCCTTATGCGTAACGTGGCTCTCTGGCGCTAATACCCAAGGTTTGGGGATTTCATCTTTTTTTGCTACATAGCTCGGGCAACACAAAGCGTTGACTCTGCAAAAAACCCTGGATCCTCCAGTACTGAAGGTAAGAGGTTTGAAATACCCGATTTAAAAGCCGATCTAGCAGTCAGCTTCCCTTGCCAGTAACTTTGCAGCCGGAAACTAGCGTTGCACTTGAAGGAAGGTAACTATTCAATACTTTTCAGAGGTGGCGACAGGTTGCGGCAAGCCCCTTTGCGCCCTGTTACCATAAAGGATTCTTCTGCATATGCTCATCTTAAAATGGAGCCCTCAACTCTGGAAGATGTCTCCAATGTGTCCTGCAAGTGGAGGATTCCAGTGGAGGTAGAACGAATGCTAGGAGGTTATAGAGTTGAACTGAAAGGCCTGGCCTTTCTTCCAGCAGCAATGACCAGATGACATAATAAATGGGAAACGGACGTCAAAAGGTAACGATGCAACAGGGCAGGCCAAACTATCACCGATATGCGATGTGGATGTGGGTGTAATCACTCTAAAATCAGGGCTTAGGATTCCATTGACAAATGCGTTAAGGGGTGGATTCTGCTTTATCCCTTAGCGCTCCATGTGCGTCCCTCCCCAAGCGGCGCGCTCGGTGGAAGAGGACGACCATCCCAGATCGAAGGAGGGTTCCCTTCTTTGGTCAAGGGCATGTGATAGTTGCGCTCCCTTGCTAGAACCTGCAAACCTTTGGCTAAGCATCTTCCAAGAACACCATTTGAGACATAGTGCCTTACTTGGATGTGTCTGGAGTCTTGGAAGCTGGACTACCCTACGTTCTCCTACAAATGGACCTTCAGGGGTTTGCAGCTTCGAGCAGGGGAGCGCAGCTCTCGTATACCCTTGACTGAAGAAGGGTACACTCCTTCGATCTGGGATGGTCGTCCTCTTCCACCGAGCGCGCAGCTTCGGGAGGGACACACATGGTAACTAGAAAGTCCTCTTGAATTTGAAGAGGCGGTGACCGGCTCCGATGCCTCCCAAGTCAAGCCAAAACGCTACATCACAATGATAGCAGCAATATAGATGGAGACATTCTGCCTGAAGGACATCTAGGTGAATATCCCTTTCTTGGCTGGGAAGAAAATTTGTATTGTGTTCCTTCTGCAACTTTTTGTGCTAAGACTCTTTCAGGTGGCGGTGACCGAGTCGTCAGAAGAGGCCCTATTCGGGGTCAACACAATGAAGCTTACCTGCAGGTAGGAGAACACTTCTTCTTTTGTTGCAGCTCCTCTTTTCTTCCAGCTTCGCAGAGCTCACTGTACCTGAAGCAGATCTGTTCAGTTGACGAGAAAGAAGATGCAATGTGAGGAAGAGCTCTTGATACATCAAGAAAAAGCCTGCAGTGAGAGTCACCAGCATCAGGACAGTGCTGCTTGAGGTAAATTCACGTTCCACCACCCCGTTGGTTTCTTTTTATTCAGGCAATGTTTTTTGGATTGCTCTCCCGTTTTTCCCATTTTCTCTTCTGGTTTTCTCTTCCCAGTTCTCTCCAAAGATCCTGCAAGGCTCAAATGAAATGAATGCTCTTCCAAAAAACAAGACACTATTTTCTGGAGGATTGGTGGAAGGCGGCTGGGGATAAGCTAGTGACTCTAGATCGCAACGCAACAGAAGGAGCTGCCAGACACATGAAGTCACCAACACTCAGATGAAGCCACCTCTTCCTGCAGAGTCACAGAAGTCACGGTTGACGTATTTTACAAACAAACAAGCAAACCAAGAATCAAAAAACTCTTTCCATGGAATTGGTGTGGTGGGGCTGGGGAGAAACTAGGAACTGTGGATTGCTTTTCACACCCCAAGAGAAGGAACTGCCGGGCGCACAAAGTCACCCTTCAAAGGGACAAACTCAGAAAAATACCAAGATGGAGATGTTAAAGAGAATCCAGAAAACGAAAAATACTTTACGGGAAAAGCCAAGAGAAAAGGAAGATAAATGAAGGAATATGAAGTGAGCTCAAGTTTGAGTTACCTTTCAAACTAGTCTTTGGATGAAAAGAAGGAGCACATGGATATGAGGTCTGCTTCAAGCAGATGGAAAATGAGTAGGGAAAATAGAAGGCATTTCTTTCACGAGGCAACTAGAGAAGTTGTTTCCTGACAAGAAAGTTGGGGTTTTTTGTTGCTGAAGCTAGAAATGTGCATGTGGAGAAAAAAGAAAGAAGACAAGGAGAGGACAAAACCACGCCTTCTAATTTCATGTTGGCTCAGGATGCCCTGGACGGAGAGAGAGATGGGCAAGTTGAAAACTTGCTGAAAAGGCAAAGAAAGCATTTTGAAGATGAAGCTGCTGATGGCGACTGGAGAGGGACTGCTCAGGGACACGGCAAGTCCTGGATCCTGTGGGAAAGTGCTTTCTCTGAGGGAAGTTGCTGAGAGTGGCTAGAGGGGTGGATTAGGACCTGGGAGACTAGAGTTCAAATCCTCCCTCTGCCATGAAGCAGCTCGCTATCTCTCAGCCTAACCTACCTCACAGGGTTGTTGTGAGGATCAAATGAGGAAGCAGACTAGAAGATCAACTCCACTCAGCCTTTCCAGCAGAACCTGCAAGATTACGAAAAGAGATGGGAAATGGAGCTCCAAAGGTAACTATGGAACAGGCCAGGCAAAATTACCCCTTATGCGTAACGTGGCTCTCTGGCGCTAATACCCAAGGTTTGGGGATTTCATCTTTTTTTGCTACATAGCTCGGGCAACACAAAGCGTTGACTCTGCAAAAAACCCTGGATCCTCCAGTACTGAAGGTAAGAGGTTTGAAATACCCGATTTAAAAGCCGATCTAGCAGTCAGCTTCCCTTGCCAGTAACTTTGCAGCCGGAAACTAGCGTTGCACTTGAAGGAAGGTAACTATTCAATACTTTTCAGAGGTGGCGACAGGTTGCGGCAAGCCCCTTTGCGCCCTGTTACCATAAAGGATTCTTCTGCATATGCTCATCTTAAAATGGAGCCCTCAACTCTGGAAGATGTCTCCAATGTGTCCTGCAAGTGGAGGATTCCAGTGGAGGTAGAACGAATGCTAGGAGGTTATAGAGTTGAACTGAAAGGCCTGGTCTTTCTTCCCGCAGCAATGACCAGATGACATAATAAATGGGAAACGGACGTCAAAAGGTAACGATGCAACAGGGCAGGCCAAACTATCACCGATATGCGATGTGGATATGGGTGTAATCACTCTAAAATCAGGGCTTAGGATTCCATTGACAAATGCGTTAAGGGGTGGATTCTGCTGTATCCCTTAGCGCTCCATGTGCGTCCCTCCCCAAGCGGCGCGCTCGGTGGAAGAGGACGACCATCCCAGATCGAAGGAGGGTTCCCTTCTTTGGTCAAGGGCATGTGATAGTTGCGCTCCCTTGCTAGAACCTGCAAACCTTTGGCTAAGCATCTTCCAAGAACACCATTTGAGACATAGTGCCTTACTTGGATGTGTCTGGAGTCTTGGAAGCTGGACTACCCTACGTTCTCCTACAAATGGACCTTCAGGGGTTTGCAGCTTCGAGCAGGGGAGCGCAGCTCTCGTATACCCTTGACTGAAGAAGGGTACACTCCTTCGATCTGGGATGGTCGTCCTCTTCCACCGAGCGCGCAGCTTCGGGAGGGACACACATGGTAACTAGAAAGTCCTCTTGAATTTGAAGAGGCGGTGACAGGCTCCGATACCTCCCAAGTCAAGCCAAAACGCTACATCACAATGATAGCAGCAATATAGATGGAGACATTCTGCCTGAAGGACATCTAGGTGAATATCCCTTTCTTGGCTGGGAAGAAAATTTGTATTGTGTTCCTTCTGCAACTTTTTGTGCTAAGACTCTTTCAGGTGGCGGTGACCGAGTCGTCAGAAGAGGCCCTATTCGGGGTCAACACAATGAAGCTTACCTGCAGGTAGGAGAACACTTCTTCTTTTGTTGCAGCTCCTCTTTTCTTCCAGCTTCGCAGAGCTCACTGTACCTGAAGCAGATCTGTTCAGTTGACGAGAAAGAAGATGCAATGTGAGGAAGAGCTCTTGATACATCAAGAAAAAGCCTGCAGTGAGAGTCACCAGCATCAGGACAGTGCTGCTTGAGGTAAATTCACGTTCCACCACCCCGTTGGTTTCTTTTTATTCAGGCAATGTTTTTTGGATTGCTCTCCCGTTTTTCCCATTTTCTCTTCTGGTTTTCTCTTCCCAGTTCTCTCCAAAGATCCTGCAAGGCTCAAATGAAATGAATGCTCTTCCAAAAAACAAGACACTATTTTCTGGAGGATTGGTGGAAGGCGGCTGGGGATAAGCTAGTGACTCTAGATCGCAACGCAACAGAAGGAGCTGCCAGACACATGAAGTCACCAACACTCAGATGAAGCCACCTCTTCCTGCAGAGTCACAGAAGTCACGGTTGACGTATTTTACAAACAAACAAGCAAACCAAGAATCAAAAAACTCTTTCCATGGAATTGGTGTGGTGGGGCTGGGGAGAAACTAGGAACTGTGGATTGCTTTTCACACCCCAAGAGAAGGAACTGCCGGGCGCACAAAGTCACCCTTCAAAGGGACAAACTCAGAAAAATACCAAGATGGAGATGTTAAAGAGAATCCAGAAAACGAAAAATACTTTACGGGAAAAGCCAAGAGAAAAGGAAGATAAATGAAGGAATATGAAGTGAGCTCAAGTTTGAGTTACCTTTCAAACTAGTCTTTGGATGAAAAGAAGGAGCACATGGATATGAGGTCTGCTTCAAGCAGATGGAAAATGAGTAGGGAAAATAGAAGGCATTTCTTTCACGAGGCAACTAGAGAAGTTGTTTCCTGACAAGAAAGTTGGGGGTTTTTGTTGCTGAAGCTAGAAATGTGCATGTGGAGAAAAAAGAAAGAAGACAAGGAGAGGACAAAACCACGCCTTCTAATTTCATGTTGGCTCAGGATGCCCTGGACGGAGAGAGAGATGGGCAAGTTGAAAACTTGCTGAAAAGGCAAAGAAAGCATTTTGAAGATGAAGCTGCTGATGGCGACTGGAGAGGGACTGCTCAGGGACACGGCAAGTCCTGGATCCTGTGGGAAAGTGCTTTCTCTGAGGGAAGTTGCTGAGAGTGGCTAGAGGGGTGGATTAGGACCTGGGAGACTAGAGTTCAAATCCTCCCTCTGCCATGAAGCAGCTCGCTATCTCTCAGCCTAACCTACCTCACAGGGTTGTTGTGAGGATCAAATGAGGAAGCAGACTAGAAGATCAACTCCACTCAGCCTTTCCAGCAGAACCTGCAAGATTACGAAAAGAGATGGGAAATGGAGCTCCAAAGGTAACTATGGAACAGGCCAGGCAAAATTACCCCTTATGCGTAACGTGGCTCTCTGGCACTAATACCCAAGGTTTGGGGATTTCATCTTTTTTTGCTACATAGCTCGGGCAACACAAAGCGTTGACTCTGCAAAAAACCCTGGATCCTCCAGTACTGAAGGTAAGAGGTTTGAAATACCCGATTTAAAAGCCGATCTAGCAGTCAGCTTCCCTTGCCAGTAACTTTGCAGCCGGAAACTAGCGTTGCACTTGAAGGAAGGTAACTATTCAATACTTTTCAGAGGTGGCGACAGGTTGCGGCAAGCCCCTTTGCGCCCTGTTACCATAAAGGATTCTTCTGCATATGCTCATCTTAAAATGGAGCCCTCAACTCTGGAAGATGTCTCCAATGTGTCCTGCAAGTGGAGGATTCCAGTGGAGGTAGAACGAATGCTAGGAGGTTATAGAGTTGAACTGAAAGGCCTGGTCTTTCTTCCCGCAGCAATGACCAGATGACATAATAAATGGGAAACGGACGTCAAAAGGTAACGATGCAACAGGGCAGGCCAAACTATCACCGATATGCGATGTGGATATGGGTGTAATCACTCTAAAATCAGGGCTTAGGATTCCATTGACAAATGCGTTAAGGGGTGGATTCTGCTGTATCCCTTAGCGCTCCATGTGCGTCCCTCCCCAAGCGGCGCGCTCGGTGGAAGAGGACGACCATCCCAGATCGAAGGAGGGTTCCCTTCTTTGGTCAAGGGCATGTGATAGTTGCGCTCCCTTGCTAGAACCTGCAAACCTTTGGCTAAGCATCTTCCAAGAACACCATTTGAGACATAGTGCCTTACTTGGATGTGTCTGGAGTCTTGGAAGCTGGACTACCCTACGTTCTCCTACAAATGGACCTTCAGGGGTTTGCAGCTTCGAGCAGGGGAGCGCAGCTCTCGTATACCCTTGACTGAAGAAGGGTACACTCCTTCGATCTGGGATGGTCGTCCTCTTCCACCGAGCGCGCAGCTTCGGGAGGGACACACATGGTAACTAGAAAGTCCTCTTGAATTTGAAGAGGCGGTGACAGGCTCTGATACCTCCCAAGTCAAGCCAAAACGCTACATCACAATGATAGCAGCAATATAGATGGAGACATTCTGCCTGAAGGACATCTAGGTGAATATCCCTTTCTTGGCTGGGAAGAAAATTTGTATTGTGTTCCTTCTGCAACTTTTTGTGCTAAGACTCTTTCAGGTGGCGGTGACCGAGTCGTCAGAAGAGGCCCTATTCGGGGTCAACACAATGAAGCTTACCTGCAGGTAGGAGAACACTTCTTCTTTTGTTGCAGCTCCTCTTTTCTTCCAGCTTCGCAGAGCTCACTGTACCTGAAGCAGATCTGTTCAGTTGACGAGAAAGAAGATGCAATGTGAGGAAGAGCTCTTGATACATCAAGAAAAAGCCTGCAGTGAGAGTCACCAGCATCAGGACAGTGCTGCTTGAGGTAAATTCACGTTCCACCACCCCGTTGGTTTCTTTTTATTCAGGCAATGTTTTTTGGATTGCTCTCCCATTTTTCCCATTTTCTCTTCTGGTTTTCTCTTCCCAGTTCTCTCCAAAGATCCTGCAAGGCTCAAATGAAATGAATGCTCTTCCAAAAAACAAGACACTATTTTCTGGAGGATTGGTGGAAGGCGGCTGGGGATAAGCTAGTGACTCTAGATCGCAACGCAACAGAAGGAGCTGCCAGACACATGAAGTCACCAACACTCAGATGAAGCCACCTCTTCCTGCAGAGTCACAGAAGTCACGGTTGACGTATTTTACAAACAAACAAGCAAACCAAGAATCAAAAAACTCTTTCCATGGAATTGGTGTGGTGGGGCTGGGGAGAAACTAGGAACTGTGGATTGCTTTTCACACCCCAAGAGAAGGAACTGCCGGGCGCACAAAGTCACCCTTCAAAGGGACAAACTCAGAAAAATACCAAGATGGAGATGTTAAAGAGAATCCAGAAAACGAAAAATACTTTACGGGAAAAGCCAAGAGAAAAGGAAGATAAATGAAGGAATATGAAGTGAGCTCAAGTTTGAGTTACCTTTCAAACTAGTCTTTGGATGAAAAGAAGGAGCACATGGATATGAGGTCTGCTTCAAGCAGATGGAAAATGAGTAGGGAAAATAGAAGGCATTTCTTTCACGAGGCAACTAGAGAAGTTGTTTCCTGACAAGAAAGTTGGGGGTTTTTGTTGCTGAAGCTAGAAATGTGCATGTGGAGAAAAAAGAAAGAAGACAAGGAGAGGACAAAACCACGCCTTCTAATTTCATGTTGGCTCAGGATGCCCTGGACGGAGAGAGAGATGGGCAAGTTGAAAACTTGCTGAAAAGGCAAAGAAAGCATTTTGAAGATGAAGCTGCTGATGGCGACTGGAGAGGGACTGCTCAGGGACACGGCAAGTCCTGGATCCTGTGGGAAAGTGCTTTCTCTGAGGGAAGTTGCTGAGAGTGGCTAGAGGGGTGGATTAGGACCTGGGAGACTAGAGTTCAAATCCTCCCTCTGCCATGAAGCAGCTCGCTATCTCTCAGCCTAACCTACCTCACAGGGTTGTTGTGAGGATCAAATGAGGAAGCAGACTAGAAGATCAACTCCACTCAGCCTTTCCAGCAGAACCTGCAAGATTACGAAAAGAGATGGGAAATGGAGCTCCAAAGGTAACTATGGAACAGGCCAGGCAAAATTACCCCTTATGCGTAACGTGGCTCTCTGGCGCTAATACCCAAGGTTTGGGGATTTCATCTTTTTTTGCTACATAGCTCGGGCAACACAAAGCGTTGACTCTGCAAAAAACCCTGGATCCTCCAGTACTGAAGGTAAGAGGTTTGAAATACCCGATTTAAAAGCCGATCTAGCAGTCAGCTTCCCTTGCCAGTAACTTTGCAGCCGGAAACTAGCGTTGCACTTGAAGGAAGGTAACTATTCAATACTTTTCAGAGGTGGCGACAGGTTGCGGCAAGCCCCTTTGCGCCCTGTTACCATAAAGGATTCTTCTGCATATGCTCATCTTAAAATGGAGCCCTCAACTCTGGAAGATGTCTCCAATGTGTCCTGCAAGTGGAGGATTCCAGTGGAGGTAGAACGAATGCTAGGAGGTTATAGAGTTGAACTGAAAGGCCTGGTCTTTCTTCCCGCAGCAATGACCAGATGACATAATAAATGGGAAACGGACGTCAAAAGGTAACGATGCAACAGGGCAGGCCAAACTATCACCGATATGCGATGTGGATATGGGTGTAATCACTCTAAAATCAGGGCTTAGGATTCCATTGACAAATGCGTTAAGGGGTGGATTCTGCTGTATCCCTTAGCGCTCCATGTGCGTCCCTCCCCAAGCGGCGCGCTCGGTGGAAGAGGACGACCATCCCAGATCGAAGGAGGGTTCCCTTCTTTGGTCAAGGGCATGTGATAGTTGCGCTCCCTTGCTAGAACCTGCAAACCTTTGGCTAAGCATCTTCCAAGAACACCATTTGAGACATAGTGCCTTACTTGGATGTGTCTGGAGTCTTGGAAGCTGGACTACCCTACGTTCTCCTACAAATGGACCTTCAGGGGTTTGCAGCTTCGAGCAGGGGAGCGCAGCTCTCGTATACCCTTGACTGAAGAAGGGTACACTCCTTCGATCTGGGATGGTCGTCCTCTTCCACCGAGCGCGCAGCTTCGGGAGGGACACACATGGTAACTAGAAAGTCCTCTTGAATTTGAAGAGGCGGTGACAGGCTCCGATACCTCCCAAGTCAAGCCAAAACGCTACATCACAATGATAGCAGCAATATAGATGGAGACATTCTGCCTGAAGGACATCTAGGTGAATATCCCTTTCTTGGCTGGGAAGAAAATTTGTATTGTGTTCCTTCTGCAACTTTTTGTGCTAAGACTCTTTCAGGTGGCGGTGACCGAGTCGTCAGAAGAGGCCCTATTCGGGGTCAACACAATGAAGCTTACCTGCAGGTAGGAGAACACTTCTTCTTTTGTTGCAGCTCCTCTTTTCTTCCAGCTTCGCAGAGCTCACTGTACCTGAAGCAGATCTGTTCAGTTGACGAGAAAGAAGATGCAATGTGAGGAAGAGCTCTTGATACATCAAGAAAAAGCCTGCAGTGAGAGTCACCAGCATCAGGACAGTGCTGCTTGATGTAAATTCACGTTCCACCACCCCGTTGGTTTCTTTTTATTCAGGCAATGTTTTTTGGATTGCTCTCCCGTTTTTCCCATTTTCTCTTCTGGTTTTCTCTTCCCAGTTCTCTCCAAAGATCCTGCAAGGCTCAAATGAAATGAATGCTCTTCCAAAAAACAAGACACTATTTTCTGGAGGATTGGTGGAAGGCGGCTGGGGATAAGCTAGTGACTCTAGATCGCAACGCAACAGAAGGAGCTGCCAGACACATGAAGTCACCAACACTCAGATGAAGCCACCTCTTCCTGCAGAGTCACAGAAGTCACGGTTGACGTATTTTACAAACAAACAAGCAAACCAAGAATCAAAAAACTCTTTCCATGGAATTGGTGTGGTGGGGCTGGGGAGAAACTAGGAACTGTGGATTGCTTTTCACACCCCAAGAGAAGGAACTGCCGGGCGCACAAAGTCACCCTTCAAAGGGACAAACTCAGAAAAATACCAAGATGGAGATGTTAAAGAGAATCCAGAAAACGAAAAATACTTAACGGGAAAAGCCAAGAGAAAAGGAAGATAAATGAAGGAATATGAAGTGAGCTCAAGTTTGAGTTACCTTTCAAACTAGTCTTTGGATGAAAAGAAGGAGCACATGGATATGAGGTCTGCTTCAAGCAGATGGAAAATGAGTAGGGGAAACAGAAGGCATTTCTTTCACGAGGCAACTAGAGAAGTTGTTTCCTGACAAGAAAGTTGGGGGTTTTTGTTGCTGAAGCTAGAAATGTGCATGTGGAGAAAAAAGAAAGAAGACAAGGAGAGGACAAAACCACGCCTTCTAATTTCATGTTGGCTCAGGATGCCCTGGACGGAGAGAGAGATGGGCAAGTTGAAAACTTGCTGAAAAGGCAAAGAAAGCATTTTGAAGATGAAGCTGCTGATGGCGACTGGAGAGGGACTGCTCAGGGACACGGCAAGTCCTGGATCCTGTGGGAAAGTGCTTTCTCTGAGGGAAGTTGCTGAGAGTGGCTAGAGGGGTGGATTAGGACCTGGGAGACTAGAGTTCAAATCCTCCCTCTGCCATGAAGCAGCTCGCTATCTCTCAGCCTAACCTACCTCACAGGGTTGTTGTGAGGATCAAATGAGGAAGCAGACTAGAAGATCAACTCCACTCAGCCTTTCCAGCAGAACCTGCAAGATTACGAAAAGAGATGGGAAATGGAGCTCCAAAGGTAACTATGGAACAGGCCAGGCAAAATTACCCCTTATGCGTAACGTGGCTCTCTGGCGCTAATACCCAAGGTTTGGGGATTTCATCTTTTTTTGCTACATAGCTCGGGCAACACAAAGCGTTGACTCTGCAAAAAACCCTGGATCCTCCAGGACTGAAGGTAAGAGGTTTGAAATACCCGATTTAAAAGCCGATCTAGCAGTCAGCTTCCTTTGCCAGTAACTTTGCAGCCGGAAACTAGCGTTGCACTTGAAGGAAGGTAACTATTCAATACTTTTCAGAGGTGGCGACAGGTTGCGGCAAGCCCCTTTGCGCCCTGTTACCATAAAGGATTCTTCTGCATATGCTCATCTTAAAATGGAGCCCTCAACTCTGGAAGATGTCTCCAATGTGTCCTGCAAGTGGAGGATTCCAGTGGAGGTAGAACGAATGCTAGGAGGTTATAGAGTTGAACTGAAAGGCCTGGCCTTTCTTCCAGCAGCAATGACCAGATGACATAATAAATGGGAAACGGACGTCAAAAGGTAACGATGCAACAGGGCAGGCCAAACTATCACCGATATGTGATGTGGATGTGGGTGTAATCACTCTAAAATCAGGGCTTAGGATTCCATTGACAAATGCGTTAAGGGGTGGATTCTGCTGTATCCCTTAGCGCTCCATGTGCGTCCCTCCCCAAGCGGCGCGCTCGGTGGAAGAGGACGACCATCCCAGATCGAAGGAGGGTCCCCTTCTTTGGTCAAGGGCATGTGATAGTTGCGCTCCCTTGCTAGAACCTGCAAACCTTTGGCTAAGCATCTTCCAAGAACACCATTTGAGACATAGTGCCTTACTTGGATGTGTCTGGAGTCTTGGAAGCTGGACTACCCTACGTTCTCCTACAAATGGACCTTCAGGGGTTTGCAGCTTCGAGCAGGGGAGCGCAGCTCTCGTATACCCTTGACTGAAGAAGGGTACACTCCTTCGATCTGGGATGGTCGTCCTCTTCCACTGAGCGCGCAGCTTCGGAAGGGACACACATGGTAACTAGAAAGTCCTCTTGAATTTGAAGAGGCGGTGACAGGCTCCGATGCCTCCCAAGTCAAGCCAAAACGCTACATCACAATGATAGCAGCAATATAGATGGAGACATTCTGCCTGAAGGACATCTAGGTGAATATCCCTTTCTTGGCTGGGAAGAAAATTTGTATTGTGTTCCTTCTGCAACTTTTTGTGCTAAGACTCTTTCAGGTGGCGGTGACCGAGTCGTCAGAAGAGGCCCTATTCGGTGTCAACACAATGAAGCTCACCTGCAGGTAGGAGAACACTTCTTCTTTTGTTGCAGCTCCTCTTTTCTTCCAGCTTCGCAGAGCTCACTGTACCTGAAGCAGATCTGTTCAGTTGACGTTAAAGAAGATGCAATGTGAGGAAGAGCTCTTGATACATCAAGAAAAAGCCTGCAGTGAGAGTCACCAGCATCAGGACAGTGCTGCTTGAGGTAAATTCACGTTCCACCACCCCGTTGGTTTCTTTTTATTCAGGCAATGTTTTTTGGATTGCTCTCCCGTTTTTCCCATTTTCTCTTCTGGTTTTCTCTTCCCAGTTCTCTCCAAAGATCCTGCAAGGCTCAAATGAAATGAATGCTCTTCCAAAAAACAAGACACTATTTTCTGGAGGATTGGTGGAAGGCGGCTGGGGATAAGCTAGTGACTCTAGATCGCAACGCAGCAGAAGGAGCTGCCAGACACATGAAGTCACCAACACTCAGATGAAGCCACCTCTTCCTGCAGAGTCACAGAAGTCACGGCTGACGTATTTTACAAACAAACAAGCAAACCAAGAATCAAAAAACTCTTTCCATGGAATTGGTGTGGTGGGGCTGGGGAGAAACTAGGAACTGTGGATTGCTTTTCACACCCCAAGAGAAGGAACTGCCGGGCGCACAAAGTCACCCTTCAAAGGGACAAACTCAGAAAAATACCAAGATGGAGATGTTAAAGAGAATCCAGAAAACGAAAAATACTTTACGGGAAAAGCCAAGAGAAAAGGAAGATAAATGAAGGAATATGAAGTGAGCTCAAGTTTGAGTTACCTTTCAAACTAGTCTTTGGATGAAAAGAAGGAGCACATGGATATGAGGTCTGCTTCAAGCAGATGGAAAATGAGTAGGGAAAATAGAAGGCATTTCTTTCACGAGGCAACTAGAGAAGTTGTTTCCTGACAAGAAAGTTGGGGGTTTTTGTTGCTGAAGCTAGAAATGTGCATGTGGAGAAAAAAGAAAGAAGACAAGGAGAGGACAAAACCACGCCTTCTAATTTCATGTTGGCTCAGGATGCCCTGGACGGAGAGAGAGATGGGCAAGTTGAAAACTTGCTGAAAAGGCAAAGAAAGCATTTTGAAGATGAAGCTGCTGATGGCGACTGGAGAGGGACTGCTCAGGGACACGGCAAGTCCTGGATCCTGTGGGAAAGTGCTTTCTCTGAGGGAAGTTGCTGAGAGTGGCTAGAGGGGTGGATTAGGACCTGGGAGACTAGAGTTCAAATCCTCCCTCTGCCATGAAGCAGCTCGCTATCTCTCAGCCTAACCTACCTCACAGGGTTGTTGTGAGGATCAAATGAGGAAGCAGACTAGAAGATCAACTCCACTCAGCCTTTCCAGCAGAACCTGCAAGATTACGAAAAGAGATGGGAAATGGAGCTCCAAAGGTAACTATGGAACAGGCCAGGCAAAATTACCCCTTATGCGTAACGTGGCTCTCTGGCGCTAATACCCAAGGTTTGGGGATTTCATCTTTTTTTGCTACATAGCTCGGGCAACACAAAGCGTTGACTCTGCAAAAAACCCTGGATCCTCCAGTACTGAAGGTAAGAGGTTTGAAATACCCGATTTAAAAGCCGATCTAGCAGTCAGCTTCCCTTGCCAGTAACTTTGCAGCCGGAAACTAGCGTTGCACTTGAAGGAAGGTAACTATTCAATACTTTTCAGAGGTGGCGACAGGTTGCGGCAAGCCCCTTTGCGCCCTGTTACCATAAAGGATTCTTCTGCATATGCTCATCTTAAAATGGAGCCCTCAACTCTGGAAGATGTCTCCAATGTGTCCTGCAAGTGGAGGATTCCAGTGGAGGTAAAACGAATGCTAGGAGGTTATAGAGTTGAACTGAAAGGCCTGTTCTTTCTTCCAGCAGCAATGACCAGATGACATAATAAATGGGAAACGGACGTCAAAAGGTAACGATGCAACAGGGCAGGCCAAACTATCACCGATATGTGATGTGGATGTGGGTGTAATCACTCTAAAATCAGGGCTTAGGATTCCATTGACAAATGCGTTAAGGGGTGGATTCTGCTGTATCCCTTAGCGCTCCATGTGCGTCCCTCCCCAAGCGGCGCGCTCGGTGGAAGAGGACGACCATCCCAGATCGAAGGAGGGTCCCCTTCTTTGGTCAAGGGCATGTGATAGTTGCGCTCCCTTGCTAGAACCTGCAAACCTTTGGCTAAGCATCTTCCAAGAACACCATTTGTGACATAGTGCCTTACTTGGATGTGTCTGGAATCTTGGAAGCTGGACTACCCTACGTTCTCCTACAAATGGACCTTCAGGGGTTTGCAGCTTCGAGAAGGGGAGCGCAGCTCTCGTATACCCTTGACTGAAGAAGGGTACACTCCTTCGATCTGGGATGGTCGTCCTCTTCCACCGAGCGCGCAGCTTCGGGAGGGACACACATGGTAACTAGAAAGTCCTCTTGAATTTGAAGAGGCGGTGACAGGCTCCGATGCCTCCCAAGTCAAGCCAAAACGCTACATCACAATGATAGCAGCAATATAGATGGAGACATTCTGCCTGAAGGACATCTAGGTGAATATCCCTTTCTTGGCTGGGAAGAAAATTTGTATTGTGTTCCTTCTGCAACTTTTTGTGCTAAGACTCTTTCAGGTGGCGGTGACCGAGTCGTCAGAAGAGGCCCTATTCGGTGTCAACACAATGAAGCTCACCTGCAGGTAGGAGAACACTTCTTCTTTTGTTGCAGCTCCTCTTTTCTTCCAGCTTCGCAGAGCTCACTGTACCTGAAGCAGATCTGTTCAGTTGACGTTAAAGAAGATGCAATGTGAGGAAGAGCTCTTGATACATCAAGAAAAAGCCTGCAGTGAGAGTCACCAGCATCAGGACAGTGCTGCTTGAGGTAAATTCACGTTCCACCACCCCGTTGGTTTCTTTTTATTCAGGCAATGTTTTTTGGATTGCTCTCCCGTTTTTCCCATTTTCTCTTCTGGTTTTCTCTTCCCAGTTCTCTCCAAAGATCCTGCAAGGCTCAAATGAAATGAATGCTCTTCCAAAAAACAAGACACTATTTTCTGGAGGATTGGTGGAAGGCGGCTGGGGATAAGCTAGTGACTCTAGATCGCAACGCAACAGAAGGAGCTGCCAGACACATGAAGTCACCAACACTCAGATGAAGCCACCTCTTCCTGCAGAGTCACAGAAGTCACGGTTGACGTATTTTACAAACAAACAAGCAAACCAAGAATCAAAAAACTCTTTCCATGGAATTGGTGTGGTGGGGCTGGGGAGAAACTAGGAACTGTGGATTGCTTTTCACACCCCAAGAGAAGGAACTGCCGGGCGCACAAAGTCACCCTTCAAAGGGACAAACTCAGAAAAATACCAAGATGGAGATGTTAAAGAGAATCCAGAAAACGAAAAATACTTTACGGGAAAAGCCAAGAGAAAAGGAAGATAAATGAAGGAATATGAAGTGAGCTCAAGTTTGAGTTACCTTTCAAACTAGTCTTTGGATGAAAAGAAGGAGCACATGGATATGAGGTCTGCTTCAAGCAGATGGAAAATGAGTAGGGAAAACAGAAGGCATTTCTTTCACGAGGCAACTAGAGAAGTTGTTTCCTGACAAGAAAGTTGGGGGTTTTTGTTGCTGAAGCTAGAAATGTGCATGTGGAGAAAAAAGAAAGAAGACAAGGAGAGGACAAAACCACGCCTTCTAATTTCATGTTGGCTCAGGATGCCCTGGACGGAGAGAGAGATGGGCAAGTTGAAAACTTGCTGAAAAGGCAAAGAAAGCATTTTGAAGATGAAGCTGCTGATGGCGACTGGAGAGGGACTGCTCAGGGACACGGCAAGTCCTGGATCCTGTGGGAAAGTGCTTTCTCTGAGGGAAGTTGCTGAGAGTGGCTAGAGGGGTGGATTAGGACCTGGGAGACTAGAGTTCAAATCCTCCCTCTGCCATGAAGCAGCTCGCTATCTCTCAGCCTAACCTACCTCACAGGGTTGTTGTGAGGATCAAATGAGGAAGCAGACTAGAAGATCAACTCCACTCAGCCTTTCCAGCAGAACCTGCAAGATTACGAAAAGAGATGGGAAATGGAGCTCCAAAGGTAACTATGGAACAGGCCAGGCAAAATTACCCCTTATGCGTAACGTGGCTCTCTGGCGCTAATACCCAAGGTTTGGGGATTTCATCTTTTTTTGCTACATAGCTCGGGCAACACAAAGCGTTGACTCTGCAAAAAACCCTGGATCCTCCAGGACTGAAGGTAAGAGGTTTGAAATACCCGATTTAAAAGCCGATCTAGCAGTCAGCTTCCCTTGCCAGTAACTTTGCAGCCGGAAACTAGCGTTGCACTTGAAGGAAGGTAACTATTCAATACTTTTCAGAGGTGGCGACAGGTTGCGGCAAGCCCCTTTGCGCCCTGTTACCATAAAGGATTCTTCTGCATATGCTCATCTTAAAATGGAGCCCTCAACTCTGGAAGATGTCTCCAATGTGTCCTGCAAGTGGAGGATTCCAGTGGAGGTAAAACGAATGCTAGGAGGTTATAGAGTTGAACTGAAAGGCCTGGTCTTTCTTCCAGCAGCAATGACCAGATGACATAATAAATGGGAAACGGACGTCAAAAGGTAACGATGCAACAGGGCAGGCCAAACTATCACCGATATGTGATGTGGATGTGGGTGTAATCACTCTAAAACCAGGGCTTAGGATTCCATTGACAAATGCGTTAAGGGGTGGATTCTGCTGTATCCCTTAGCGCTCCATGTGCGTCCCTCCCCAAGCGGCGCGCTCGGTGGAAGAGGACGACCATCCCAGATCGAAGGAGGGTCCCCTTCTTTGGTCAAGGGCATGTGATAGTTGCGCTCCCTTGCTAGAACCTGCAAACCTTTGGCTAAGCATCTTCCAAGAACACCATTTGAGACATAGTGCCTTACTTGGATGTGTCTGGAGTCTTGGAAGCTGGACTACCCTACGTTCTCCTACAAATGGACCTTCAGGGGTTTGCAGCTTCGAGCAGGGGAGCGCAGCTCTCGTATACCCTTGACTGAAGAAGGGTACACTCCTTCGATCTGGGATGGTCGTCCTCTTCCACCGAGCGCGCAGCTTCGGGAGGGACACACATGGTAACTAGAAAGTCCTCTTGAATTTGAAGAGGCGGTGACAGGCTCCGATGCCTCCCAAGTCAAGCCAAAACGCTACATCACAATGATAGCAGCAATATAGATGGAGACATTCTGCCTGAAGGACATCTAGGTGAATATCCCTTTCTTGGCTGGGAAGAAAATTTGTATTGTGTTCCTTCTGCAACTTTTTGTGCTAAGACTCTTTCAGGTGGCGGTGACCGAGTCGTCAGAAGAGGCCCTATTCGGTGTCAACACAATGAAGCTCACCTGCAGGTAGGAGAACACTTCTTCTTTTGTTGCAGCTCCTCTTTTCTTCCAGCTTCGCAGAGCTCACTGTACCTGAAGCAGATCTGTTCAGTTGACGAGAAAGAAGATGCAATGTGAGGAAGAGCTCTTGATACATCAAGAAAAAGCCTGCAGTGAGAGTCACCAGCATCAGGACAGTGCTGCTTGAGGTAAATTCACGTTCCACCACCCCGTTGGTTTCTTTTTATTCAGGCAATGTTTTTTGGATTGCTCTCCCGTTTTTCCCATTTTCTCTTCTGGTTTTCTCTTCCCAGTTCTCTCCAAAGATCCTGCAAGGCTCAAATGAAATGAATGCTCTTCCAAAAAACAAGACACTATTTTCTGGAGGATTGGTGGAAGGCGGCTGGGGATAAGCTAGTGACTCTAGATCGCAACGCAACAGAAGGAGCTGCCAGACACATGAAGTCACCAACACTCAGATGAAGCCACCTCTTCCTGCAGAGTCACAGAAGTCACGGTTGACGTATTTTACAAACAAACAAGCAAACCAAGAATCAAAAAACTCTTTCCATGGAATTGGTGTGGTGGGGCTGGGGAGAAACTAGGAACTGTGGATTGCTTTTCACACCCCAAGAGAAGGAACTGCCGGGCGCACAAAGTCACCCTTCAAAGGGACAAACTCAGAAAAATACCAAGATGGAGATGTTAAAGAGAATCCAGAAAACGAAAAATACTTAACGGGAAAAGCCAAGAGAAAAGGAAGATAAATGAAGGAATATGAAGTGAGCTCAAGTTTGAGTTACCTTTCAAACTAGTCTTTGGATGAAAAGAAGGAGCACATGGATATGAGGTCTGCTTCAAGCAGATGGAAAATGAGTAGGGGAAACAGAAGGCATTTCTTTCACGAGGCAACTAGAGAAGTTGTTTCCTGACAAGAAAGTTGGGGGTTTTTGTTGTTGAAGCTAGAAATGTGCATGTGGAGAAAAAAGAAAGAAGACAAGGAGAGGACAAAACCACGCCTTCTAATTTCATGTTGGCTCAGGATGCCCTGGACGGAGAGAGAGATGGGCAAGTTGAAAACTTGCTGAAAAGGCAAAGAAAGCATTTTGAAGATGAAGCTGCTGATGGCGACTGGAGAGGGACTGCTCAGGGACACGGCAAGTCCTGGATCCTGTGGGAAAGTGCTTTCTCTGAGGGAAGTTGCTGAGAGTGGCTAGAGGGGTGGATTAGGACCTGGGAGACTAGAGTTCAAATCCTCCCTCTGCCATGAAGCAGCTCGCTATCTCTCAGCCTAACCTACCTCACAGGGTTGTTGTGAGGATCAAATGAGGAAGCAGACTAGAAGATCAACTCCACTCAGCCTTTCCAGCAGAACCTGCAAGATTACGAAAAGAGATGGGAAATGGAGCTCCAAAGGTAACTATGGAACAGGCCAGGCAAAATTACCCCTTATGCGTAACGTGGCTCTCTGGCGCTAATACCCAAGGTTTGGGGATTTCATCTTTTTTTGCTACATAGCTCGGGCAACACAAAGCGTTGACTCTGCAAAAAACCCTGGATCCTCCAGTACTGAAGGTAAGAGGTTTGAAATACCCGATTTAAAAGCCGATCTAGCAGTCAGCTTCCTTTGCCAGTAACTTTGCAGCCGGAAACTAGCGTTGCACTTGAAGGAAGGTAACTATTCAATACTTTTCAGAGGTGGCGACAGGTTGCGGCAAGCCCCTTTGCGCCCTGTTACCATAAAGGATTCTTCTGCATATGCTCATCTTAAAATGGAGCCCTCAACTCTGGAAGATGTCTCCAATGTGTCCTGCAAGTGGAGGATTCCAGTGGAGGTAGAACGAATGCTAGGAGGTTATAGAGTTGAACTGAAAGGCCTGGCCTTTCTTCCAGCAGCAATGACCAGATGACATAATAAATGGGAAACGGACGTCAAAAGGTAACGATGCAACAGGGCAGGCCAAACTATCACCGATATGTGATGTGGATGTGGGTGTAATCACTCTAAAATCAGGGCTTAGGATTCCATTGACAAATGCGTTAAGGGGTGGATTCTGCTGTATCCCTTAGCGCTCCATGTGCGTCCCTCCCCAAGCGGCGCGCTCGGTGGAAGAGGACGACCATCCCAGATCGAAGGAGGGTCCCCTTCTTTGGTCAAGGGCATGTGATAGTTGCGCTCCCTTGCTAGAACCTGCAAACCTTTGGCTAAGCATCTTCCAAGAACACCATTTGAGACATAGTGCCTTACTTGGATGTGTCTGGAGTCTTGGAAGCTGGACTACCCTACGTTCTCCTACAAATGGACCTTCAGGGGTTTGCAGCTTCGAGCAGGGGAGCGCAGCTCTCGTATACCCTTGACTGAAGAAGGGTACACTCCTTCGATCTGGGATGGTCGTCCTCTTCCACCGAGCGCGCAGCTTCGGAAGGGACACACATGGTAACTAGAAAGTCCTCTTGAATTTGAAGAGGCGGTGACAGGCTCCGATGCCTCCCAAGTCAAGCCAAAACGCTACATCACAATGATAGCAGCAATATAGATGGAGACATTCTGCCTGAAGGACATCTAGGTGAATATCCCTTTCTTGGCTGGGAAGAAAATTTGTATTGTGTTCCTTCTGCAACTTTTTGTGCTAAGACTCTTTCAGGTGGCGGTGACCGAGTCGTCAGAAGAGGCCCTATTCGGTGTCAACACAATGAAGCTCACCTGCAGGTAGGAGAACACTTCTTCTTTTGTTGCAGCTCCTCTTTTCTTCCAGCTTCGCAGAGCTCACTGTACCTGAAGCAGATCTGTTCAGTTGACGAGAAAGAAGATGCAATGTGAGGAAGAGCTCTTGATACATCAAGAAAAAGCCTGCAGTGAGAGTCACCAGCATCAGGACAGTGCTGCTTGAGGTAAATTCACGTTCCACCACCCCGTTGGTTTCTTTTTATTCAGGCAATGTTTTTTGGATTGCTCTCCCGTTTTTCCCATTTTCTCTTCTGGTTTTCTCTTCCCAGTTCTCTCCAAAGATCCTGCAAGGCTCAAATGAAATGAATGCTCTTCCAAAAAACAAGACACTATTTTCTGGAGGATTGGTGGAAGGCGGCTGGGGATAAGCTAGTGACTCTAGATCGCAACGCAGCAGAAGGAGCTGCCAGACACATGAAGTCACCAACACTCAGATGAAGCCACCTCTTCCTGCAGAGTCACAGAAGTCACGGTTGACGTATTTTACAAACAAACAAGCAAACCAAGAATCAAAAAACTCTTTCCATGGAATTGGTGTGGTGGGGCTGGGGAGAAACTAGGAACTGTGGATTGCTTTTCACACCCCAAGAGAAGGAACTGCCGGGCGCACAAAGTCACCCTTCAAAGGGACAAACTCAGAAAAATACCAAGATGGAGATGTTAAAGAGAATCCAGAAAACGAAAAATACTTTACGGGAAAAGCCAAGAGAAAAGGAAGATAAATGAAGGAATATGAAGTGAGCTCAAGTTTGAGTTACCTTTCAAACTAGTCTTTGGATGAAAAGAAGGAGCACATGGATATGAGGTCTGCTTCAAGCAGATGGAAAATGAGTAGGGGAAACAGAAGGCATTTCTTTCACGAGGCAACTAGAGAAGTTGTTTCCTGACAAGAAAGTTGGGGGTTTTTGTTGCTGAAGCTAGAAATGTGCATGTGGAGAAAAAAGAAAGAAGACAAGGAGAGGACAAAACCACGCCTTCTAATTTCATGTTGGCTCAGGATGCCCTGGACGGAGAGAGAGATGGGCAAGTTGAAAACTTGCTGAAAAGGCAAAGAAAGCATTTTGAAGATGAAGCTGCTGATGGCGACTGGAGAGGGACTGCTCAGGGACACGGCAAGTCCTGGATCCTGTGGGAAAGTGCTTTCTCTGAGGGAAGTTGCTGAGAGTGGCTAGAGGGGTGGATTAGGACCTGGGAGACTAGAGTTCAAATCCTCCCTCTGCCATGAAGCAGCTCGCTATCTCTCAGCCTAACCTACCTCACAGGGTTGTTGTGAGGATCAAATGAGGAAGCAGACTAGAAGATCAACTCCACTCAGCCTTTCCAGCAGAACCTGCAAGATTACGAAAAGAGATGGGAAATGGAGCTCCAAAGGTAACTATGGAACAGGCCAGGCAAAATTACCCCTTATGCGTAACGTGGCTCTCTGGCGCTAATACCCAAGGTTTGGGGATTTCATCTTTTTTTGCTACATAGCTCGGGCCACACAAAGCGTTGACTCTGCAAAAAACCCTGGATCCTCCAGTACTGAAGGTAAGAGGTTTGAAATACCCGATTTAAAAGCCGATCTAGCAGTCAGCTTCCTTTGCCAGTAACTTTGCAGCCGGAAACTAGCGTTGCACTTGAAGGAAGGTAACTATTCAATACTTTTCAGAGGTGGCGACAGGTTGCGGCAAGCCCCTTTGCGCCCTGTTACCATAAAGGATTCTTCTGCATATGCTCATCTTAAAATGGAGCCCTCAACTCTGGAAGATGTCTCCAATGTGTCCTGCAAGTGGAGGATTCCAGTGGAGGTAGAACGAATGCTAGGAGGTTATAGAGTTGAACTGAAAGGCCTGGCCTTTCTTCCAGCAGCAATGACCAGATGACATAATAAATGGGAAACGGACGTCAAAAGGTAACGATGCAACAGGGCAGGCCAAACTATCACCGATATGTGATGTGGATGTGGGTGTAATCACTCTAAAATCAGGGCTTAGGATTCCATTGACAAATGCGTTAAGGGGTGGATTCTGCTGTATCCCTTAGCGCTCCATGTGCGTCCCTCCCCAAGCGGCGCGCTCGGTGGAAGAGGACGACCATCCCAGATCGAAGGAGGGTCCCCTTCTTTGGTCAAGGGCATGTGATAGTTGCGCTCCCTTGCTAGAACCTGCAAACCTTTGGCTAAGCATCTTCCAAGAACACCATTTGAGACATAGTGCCTTACTTGGATGTGTCTGGAGTCTTGGAAGCTGGACTACCCTACGTTCTCCTACAAATGGACCTTCAGGGGTTTGCAGCTTCGAGCAGGGGAGCGCAGCTCTCGTATACCCTTGACTGAAGAAGGGTACACTCCTTCGATCTGGGATGGTCGTCCTCTTCCACCGAGCGCGCAGCTTCGGGAGGGACACACATGGTAACTAGAAAGTCCTCTTGAATTTGAAGAGGCGGTGACAGGCTCCGATGCCTCCCAAGTCAAGCCAAAACGCTACATCACAATGATAGCAGCAATATAGATGGAGACATTCTGCCTGAAGGACATCTAGGTGAATATCCCTTTCTTGGCTGGGAAGAAAATTTGTATTGTGTTCCTTCTGCAACTTTTTGTGCTAAGACTCTTTCAGGTGGCGGTGACCGAGTCGTCAGAAGAGGCCCTATTCGGTGTCAACACAATGAAGCTCACCTGCAGGTAGGAGAACACTTCTTCTTTTGTTGCAGCTCCTCTTTTCTTCCAGCTTCGCAGAGCTCACTGTACCTGAAGCAGATCTGTTCAGTTGACGAGAAAGAAGATGCAATGTGAGGAAGAGCTCTTGATACATCAAGAAAAAGCCTGCAGTGAGAGTCACCAGCATCAGGACAGTGCTGCTTGAGGTAAATTCACGTTCCACCACCCCGTTGGTTTCTTTTTATTCAGGCAATGTTTTTTGGATTGCTCTCCCGTTTTTCCCATTTTCTCTTCTGGTTTTCTCTTCCCAGTTCTCTCCAAAGATCCTGCAAGGCTCAAATGAAATGAATGCTCTTCCAAAAAACAAGACACTATTTTCTGGAGGATTGGTGGAAGGCGGCTGGGGATAAGCTAGTGACTCTAGATCGCAACGCAACAGAAGGAGCTGCCAGACACATGAAGTCACCAACACTCAGATGAAGCCACCTCTTCCTGCAGAGTCACAGAAGTCACGGTTGACGTATTTTACAAACAAACAAGCAAACCAAGAATCAAAAAACTCTTTCCATGGAATTGGTGTGGTGGGGCTGGGGAGAAACTAGGAACTGTGGATTGCTTTTCACACCCCAAGAGAAGGAACTGCCGGGCGCACAAAGTCACCCTTCAAAGGGACAAACTCAGAAAAATACCAAGATGGAGATGTTAAAGAGAATCCAGAAAACGAAAAATACTTAACGGGAAAAGCCAAGAGAAAAGGAAGATAAATGAAGGAATATGAAGTGAGCTCAAGTTTGAGTTACCTTTCAAACTAGTCTTTGGATGAAAAGAAGGAGCACATGGATATGAGGTCTGCTTCAAGCAGATGGAAAATGAGTAGGGAAAATAGAAGGCATTTCTTTCACGAGGCAACTAGAGAAGTTGTTTCCTGACAAGAAAGTTGGGGGTTTTTGTTGCTGAAGCTAGAAATGTGCATGTGGAGAAAAAAGAAAGAAGACAAGGAGAGGACAAAACCACGCCTTCTAATTTCATGTTGGCTCAGGATGCCCTGGACGGAGAGAGAGATGGGCAAGTTGAAAACTTGCTGAAAAGGCAAAGAAAGCATTTTGAAGATGAAGCTGCTGATGGCGACTGGAGAGGGACTGCTCAGGGACACG
This sequence comes from Podarcis erhardii, assembly GCF_964252035.2. Taxonomy (NCBI): domain Eukaryota; kingdom Metazoa; phylum Chordata; class Lepidosauria; order Squamata; family Lacertidae; genus Podarcis; species Podarcis erhardii. Next base: position 3,970,877 of record NC_138511.1, read on the forward strand.
GCAAGTCCTGGATCCTGTGGGAAAGTGCTTTCTCTGAGGGAAGTTGCTGTGAGTGGCTAGAGGGGTGGATTAGGACCTGGGAGACTAGAGTTCAAATCCTCCCTCTGCCATGAAGCAGCTCGCTATCTCTCAGCCTAACCTACCTCACAGGGTTGTTGTGAGGATCAAATGAGGAAGCAGACTAGAAGATCAACTCCACTCAGCCTTTCCAGCAGAACCTGCAAGATTACGAAAAGAGATGGGAAATGGAGCTCCAAAGGTAACTATGGAACAGGCCAGGCAAAATTACCCCTTATGCGTAACGTGGCTCTCTGGCGCTAATACCCAAGGTTTGGGGATTTCATCTTTTTTTGCTACATAGCTCGGGCAACACAAAGCGTTGACTCTGCAAAAAACCCTGGATCCTCCAGTACTGAAGGTAAGAGGTTTGAAATACCCGATTTAAAAGCCGATCTAGCAGTCAGCTTCCCTTGCCAGTAACTTTGCAGCCGGAAACTAGCGTTGCACTTGAAGGAAGGTAACTATTCAATACTTTTCAGAGGTGGCGACAGGTTGCGGCAAGCCCCTTTGCGCCCTGTTACCATAAAGGATTCTTCTGCATATGCTCATCTTAAAATGGAGCCCTCAACTCTGGAAGATGTCTCCAATGTGTCCTGCAAGTGGAGGATTCCAGTGGAGGTAAAACGAATGCTAGGAGGTTATAGAGTTGAACTGAAAGGCCTGTTCTTTCTTCCAGCAGCAATGACCAGATGACATAATAAATGGGAAACGGACGTCAAAAGGTAACGATGCAACAGGGCAGGCCAAACTATCACCGATATGTGATGTGGATGTGGGTGTAATCACTCTAAAATCAGGGCTTAGGATTCCATTGACAAATGCGTTAAGGGGTGGATTCTGCTGTATCCCTTAGCGCTCCATGTGCGTCCCTCCCCAAGCGGCGCGCTCGGTGGAAGAGGACGACCATCCCAGATCGAAGGAGGGTCCCCTTCTTTGGTCAAGGGCATGTGATAGTTGCGCTCCCTTGCTAGAACCTGCAAACCTTTGGCTAAGCATCTTCTGAGGAACACCATTTGAGACATAGTGCCTTACTTGGATGTGTCTGGAGTCTTGGAAGCTGGACTACCCTACGTTCTCCTACAAATGGACCTTCAGGGGTTTGCAGCTTCGAGCAGGGGAGCGCAGCTCTCGTATACCCTTGACTGAAGAAGGGTACACTCCTTCGATCTGGGATGGTCGTCCTCTTCCACCGAGCGCGCAGCTTCGGGAGGGACACACATGGTAACTAGAAAGTCCTCTTGAATTTGAAGAGGCGGTGACAGGCTCCGATGCCTCCCAAGTCAAGCCAAAACGCTACATCACAATGATAGCAGCAATATAGATGGAGACATTCTGCCTGAAGGACATCTAGGTGAATATCCCTTTCTTGGCTGGGAAGAAAATTTGTATTGTGTTCCTTCTGCAACTTTTTGTGCTAAGACTCTTTCAGGTGGCGGTGACCGAGTCGTCAGAAGAGGCCCTATTCGGTGTCAACACAATGAAGCTCACCTGCAGGTAGGAGAACACTTCTTCTTTTGTTGCAGCTCCTCTTTTCTTCCAGCTTCGCAGAGCTCACTGTACCTGAAGCAGATCTGTTCAGTTGACGAGAAAGAAGATGCAATGTGAGGAAGAGCTCTTGATACATCAAGAAAAAGCCTGCAGTGAGAGTCACCAGCATCAGGACAGTGCTGCTTGAGGTAAATTCACGTTCCACCACCCCGTTGGTTTCTTTTTATTCAGGCAATGTTTTTTGGATTGCTCTCCCGTTTTTCCCATTTTCTCTTCTGGTTTTCTCTTCCCAGTTCTCTCCAAAGATCCTGCAAGGCTCAAATGAAATGAATGCTCTTCCAAAAAACAAGACACTATTTTCTGGAGGATTGGTGGAAGGCGGCTGGGGATAAGCTAGTGACTCTAGATCGCAACGCAACAGAAGGAGCTGCCAGACACATGAAGTCACCAACACTCAGATGAAGCCACCTCTTCCTGCAGAGTCACAGAAGTCACGGTTGACGTATTTTACAAACAAACAAGCAAACCAAGAATCAAAAAACTCTTTCCATGGAATTGGTGTGGTGGGGCTGGGGAGAAACTAGGAACTGTGGATTGCTTTTCACACCCCAAGAGAAGGAACTGCCGGGCGCACAAAGTCACCCTTCAAAGGGACAAACTCAGAAAAATACCAAGATGGAGATGTTAAAGAGAATCCAGAAAACGAAAAATACTTTACGGGAAAAGCCAAGAGAAAAGGAAGATAAATGAAGGAATATGAAGTGAGCTCAAGTTTGAGTTACCTTTCAAACTAGTCTTTGGATGAAAAGAAGGAGCACATGGATATGAGGTCTGCTTCAAGCAGATGGAAAATGAGTAGGGAAAATAGAAGGCATTTCTTTCACGAGGCAACTAGAGAAGTTGTTTCCTGACAAGAAAGTTGGGGGTTTTTGTTGCTGAAGCTAGAAATGTGCATGTGGAGAAAAAAGAAAGAAGACAAGGAGAGGACAAAACCACGCCTTCTAATTTCATGTTGGCTCAGGATGCCCTGGACGGAGAGAGAGATGGGCAAGTTGAAAACTTGCTGAAAAGGCAAAGAAAGCATTTTGAAGATGAAGCTGCTGATGGCGACTGGAGAGGGACTGCTCAGGGACACGGCAAGTCCTGGATCCTGTGGGAAAGTGCTTTCTCTGAGGGAAGTTGCTGAGAGTGGCTAGAGGGGTGGATTAGGACCTGGGAGACTAGAGTTCAAATCCTCCCTCTGCCATGAAGCAGCTCGCTATCTCTCAGCCTAACCTACCTCACAGGGTTGTTGTGAGGATCAAATGAGGAAGCAGACTAGAAGATCAACTCCACTCAGCCTTTCCAGCAGAACCTGCAAGATTACGAAAAGAGATGGGAAATGGAGCTCCAAAGGTAACTATGGAACAGGCCAGGCAAAATTACCCCTTATGCGTAACGTGGCTCTCTGGCGCTAATACCCAAGGTTTGGGGATTTCATCTTTTTTTGCTACATAGCTCGGGCCACACAAAGCGTTGACTCTGCAAAAAACCCTGGATCCTCCAGTACTGAAGGTAAGAGGTTTGAAATACCCGATTTAAAAGCCGATCTAGCAGTCAGCTTCCTTTGCCAGTAACTTTGCAGCCGGAAACTAGCGTTGCACTTGAAGGAAGGTAACTATTCAATACTTTTCAGAGGTGGCGACAGGTTGCGGCAAGCCCCTTTGCGCCCTGTTACCATAAAGGATTCTTCTGCATATGCTCATCTTAAAATGGAGCCCTCAACTCTGGAAGATGTCTCCAATGTGTCCTGCAAGTGGAGGATTCCAGTGGAGGTAGAACGAATGCTAGGAGGTTATAGAGTTGAACTGAAAGGCCTGGTCTTTCTTCCAGCAGCAATGACCAGATGACATAATAAATGGGAAACGGACGTCAAAAGGTAACGATGCAACAGGGCAGGCCAAACTATCACCGATATGTGATGTGGATGTGGGTGTAATCACTCTAAAATCAGGGCTTAGGATTCCATTGACAAATGCGTTAAGGGGTGGATTCTGCTGTATCCCTTAGCGCTCCATGTGCGTCCCTCCCCAAGCGGCGCGCTCGGTGGAAGAGGACGACCATCCCAGATCGAAGGAGGGTCCCCTTCTTTGGTCAAGGGCATGTGATAGTTGCGCTCCCTTGCTAGAACCTGCAAACCTTTGGCTAAGCATCTTCCAAGAACACCATTTGAGACATAGTGCCTTACTTGGATGTGTCTGGAGTCTTGGAAGCTGGACTACCCTACGTTCTCCTACAAATGGACCTTCAGGGGTTTGCAGCTTCGAGCAGGGGAGCGCAGCTCTCGTATACCCTTGACTGAAGAAGGGTACACTCCTTCGATCTGGGATGGTCGTCCTCTTCCACCGAGCGCGCAGCTTCGGGAGGGACACACATGGTAACTAGAAAGTCCTCTTGAATTTGAAGAGGCGGTGACAGGCTCCGATGCCTCCCAAGTCAAGCCAAAACGCTACATCACAATGATAGCAGCAATATAGATGGAGACATTCTGCCTGAAGGACATCTAGGTGAATATCCCTTTCTTGGCTGGGAAGAAAATTTGTATTGTGTTCCTTCTGCAACTTTTTGTGCTAAGACTCTTTCAGGTGGCGGTGACCGAGTCGTCAGAAGAGGCCCTATTCGGTGTCAACACAATGAAGCTCACCTGCAGGTAGGAGAACACTTCTTCTTTTGTTGCAGCTCCTCTTTTCTTCCAGCTTCTCAGAGCTCACTGTACCTGAAGCAGATCTGTTCAGTTGACGAGAAAGAAGATGCAATGTGAGGAAGAGCTCTTGATACATCAAGAAAAAGCCTGCAGTGAGAGTCACCAGCATCAGGACAGTGCTGCTTGAGGTAAATTCACGTTCCACCACCCCGTTGGTTTCTTTTTATTCAGGCAATGTTTTTTGGATTGCTCTCCCGTTTTTCCCATTTTCTCTTCTGGTTTTCTCTTCCCAGTTCTCTCCAAAGATCCTGCAAGGCTCAAATGAAATGAATGCTCTTCCAAAAAACAAGACACTATTTTCTGGAGGATTGGTGGAAGGCGGCTGGGGATAAGCTAGTGACTCTAGATCGCAACGCAACAGAAGGAGCTGCCAGACACATGAAGTCACCAACACTCAGATGAAGCCACCTCTTCCTGCAGAGTCACAGAAGTCACGGCTGATGTATTTTACAAATAAACAAGCAAACCAAGAATCAAAAAACTCTTTCCATGGAATTGGTGTGGTGGGGCTGGGGAGAAACTAGGAACTGTGGATTGCTTTTCACACCCCAAGAGAAGGAACTGCCGGGCGCACAAAGTCACCCTTCAAAGGGACAAACTCAGAAAAATACCAAGATGGAGATGTTAAAGAGAATCCAGAAAACGAAAAATACTTAACGGGAAAAGCCAAGAGAAAGGGAAGATAAATGAAGGAATATGAAGTGAGCTCAAGTTTGAGTTACCTTTCAAACTAGTCTTTGGATGAAAAGAAGGAGCACATGGATATGAGGTCTGCTTCAAGCAGACGGAAAATGAGTAGGGGAAATAGAAGGCATTTCTTTCACGAGGCAACTAGAGAAGTTGTTTCCTGACAAGAAAGTTGGGGTTTTTTGTTGCTGAAGCTAGAAATGTGCATGTGGAGAAAAAAGAAAGAAGACAAGGAGAGGACAAAACCACGCCTTCTAATTTCATGTTGGCTCAGGATGCCCTGGACGGAGAGAGAGATGGGCAAGTTGAAAACTTGCTGAAAAGGCAAAGAAAGCATTTTGAAGATGAAGCTGCTGATGGCGACTGGAGAGGGACTGCTCAGGGACACGGCAAGTCCTGGATCCTGTGGGAAAGTGCTTTCTCTGAGGGAAGTTGCTGAGAGTGGCTAGAGGGGTGGATTAGGACCTGGGAGACTAGAGTTCAAATCCTCCCTCTGCCATGAAGCAGCTCGCTATCTCTCAGCCTAACCTACCTCACAGGGTTGTTGTGAGGATCAAATGAGGAAGCAGACTAGAAGATCAACTCCACTCAGCCTTTCCAGCAGAACCTGCAAGATTACGAAAAGAGATGGGAAATGGAGCTCCAAAGGTAACTATGGAACAGGCCAGGCAAAATTACCCCTTATGCGTAACGTGGCTCTCTGGCGCTAATACCCAAGGTTTGGAGATTTCATCTTTTTTTGCTACATAGCTCGGGCAACACAAAGCGTTGACTCTGCAAAAAACCCTGGATCCTCCAGGACTGAAGGTAAGAGGTTTGAAATACCCGATTTAAAAGCCGATCTAGCAGTCAGCTTCCTTTGCCAGTAACTTTGCAGCCGGAAACTAGCGTTGCACTTGAAGGAAGGTAACTATTCAATACTTTTCAGAGGTGGCGACAGGTTGCGGCAAGCCCCTTTGCGCCCTGTTACCATAAAGGATTCTTCTGCATATGCTCATCTTAAAATGGAGCCCTCAACTCTGGAAGATGTCTCCAATGTGTCCTGCAAGTGGAGGATTCCAGTGGAGGTAGAACGAATGCTAGGAGGTTATGAGTTGAACTGAAAGGCCTGGCCTTTCTTCCAGCAGCAATGACCAGATGACATAATAAATGGGAAACGGACGTCAAAAGGTAACGATGCAACAGGGCAGGCCAAACTATCACCGATATGTGATGTGGATGTGGGTGTAATCACTCTAAAATCAGGGCTTAGGATTCCATTGACAAATGCGTTAAGGGGTGGATTCTGCTGTATCCCTTAGCGCTCCATGTGCGTCCCTCCCCAAGCGGCGCGCTCGGTGGAAGAGGACGACCATCCCAGATCGAAGGAGGGTCCCCTTCTTTGGTCAAGGGCATGTGATAGTTGCGCTCCCTTGCTAGAACCTGCAAACCTTTGGCTAAGCATCTTCCAAGAACACCATTTGAGACATAGTGCCTTACTTGGATGTGTCTGGAGTCTTGGAAGCTGGACTACCCTACGTTCTCCTACAAATGGACCTTCAGGGGTTTGCAGCTTCGAGCAGGGGAGCGCAGCTCTCGTATACCCTTGACTGAAGAAGGGTACACTCCTTCGATCTGGGATGGTCGTCCTCTTCCACCGAGCGCGCAGCTTCGGGAGGGACACACATGGTAACTAGAAAGTCCTCTTGAATTTGAAGAGGCGGTGACAGGCTCCGATGCCTCCCAAGTCAAGCCAAAACGCTACATCACAATGATAGCAGCAATATAGATGGAGACATTCTGCCTGAAGGACATCTAGGTGAATATCCCTTTCTTGGCTGGGAAGAAAATTTGTATTGTGTTCCTTCTGCAACTTTTTGTGCTAAGACTCTTTCAGGTGGCGGTGACCGAGTCGTCAGAAGAGGCCCTATTCGGTGTCAACACAATGAAGCTCACCTGCAGGTAGGAGAACACTTCTTCTTTTGTTGCAGCTCCTCTTTTCTTCCAGCTTCTCAGAGCTCACTGTACCTGAAGCAGATCTGTTCAGTTGACGAGAAAGAAGATGCAATGTGAGGAAGAGCTCTTGATACATCAAGAAAAAGCCTGCAGTGAGAGTCACCAGCATCAGGACAGTGCTGCTTGAGGTAAATTCACGTTCCACCACCCCGTTGGTTTCTTTTTATTCAGGCAATGTTTTTTGGATTGCTCTCCCGTTTTTCCCATTTTCTCTTCTGGTTTTCTCTTCCCAGTTCTCTCCAAAGATCCTGCAAGGCTCAAATGAAATGAATGCTCTTCCAAAAAACAAGACACTATTTTCTGGAGGATTGGTGGAAGGCGGCTGGGGATAAGCTAGTGACTCTAGATCGCAACGCAACAGAAGGAGCTGCCAGACACATGAAGTCACCAACACTCAGATGAAGCCACCTCTTCCTGCAGAGTCACAGAAGTCACGGCTGACGTATTTTACAAACAAACAAGCAAACCAAGAATCAAAAAACTCTTTCCATGGAATTGGTGTGGTGGGGCTGGGGAGAAACTAGGAACTGTGGATTGCTTTTCACACCCCAAGAGAAGGAACTGCCGGGCGCACAAAGTCACCCTTCAAAGGGACAAACTCAGAAAAATACCAAGATGGAGATGTTAAAGAGAATCCAGAAAACGAAAAATACTTAACGGGAAAAGCCAAGAGAAAGGGAAGATAAATGAAGGAATATGAAGTGAGCTCAAGTTTGAGTTACCTTTCAAACTAGTCTTTGGATGAAAAGAAGGAGCACATGGATATGAGGTCTGCTTCAAGCAGACGGAAAATGAGTAGGGGAAATAGAAGGCATTTCTTTCACGAGGCAACTAGAGAAGTTGTTTCCTGACAAGAAAGTTGGGGTTTTTTGTTGCTGAAGCTAGAAATGTGCATGTGGAGAAAAAAGAAAGAAGACAAGGAGAGGACAAAACCACGCCTTCTAATTTCATGTTGGCTCAGGATGCCCTGGACGGAGAGAGAGATGGGCAAGTTGAAAACTTGCTGAAAAGGCAAAGAAAGCATTTTGAAGATGAAGCTGCTGATGGCGACTGGAGAGGGACTGCTCAGGGACACGGCAAGTCCTGGATCCTGTGGGAAAGTGCTTTCTCTGAGGGAAGTTGCTGAGAGTGGCTAGAGGGGTGGATTAGGACCTGGGAGACTAGAGTTCAAATCCTCCCTCTGCCATGAAGCAGCTCGCTATCTCTCAGCCTAACCTACCTCACAGGGTTGTTGTGAGGATCAAATGAGGAAGCAGACTAGAAGATCAACTCCACTCAGCCTTTCCAGCAGAACCTGCAAGATTACGAAAAGAGATGGGAAATGGAGCTCCAAAGGTAACTATGGAACAGGCCAGGCAAAATTACCCCTTATGCGTAACGTGGCTCTCTGGCGCTAATACCCAAGGTTTGGGGATTTCATCTTTTTTTGCTACATAGCTCGGGCAACACAAAGCGTTGACTCTGCAAAAAACCCTGGATCCTCCAGGACTGAAGGTAAGAGGTTTGAAATACCCGATTTAAAAGCCGATCTAGCAGTCAGCTTCCTTTGCCAGTAACTTTGCAGCCGGAAACTAGCGTTGCACTTGAAGGAAGGTAACTATTCAATACTTTTCAGAGGTGGCGACAGGTTGCGGCAAGCCCCTTTGCGCCCTGTTACCATAAAGGATTCTTCTGCATATGCTCATCTTAAAATGGAGCCCTCAACTCTGGAAGATGTCTCCAATGTGTCCTGCAAGTGGAGGATTCCAGTGGAGGTAGAACGAATGCTAGGAGGTTATAGAGTTGAACTGAAAGGCCTGGTCTTTCTTCCAGCAGCAATGACCAGATGACATAATAAATGGGAAACGGACGTCAAAAGGTAACGATGCAACAGGGCAGGCCAAACTATCACCGATATGTGATGTGGATGTGGGTGTAATCACTCTAAAATCAGGGCTTAGGATTCCATTGACAAATGCGTTAAGGGGTGGATTCTGCTGTATCCCTTAGCGCTCCATGTGCGTCCCTCCCCAAGCGGCGCGCTCGGTGGAAGAGGACGACCATCCCAGATCGAAGGAGGGTCCCCTTCTTTGGTCAAGGGCATGTGATAGTTGCGCTCCCTTGCTAGAACCTGCAAACCTTTGGCTAAGCATCTTCCAAGAACACCATTTGAGACATAGTGCCTTACTTGGATGTGTCTGGAGTCTTGGAAGCTGGACTACCCTACGTTCTCCTACAAATGGACCTTCAGGGGTTTGCAGCTTCGAGCAGGGGAGCGCAGCTCTCGTATACCCTTGACTGAAGAAGGGTACACTCCTTCGATCTGGGATGGTCGTCCTCTTCCACCGAGCGCGCAGCTTCGGGAGGGACACACATGGTAACTAGAAAGTCCTCTTGAATTTGAAGAGGCGGTGACAGGCTCCGATACCTCCCAAGTCAAGCCAAAACGCTACATCACAATGATAGCAGCAATATAGATGGAGACATTCTGCCTGAAGGACATCTAGGTGAATATTCCTTTCTTGGCTGGGAAGAAACTTTGTATTGTGTTCCTTCTGCAACTTTTTGTGCTAAGACTCTTTCAGGTGGCGGTGACTGAGTCGTCAGAAGAGGCCCTATTCGGTGTCAACACAATGAAGCTCACCTGCAGGTAGGAGAACACTTCTTCTTTTGTTGCAGCTCCTCTTTTCTTCCAGCTTCGCAGAGCTCACTGTACCTGAAGCAGATCTGTTCAGTTGACGAGAAAGAAGATGCCATGTGAGGAAGAGCTCTTGATACATCAAGAAAAAGCCTGCAGTGAGAGTCACCAGCATCAGGACAGTGCTGCTTGAGGTAAGTTCACGTTCCACCACCCCGTTGGTTTCTTTTTATTCAGGCAATGTTTTTTGGATTGCTCTCCCGTTTTTCCCATTTTCTCTTCTGGTTTTCTCTTCCCAGTTCTCTCCAAAGATCCTGCAAGGCTCGAATGAAATGAATGGTCTTCCAAAAAACAAGACACTATTTTCTGGAGGATTGGTGGAAGGCGGCTGGGGATAAGCTAGTGACTCTAGATCGCAACGCAACAGAAGGAGCTGCCAGACACATGAAGTCACCAACACTCAGATGAAGCCACCTCTTCCTGCAGAGTCACAGAAGTCACGGTTGACGTATTTTACAAACAAACAAGCAAACCAAGAATCAAAAAACTCCTTCCATGGAATTGGTCTGGTGGGGCTGGGGAGAAACTAGGAACTGTGGATTGCTTTTCACACCCCAAGAGAAGGAACTGCCGGGCGCACAAAGTCACCCTTCAAAGGGACAAACTCAGAAAAATACCAAGATGGAGATGTTAAAGAGAATCCAGAAAACGAAAAATACTTAACGGGAAAAGCCAAGAGAAAAGGAAGATAAATGAAGGAATATGAAGTGAGCTCAAGTTTGAGTTACCTTTCAAACTAGTCTTTGGATGAAAAGAAGGAGCACATGGATATGAGGTCTGCTTCAAGCAGATGGAAAATGAGTAGGGAAAATAGAAGGCATTTCTTTCACGAGGCAACTAGAGAAGTTGTTTCCTGACAAGAAAGTTGGGGGTTTTTGTTGCTGAAGCTAGAAATGTGCATGTGGAGAAAAAAGAAAGAAGACAAGGAGAGGACAAAACCACGCCTTCTAATTTCATGTTGGCTCAGGATGCCCTGGACGGAGAGAGAGATGGGCAAGTTGAAAACTTGCTGAAAAGGCAAAGAAAGCATTTTGAAGATGAAGCTGCTGATGGCGACTGGAGAGGGACTGCTCAGGGACACGGCAAGTCCTGGATCCTGTGGGAAAGTGCTTTCTCTGAGGGAAGTTGCTGAGAGTGGCTAGAGGGGTGGATTAGGACCTGGGAGACTAGAGTTCAAATCCTCCCTCTGCCATGAAGCAGCTCGCTATCTCTCAGCCTAACCTACCTCACAGGGTTGTTGTGAGGATCAAATGAGGAAGCAGACTAGAAGATCAACTCCACTCAGCCTTTCCAGCAGAACCTGCAAGATTACGAAAAGAGATGGGAAATGGAGCTCCAAAGGTAACTATGGAACAGGCCAGGCAAAATTACCCCTTATGCGTAACGTGGCTCTCTGGCGCTAATACCCAAGGTTTGGGGATTTCATCTTTTTTTGCTACATAGCTCGGGCAACACAAAGCGTTGACTCTGCAAAAAACCCTGGATCCTCCAGTACTGAAGGTAAGAGGTTTGAAATACCCGATTTAAAAGCCGATCTAGCAGTCAGCTTCCTCTGCCAGTAACTTTGCAGCCGGAAACTAGCGTTGCACTTGAAGGAAGGTAACTATTCAATACTTTTCAGAGGTGGCGACAGGTTGCGGCAAGCCCCTTTGCGCCCTGTTACCATAAAGGATTCTTCTGCATATGCTCATCTTAAAATGGAGCCCTCAACTCTGGAAGATGTCTCCAATGTGTCCTGCAAGTGGAGGATTCCAGTGGAGGTAGAACGAATGCTAGGAGGTTATAGAGTTGAACTGAAAGGCCTGGTCTTTCTTCCAGCAGCAATGACCAGATGACATAATAAATGGGAAACGGACGTCAAAAGGTAACGATGCAACAGGGCAGGCCAAACTATCACCGATATGTGATGTGGATGTGGGTGTAATCACTCTAAAATCAGGGCTTAGGATTCCATTGACAAATGCGTTAAGGGGTGGATTCTGCTGTATCCCTTAGCGCTCCATGTGCGTCCCTCCCCAAGCGGCGCGCTCGGTGGAAGAGGACGACCATCCCAGATCGAAGGAGGGTCCCCTTCTTTGGTCAAGGGCATGTGATAGTTGCGCTCCCTTGCTAGAACCTGCAAACCTTTGGCTAAGCATCTTCCAAGAACACCATTTGAGACATAGTGCCTTACTTGGATGTGTCTGGAGTCTTGGAAGCTGGACTACCCTACGTTCTCCTACAAATGGACCTCCAGGGGTTTGCAGCTTCGAGCAGGGGAGCGCAGCTCTCGTATACCCTTGACTGAAGAAGGGTACACTCCTTCGATCTGGGATGGTCGTCCTCTTCCACCGAGCGCGCAGCTTCGGGAGGGACACACATGGTAACTAGAAAGTCCTCTTGAATTTGAAGAGGCGGTGACAGGCTCCGATGCCTCCCAAGTCAAGCCAAAACGCTACATCACAATGATAGCAGCAATATAGATGGAGACATTCTGCCTGAAGGACATCTAGGTGAATATCCCTTTCTTGGCTGGGAAGAAAATTTGTATTGTGTTCCTTCTGCAACTTTTTGTGCTAAGACTCTTTCAGGTGGCGGTGACCGAGTCGTCAGAAGAGGCCCTATTCGGTGACAACACAATGAAGCTCACCTGCAGGTAGGAGAACACTTCTTCTTTTGTTGCAGCTCCTCTTTTCTTCCAGCTTCGCAGAGCTCACTGTACCTGAAGCAGATCTGTTCAGTTGACAAGAAAGAAGATGCAATGTGAGGAAGAGCTCTTGATACATGAAGAAAAAGCCTGCAGTGAGAGTCACCAGCATCAGGACAGTGTTGCTTGAGGTAAATTCACGTTCCACCACCCCGTTGGTTTCTTTTTATTCAGGCAATGTTTTTTGGATTGCTCTCCCGTTTTTCCCATTTTCTCTTCTGGTTTTCTCTTCCCAGTTCTCTCCAAAGATCCTGCAAGACTCAAATGAAATGAATGCTCTTCCAAAAAACAAGACACTATTTTCTGGAGGATTGGTGGAAGGCGGCTGGGGATAAGCTAGTGACTCTAGATCGCAACGCAACAGAAGGAGCTGCCAGACACATGAAGTCACCAACACTCAGATGAAGCCACCTCTTCCTGCAGAGTCACAGAAGTCACGGCTGACGTATTTTACAAACAAACAAGCAAACCAAGAATCAAAAAACTCTTTCCATGGAATTGGTGTGGTGGGGCTGGGGAGAAACTAGGAACTGTGGATTGCTTTTCACACCCCAAGAGAAGGAACTGCCGGGCGCACAAAGTCACCAAGATGGAGATGTTAAAGAGAATCCAGAAAACGAAAAATACTTAACAGGAAAAGCCAAGAGAAAAGGAAGATAAATGAAGGAATATGAAGTGAGCTCAAGTTTGAGTTACCTTTCAAACTAGTCTTTGGATGAAAAGAAGGAGCACATGGATATGAGGTCTGCTTCAAGCAGATGGAAAATGAGTAGGGAAAATAGAAGGCATTTCTTTCATGAGGCAACTAGAGAAGTTGTTTCCTGACAAGAAAGTTGGGGTTTTTTGTTGCTGAAGCTAGAAATGTGGATGTGGAGAAAAAAGAAAGAAGACAAGGAGAGGACAAAACCACGCCTTCTAATTTCATGTTGGCTCAGGATGCCCTGGACGGAGAGAGAGATGGGCAAGTTGAAAACTTGCTGAAAAGGCAAAGAAAGCATTTTGAAGATGAAGCTGCTGATGGCGACTGGAGAGGGACTGCTCAGGGACACGGCAAGTCCTGGATCCTGTGGGAAAGTGCTTTCTCTGAGGGAAGTTGCTGAGAGTGGCTAGAGGGGTGGATTAGGACCTGGGAGACTAGAGTTCAAATCCTCCCTCTGCCATGAAGCAGCTCACTATCTCTCAGCCTAACCTACCTCACAGGGTTGTTGTGAGGATCAAATGAGGAAGCAGACTAGAAGATCAACTCCACTCAGCCTTTCCAGCAGAACCTGCAAGATTACGAAAAGAGATGGGAAATGGAGCTCCAAAGGTAACTATGGAACAGGCCAGGCAAAATTACCCCTTATGCGTAACGTGGCTCTCTGGCGCTAATACCCAAGGTTTGGGGATTTCATCTTTTTTTGCTACATAGCTCGGGCAACACAAAGTGTTGACTCTGCAAAAAACCCTGGATCCTCCAGTACTGAAGGTAAGAGGTTTGAAATACCCGATTTAAAAGCCGATCTAGCAGTCAGCTTCCTTTGCCAGTAACTTTGCAGCCGGAAACTAGCGTTGCACTTGAAGGAAGGTAACTATTCAATACTTTTCAGAGGTGGCGACAGGTTGCGGCAAGCCCCTTTGCGCCCTGTTACCATAAAGAATTCTTCTGCATATGCTCATCTTAAAATGGAGCCCTCAACTCTGGAAGATGTCTCCAATGTGTCCTGCAAGTGGAGGATTCCAGTGGAGGTAGAACGAATGCTAGGAGGTTATAGAGTTGAACTGAAAGGCCTGGCCTTTCTTCCAGCAGCAATGACCAGATGACATAATAAATGGGAAACGGACGTCAAAAGGTAACGATGCAACAGGGCAGGCCAAACTATCACCGATATGTGATGTGGATGTGGGTGTAATCACTCTAAAATCAGGGCTTAGGATTCCATTGACAAATGCGTTAAGGGGTGGATTCTGCTGTATCCCTTAGCGCTCCATGTGCGTCCCTCCCCAAGCGGCGCGCTCGGTGGAAGAGGACGACCATCCCAGATCGAAGGAGGGTCCCCTTCTTTGGTCAAGGGCATGTGATAGTTGCGCTCCCTTGCTAGAACCTGCAAACCTTTGGCTAAGCATCTTCCAAGAACACCATTTGAGACATAGTGCCTTACTTGGATGTGTCTGGAGTCTTGGAAGCTGGACTACCCTACGTTCTCCTACAAATGGACCTCCAGGGGTTTGCAGCTTCGAGCAGGGGAGCGCAGCTCTCGTATACCCTTGACTGAAGAAGGGTACACTCCTTCGATCTGGGATGGTCGTCCTCTTCCACCGAGCGCGCAGCTTCGGGAGGGACACACATGGTAACTAGAAAGTCCTCTTGAATTTGAAGAGGCGGTGACAGGCTCCGATACCTCCCAAGTCAAGCCAAAACGCTACATCACAATGATAGCAGCAATATAGATGGAGACATTCTGCCTGAAGGACATCTAGGTGAATATCCCTTTCTTGGCTGGGATGAAAATTTGTATTGTGTTCCTTCTGCAACTTTTTGTGCTAAGACTCTTTCAGGTGGCGGTGACCGAGTCGTCAGAAGAGGCCCTATTCGGTGACAACACAATGAAGCTCACCTGCAGGTAGGAGAACACTTCTTCTTTTGTTGCAGCTCCTCTTTTCTTCCAGCTTCGCAGAGCTCACTGTACCTGAAGCAGATCTGTTTAGTTGACGAGAAAGAAGATGCAATGTGAGGAAGAGCTCTTGATACATGAAGAAAAAGCCTGCAGTGAGAGTCACCAGCATCAGGACAGTGCTGCTTGAGGTAAATTCACGTTCCACCACCCCGTTGGTTTCTTTTTATTCAGGCAATGTTTTTTGGATTGCTCTCCCGTTTTTCCCATTTTCTCTTCTGGTTTTCTCTTCCCAGTTCTCTCCAAAGATCCTGCAAGGCTCAAATGAAATGAATGCTCTTCCAAAAAACAAGACACTATTTTCTGGAGGATTGGTGGAAGGCGGCTGGGGATAAGCTAGTGACTCTAGATCGCAACGCAACAGAAGGAGCTGCCAGACACATGAAGTCACCAACACTCAGATGAAGCCACCTCTTCCTGCAGAGTCACAGAAGTCACGGTTGACGTATTTTACAAACAAACAAGCAAACCAAGAATCAAAAAACTCTTTCCATGGAATTGGTGTGGTGGGGCTGGGGAGAAACTAGGAACTGTGGATTGCTTTTCACACCCCAAGAGAAGGAACTGCCGGGCGCACAAAGTCACCAAGATGGAGATGTTAAAGAGAATCCAGAAAACGAAAAATACTTAACGGGAAAAGCCAAGAGAAAAGGAAGATAAATGAAGGAATATGAAGTGAGCTCAAGTTTGAGTTACCTTTCAAACTAGTCTTTGGATGAAAAGAAGGAGCACATGGATATGAGGTCTGCTTCAAGCAGATGGAAAATGAGTAGGGAAAATAGAAGGCATTTCTTTCATGAGGCAACTAGAGAAGTTGTTTCCTGACAAGAAAGTTGGGGTTTTTTGTTGCTGAAGCTAGAAATGTGGATGTGGAGAAAAAAGAAAGAAGACAAGGAGAGGACAAAACCACGCCTTCTAATTTCATGTTGGCTCAGGATGCCCTGGACGGAGAGAGAGATGGGCAAGTTGAAAACTTGCTGAAAAGGCAAAGAAAGCATTTTGAAGATGAAGCTGCTGATGGCGACTGGAGAGGGACTGCTCAGGGACACGGCAAGTCCTGGATCCTGTGGGAAAGTGCTTTCTCTGAGGGAAGTTGCTGAGAGTGGCTAGAGGGGTGGATTAGGACCTGGGAGACTAGAGTTCAAATCCTCCCTCTGCCATGAAGCAGCTCACTATCTCTCAGCCTAACCTACCTCACAGGGTTGTTGTGAGGATCAAATGAGGAAGCAGACTAGAAGATCAACTCCACTCAGCCTTTCCAGCAGAACCTGCAAGATTACGAAAAGAGATGGGAAATGGAGCTCCAAAGGTAATTATGGAACAGGCCAGGCAAAATTACCCCTTATGCGTAACGTGGCTCTCTGGCGCTAATACCCAAGGTTTGGGGATTTCATCTTTTTTTGCTACATAGCTCGGGCAACACAAAGTGTTGACTCTGCAAAAAACCCTGGATCCTCCAGTACTGAAGGTAAGTGGTTTGAAATACCCGATTTAAAAGCCGATCTAGCAGTCAGCTTCCTTTGCCAGTAACTTTGCAGCCGGAAACTAGCGTTGCACTTGAAGGAAGGTAACTATTCAATACTTTTCAGAGGTGGCGACAGGTTGCGGCAAGCCCCTTTGCGCCCTGTTACCATAAGGAATTCTTCTGCATATGCTCATCTTAAAATGGAGCCCTCAACTCTGGAAGATGTCTCCAATGTGTCCTGCAAGTGGAGGATTCCAGTGGAGGTAGAACGAATGCTAGGAGGTTATAGAGTTGAACTGAAAGGCCTGGCCTTTCTTCCAGCAGCAATGACCAGATGACATAATAAATGGGAAACGGACGTCAAAAGGTAACAATGCAACAGGGCAGGCCAAACTATCACCGATATGTGATGTGGATGTGGGTGTAATCACTCTAAAATCAGGGCTTAGGATTCCATTGACAAATGCGTTAAGGGGTGGATTCTGCTGTATCCCTTAGCGCTCCATGTGCGTCCCTCCCCAAGCGGCGCGCTCGGTGGAAGAGGACGACCATCCCAGATCGAAGGAGGGTCCCCTTCTTTGGTCAAGGGCATGTGATAGTTGCGCTCCCTTGCTAGAACCTGCAAACCTTTGGCTAAGCATCTTCCAAGAACACCATTTGAGACATAGTGCCTTACTTGGATGTGTCTGGAGTCTTGGAAGCTGGACTACCCTACGTTCTCCTACAAATGGACCTCCAGGGGTTTGCAGCTTCGAGCAGGGGAGCGCAGCTCTCGTATACCCTTGACTGAAGAAGGGTACACTCCTTCGATCTGGGATGGTCGTCCTCTTCCACCGAGCGCGCAGCTTCGGGAGGGACACACATGGTAACTAGAAAGTCCTCTTGAATTTGAAGAGGCGGTGACAGGCTCCGATGCCTCCCAAGTCAAGCCAAAACGCTACATCACAATGATAGCAGCAATATAGATGGAGACATTCTGCCTGAAGGACATCTAGGTGAATATCCCTTTCTTGGCTGGGAAGAAAATTTGTATTGTGTTCCTTCTGCAACTTTTTGTGCTAAGACTCTTTCAGGTGGCGGTGACCGAGTCGTCAGAAGAGGCCCTATTCGGTGACAACACAATGAAGCTCACCTGCAGGTAGGAGAACACTTCTTCTTTTGTTGCAGCTCCTCTTTTCTTCCAGCTTCGCAGAGCTCACTGTACCTGAAGCAGATCTGTTCAGCTGACGAGAAAGAAGATGCAATGTGAGGAAGAGCTCTTGATACATGAAGAAAAAGCCTGCAGTGAGAGTCACCAGCATCAGGACAGTGCTGCTTGAGGTAAATTCACGTTCCACCACTCCGTTGGTTTCTTTTTATTCAGGCAATGTTTTTTGGATTGCTCTCCCGTTTTTCCCATTTTCTCTTCTGGTTTTCTCTTCCCAGTTCTCTCCAAAGATCCTGCAAGGCTCAAATGAAATGAATGCTCTTCCAAAAAACAAGACACTATTTTCTGGAGGATTGGTGGAAGGCGGCTGGGGATAAGCTAGTGACTCTAGATCGCAACGCAACAGAAGGAGCTGCCAGACACATGAAGTCACCAACACTCAGATGAAGCCACCTCTTCCTGCAGAGTCACAGAAGTCACGGTTGACGTATTTTACAAACAAACAAGCAAACCAAGAATCAAAAAACTCTTTCCATGGAATTGGTGTGGTGGGGCTGGGGAGAAACTAGGAACTGTGGATTGCTTTTCACACCCCAAGAGAAGGAACTGCCGGGCGCACAAAGTCACCCTTCAAAGGGACAAACTCAGAAAAATACCAAGATGGAGATGTTAAAGAGAATCCAGAAAACGAAAAATACTTTACGGGAAAAGCCAAGAGAAAAGGAAGATAAATGAAGGAATATGAAGTGAGCTCAAGTTTGAGTTACCTTTCAAACTAGTCTTTGGATGAAAAGAAGGAGCACATGGATATGAGGTCTGCTTCAAGCAGATGGAAAATGAGTAGGGAAAATAGAAGGCATTTCTTTCACGAGGCAACTAGAGAAGTTGTTTCCTGACAAGAAAGTTGGGGTTTTTTGTTGCTGAAGCTAGAAATGTGCATGTGGAGAAAAAAGAAAGAAGACAAGGAGAGGACAAAACCACGCCTTCTAATTTCATGTTGGCTCAGGATGCCCTGGACGGAGAGAGAGATGGGCAAGTTGAAAACTTGCTGAAAAGGCAAAGAAAGCATTTTGAAGATGAAGCTGCTGATGGCGACTGGAGAGGGACTGCTCAGGGACACGGCAAGTCCTGGATCCTGTGGGAAAGTGCTTTCTCTGAGGGAAGTTGCTGAGAGTGGCTAGAGGGGTGGATTAGGACCTGGGAGACTAGAGTTCAAATCCTCCCTCTGCCATGAAGCAGCTCGCTATCTCTCAGCCTAACCTACCTCACAGGGTTGTTGTGAGGATCAAATGAGGAAGCAGACTAGAAGATCAACTCCACTCAGCCTTTCCAGCAGAACCTGCAAGATTACGAAAAGAGATGGGAAATGGAGCTCCAAAGGTAACTATGGAACAGGCCAGGCAAAATTACCCCTTATGCGTAATGTGGCTCTCTGGCGCTAATACCCAAGGTTTGGGGATTTCATCTTTTTTTGCTGCATAGCTTGGGCAACACAAAGCGTTGACTCTGCAAAAAACCCTGGATCCTCCAGTACTGAAGGTAAGAGGTTTGAAATACCCGATTTAAAAGCCGATCTAGCAGTCAGCTTCCTTTGCCAGTAACTTTGCCAGTAACTTTGCAGCCGGAAACTAGCGTTGCACTTGAAGGAAGGTAACTATTCAATACTTTTCAGAGGTGGCGACAGGTTGCGGCAAGCCCCTTTGCGCCCTGTTACCATAAAGGGTGAAGATTTTGGCAGCTACACTCAGCGGAAGGATGGAAAGAATTCTGGACTGGAGTTATTGTGTTTTTGCAGAGGTACCAGCATCCTGGGAGATGGAGCAAGATTACAGAGGGGAATTCTGGATGTCTAATGGCTAATGGAGTCTCTTTGTTTGGGATGTGGCATATTACGGCTCCTGAGACCAGAAACTGAAAATGGAATTGCTGGAGTGTGGATTACAACAGGGAAAAATATTTCACACAGAACTACGAAGGCAAAAGTTGAACTCACCACTGGTTGCAAAAATAAATGAAAACAAAATGAAGGATTAATCTTCAAAAAGAGGGCAAAGGGTGCTGGGACAACTTTCATTGTGCCTAGTCGTGTATGTTACATCTCTGCTTTGAAGCACTGAACTGTGTAACCTGTATGTTTAGGCCATGTAGTGACTTGTGTAATAAAGCCTTGGGGAATAACTGAGCCAAGAGTCTGAGTCCTATGGCCACAAAAGGGAGCAAGGACAGGGAGGGGGTAAGGCAGGAGGCCAACAGTAGGTGGCACCAAAGCCAGTGACAGGCAGAGCCAACTAATTCTAGCTTTGTCTCCCTTCTCCTTCCTGCTGAGTTCTTTGTGGGCAACAGTGACACTAAGGAAGAGGAAGTTTACAGGCAGATTATATGTACGAAGGCAGGAAGCTGGGGCTGGTTGTTCTGCTCTCTCTCAAGGGCAATGTTTTCCTTGCACAATGCAAGAAACAAGTGCACCCAACAAGGCAGATTCCTTTAAATGAATGCTTTTGATGAGGAGAGTTTTAAATCTATTGGCAATGGCAAATGGATTAATGACACCATGCATTACACAACTGGGGGTACAGCAGGAAAAAACCATATCCAAAGCAGTTTCACATGGTCTTTCACCTATAACTGCTTTCCTGTAAAAGAACAGTCCAACTTCAGTGATGATTATCTGGAAAGTGACTTTACACATTGTGCTAAGATTCACCCAGTTTTCAAGCTACAATAATTATGCAATCATGTCATGGCGGTTAAAATTAAGGCAGAGATAGAACAGGGAAAAGAGCACTTTAAACCAAAAAAGGCATTCTTAAGCATCAAACACTGAGGTTTTTAATCCTCAAAGTGAAATGAAATGTATTCTGTAATTAGTGGAGCTGTACATCTATTTCAGTCACTCCAAGCCCTTCCCATCCACCAATCAGGTATTATATTTCAACAAAGCAATTTTCAAGGGAAAAACGGCCAGTATGCTACAAACAGGAGCAATGATGTAAAATCCCCCCGCCCCCCGCCCCCCGCTTTCTTCCTTTTGGTCAACTTTTTTAAAAACAAGCACCCAGTCTTCATTCATTCTATCATAGAATGTTGCAGGAGTGAGAAGCAACTGCTGTCCTTTCCAACTGTGCCCCAGATTGCAGCCCATTTACTTTGCTCCACAGAATTCAATGGGGGCCACTGAGATCCAAGCCAGCCCCTCCTCACATAAGGTAAAGGTAAAGGGACCCCTGACCATTAGGTCCAGTCATGACTGACTCTGGGGTTGTGGCACTCATCTCACTTTATTGGCCGAGGAAGCCGGAGTACAGCTTCCGGATCATGTGGCCAGCATGACTTAGCCGCTCCTGGCGAACCAGAGCAGCACACGGAAATGCCATTTACCTTCCCGCCGGAGCGGTACCTATTTATCTACTTGCACTTTGACGTGCTTTTGAACTGCTAGGTTGGCAGGAGCAGGGACGGAGCAACGGGAGCTCACCCCGTTGCGGGGATTCAAACCGCCGACCTTCTGATCGGCAAATCCTAGGCTCTATGGTTTAACCCACAGCGCCACCCATGTCCCTCTTCACATAGTCTTTCCCTTATTTTTCACATAGTCTTTCCCTTATTTTCCTGTGCAGGTCATGTTCCTGTAGTTTGTAATCCATGAGATTTGGGTGGATTACTAATTCAGTTCCCTTGTATTACCAGAATGTATTAATTTGGAAAGTATATAAATTTTGATTCTCATCAAAGCCCTGAAGTGACCCCATGACGAAAATAAAGACACCTGCACCCACTGTATTAACGCCGCACGGGACTTTTTTATGTGTTCTTATGACCTACTGGTGGCGGAAGGAGCGAGCCACATTCCAGTGAGTGAGCCTCTCCCTGGCTGTAATACTAGTGTTAGCCTGCTCACTGGTCAGAGCTGAAGGAGCTAAAGGGCAGAGTGATTAGGAGAGGTGGCTGGGGAAGATGAAACAGGTTTGAAAAAGCAACTGAAACCAGCTTAGGTAAGATTGCTTAACAAAACAATTGGGAATTTTTTTAGAGTAAATAAAGGGATTTCATTCTGCTGAAATTCATCACTTACAACTTTAAAAAGGGACACATGTAATTTTTACCTGTGATCTCTGCTGTGGTTGATTTCAAATACTGTGGACATATATCTTATTCAGGTATTCATCTCTTAAAAGCGTTACGAGAGGAATTAAATTTTACATTAAAAGGAAACTGAAGGAAAATAGAAAATCAAAGAAGACTTAATCCTAATAACACAGGGACAGTAAATTGTACACAGATGATGGTCCTTGAGAAAGTCACGCAAAAAACAGTTTAGCCAAGAAAATTTAAACTGAAAACTCAGAAAAATACCAGGATAAGATTGCCATGGATGGAGAGAGATGGGCAAGTTGAAAACTTGCTGAAAAGGCAAAGAAAGCATTTTGAAGATGAAGCTGCTGATGGTGACTGGAGAGGGACTGCTCAGGGACACTCCAAGTCCTGGATCCTGTGGGAAAGTGCTTTCTCTGAGGGAAGTTGCTGAGAGTGGCTAGAGGGGTGGATTAGGACCTGGGAGACTAGAGTTCAAATCCTCCCTCTGCCATGAAGCAGCTCTCTATCTCTCAGCCTAACCTACCTCACAGGGTTGTTGTGAGGATCAAATGAGGAAGCAGACTAGAAGATCAACTCCACTCAGCCTTTCCAGCAGAACCTGCAAGATTACGAAAAGAGATGGGAAATGGAGCTCCAAAGGTAACTATGGAACAGGCCAGGCAAAATTACCCCTTATGCGTAACGTGGCTCTCTGGCGCTAATACCCAAGGTTTGGGGATTTCATCTTTTTTTGCTACATAGCTCGGGCAACACAAAGCGTTGACTCTGCAAAAAACCCTGGATCCTCCAGTACTGAAGGTAAGAGGTTTGAAATACCCGATTTAAAAGCCGATCTAGCAGTCAGCTTCCTTTGCCAGTAACTTTGCAGCCGGAAACTAGCGTTGCACTTGAAGGAAGGTAACTATTCAATACTTTTCAGAGGTGGCGACAGGTTGCGGCAAGCCCCTTTGCGCCCTGTTACCATAAAGGATTCTTCTGCATATGCTCATCTTAAAATGGAGCCCTCAACTCTGGAAGATGTCTCCAATGTGTCCTGCAAGTGGAGGATTCCAGTGGAGGTAGAACGAATGCTAGGAGGTTATAGAGTTGAACTGAAAGGCCTGGCCTTTCTTCCAGCAGCAATGACCAGATGACATAATAAATGGGAAACGGACGTCAAAAGGTAACGATGCAACAGGGCAGGCCAAACTATCACCGATATGTGATGTGGATGTGGGTGTAATCACTCTAAAATCAGGGCTTAGGATTCCATTGACAAATGCGTTAAGGGGTGGATTCTGCTGTATCCCTTAGCGCTCCATGTGCGTCCCTCCCCAAGCGGCGCGCTCGGTGGAAGAGGACGACCATCCCAGATCGAAGGAGGGTCCCCTTCTTTGGTCAAGGGCATGTGATAGTTGCGCTCCCTTGCTAGAACCTGCAAACCTTTGGCTAAGCATCTTCCAAGAACACCATTTGAGACATAGTGCCTTACTTGGATGTGTCTGGAGTCTTGGAAGCTGGACTACCCTACGTTCTCCTACAAATGGACCTCCAGGGGTTTGCAGCTTCGAGCAGGGGAGCGCAGCTCTCGTATACCCTTGACTGAAGAAGGGTACACTCCTGAAGAAGGGTACATTTTCTCTTCTGGTTTTCTCTTCCCAGTTCTCTCCAAAGATCCTGCAAGGCTCAAATGAAATGAATGCTCTTCCAAAACACAAGACACTATTTTCTGGAGGATTGGTGGAAGGCGGCTGGGGATAAGCTAGTGACTCTAGATCGCAACGCAACAGAAGGAGCTGCCAGACACATGAAGTCACCAACACTCAGATGAAGCCACCTCTTCCTGCAGAGTCACAGAAGTCACGGCTGACGTATTTTACAAACAAACAAGCAAACCAAGAATCAAAAAACTCTTTCCATGGAATTGGTGTGGTGGGGCTGGGGAGAAACTAGGAACTGTGGATTGCTTTTCACACCCCAAGAGAAGGAACTGCCGGGCGCACAAAGTCACCCTTCAAAGGGACAAACTCAGAAAAATACCAAGATGGAGATGTTAAAGAGAATCCAGAAAACGAAAAATACTTTACGGGAAAAGCCAAGAGAAAAGGAAGATAAATGAAGGAATATGAAGTGAGCTCAAGTTTGAGTTACCTTTCAAACTAGTCTTTGGATGAAAAGAAGGAGCACATGGATATGAGGTCTGCTTCAAGCAGATGGAAAATGAGTAGGGAAAATAGAAGGCATTTCTTTCACGAGGCAACTAGAGAAGTTGTTTCCTGACAAGAAAGTTGGGGTTTTTTGTTGCTGAAGCTAGAAATGTGCATGTGGAGAAAAAAGAAAGAAGACAAGGAGAGGACAAAACCACGCCTTCTAATTTCATGTTGGCTCAGGATGCCCTGGACGGAGAGAGAGATGGGCAAGTTGAAAACTTGCTGAAAAGGCAAAGAAAGCATTTTGAAGATGAAGCTGCTGATGGCGACTGGAGAGGGACTGCTCAGGGACACGGCAAGTCCTGGATCCTGTGGGAAAGTGCTTTCTCTGAGGGAAGTTGCTGAGAGTGGCTAGAGGGGTGGATTAGGACCTGGGAGACTAGAGTTCAAATCCTCCCTCTGCCATGAAGCAGCTCGCTATCTCTCAGCCTAACCTACCTCACAGGGTTGTTGTGAGGATCAAATGAGGAAGCAGACTAGAAGATCAACTCCACTCAGCCTTTCCAGCAGAACCTGCAAGATTACGAAAAGAGATGGGAAATGGAGCTCCAAAGGTAACTATGGAACAGGCCAGGCAAAATTACCCCTTATGCGTAACGTGGCTCTCTGGCGCTAATACCCAAGGTTTGGGGATTTCATGTTTTTTTGCTACATAGCTCGGGCAACACAAAGCATTGACTCTGCAAAAAACCCTGGATCCTCCAGTACTGAAGGTAAGAGGTTTGAAATACCTGATTTAAAAGCCGATCTAGCAGTCAGCTTCCTTTGCCAGTAACTTTGCAGCCGGAAACTAGCGTTGCACTTGAAGGAAGGTAACTATTCAATACTTTTCAGAGGTGGCGACAGGTTGCGGCAAGCCCTTTTGCGCCCTGTTACCATAAAGGATTCTTCTGCATATGCTCATCTTAAAATGGAGCCCTCAACTCTGGAAGATGTCTCCAATGTGTCCTGCAAGTGGAGGATTCCAGTGGAGGTAGAACGAAAGCTAGGAGGTTATAGAGTTGAACTGAAAGGCCTGGCCTTTCTTCCAGCAGCAATGACCAGATGACATAATAAATGGGAAACGGACGTCAAAAGGTAACAATGCAACAGGGCAGGCCAAACTATCACCGATATGTGATGTGGATGTGGGTGTAATCACTCTAAAATCAGGGCTTAGGATTCCATTGACAAATGCGTTAAGGGGTGGATTCTGCTGTATCCCTTAGCGCTCCATGTGCGTCCCTCCCCAAGCGGCGCGCTCAGTGGAAGAGGACGACCATCCCAGATCGAAGGAGGGTCCCCTACTTTGGTCAAGGGCATGTGATAGTTGCGCTCCCTTGCTAGAACCTGCAGACCTTTGGCTAAGCATCTTCCAAGAACACCATTTGAGACATAGTGCCTTACTTGGATGTGTCTGGAGTCTTGGAAGCTGGACTACCCTACGTTCTCCTACAAATGGACCTCCAGGGGTTTGCAGCTTCGAGCAGGGGAGCGCAGCTCTCGTATACCCTTGACTGAAGAAGGGTACACTCCTTCGATCTGGGATGGTCGTCCTCTTCCACCGAGCGCGCAGCTTCGGGAGGGACACACATGGTAACTAGAAAGTCCTCTTGAATTTGAAGAGGCGGTGACAGGCTCCGATACCTCCCAAGTCAAGCCAAAACGCTACATCACAATGATAGCCGCAATATAGATGGAGACATTCTGCCTGAAGGACATCTAGGTGAATATCCCTTTCTTGGCTGGGAAGAAAATTTGTATTGTGTTCCTTCTGCAACTTTTTGTGCTAAGACTCTTTCAGGTGGCGGTGACCGAGTCGTCAGAAGAGGCCCTATTCGGTGTCAACACAATGAAGCTCACCTGCAGGTAGGAGAACACTTCTTCTTTTGTTGCAGCTCCTCTTTTCTTCCAGCTTCGCAGAGCTCACTGTACCTGAAGCAGATCTGTTCAGTTGACGAGAAAGAAGATGCAATGTGAGGAAGAGCTCTTGATACATCAAGAAAAAGCCTGCAGTGAGAGTCACCAGCATCAGGACAGTGCTGCTTGAGGTAAATTCACGTTCCACCACCCCGTTGGTTTCTTTTTATTCAGGCAATGTTTTTTGGATTGCTCTCCCGTTTTTCCCATTTTCTCTTCTGGTTTTCTCTTCCCAGTTCTCTCCAAAGATCCTGCAAGGCTCAAATGAAATGAATGCTCTTCCAAAACACAAGACACTATTTTCTGGAGGATTGGTGGAAGGCGGCTGGGGATAAGCTAGTGACTCTAGATCGCAACGCAACAGAAGGAGCTGCCAGACACATGAAGTCACCAACACTCAGATGAAGCCACCTCTTCCTGCAGAGTCACAGAAGTCACGGCTGACGTATTTTACAAACAAACAAGCAAACCAAGAATCAAAAAACTCTTTCCATGGAATTGGTGTGGTGGGGCTGGGGAGAAACTAGGAACTGTGGATTGCTTTTCACACCCCAAGAGAAGGAACTGCCGGGCGCACAAAGTCACCCTTCAAAGGGACAAACTCAGAAAAATACCAAGATGGAGATGTTAAAGAGAATCCAGAAAACGAAAAATACTTTACGGGAAAAGCCAAGAGAAAAGGAAGATAAATGAAGGAATATGAAGTGAGCTCAAGTTTGAGTTACCTTTCAAACTAGTCTTTGGATGAAAAGAAGGAGCACATGGATATGAGGTCTGCTTCAAGCAGATGGAAAATGAGTAGGGAAAATAGAAGGCATTTCTTTCACGAGGCAACTAGAGAAGTTGTTTCCTGACAAGAAAGTTGGGGGGTTTTGTTGCTGAAGCTAGAAATGTGCATGTGGAGAAAAAAGAAAGAAGACAAGGAGAGGACAAAACCACGCCTTCTAATTTCATGTTGGCTCAGGATGCCCTGGACGGAGAGAGAGATGGGCAAGTTGAAAACTTGCTGAAAAGGCAAAGAAAGCATTTTGAAGATGAAGCTGCTGATGGCGACTGGAGAGGGACTGCTCAGGGACACGGCAAGTCCTGGATCCTGTGGGAAAGTGCTTTCTCTGAGGGAAGTTGCTGAGAGTGGCTAGAGGGGTGGATTAGGACCTGGGAGACTAGAGTTCAAATCCTCCCTCTGCCATGAAGCAGCTCGCTATCTCTCAGCCTAACCTACCTCACAGGGTTGTTGTGAGGATCAAATGAGGAAGCAGACTAGAAGATCAACTCCACTCAGCCTTTCCAGCAGAACCTGCAAGATTACGAAAAGAGATGGGAAATGGAGCTCCAAAGGTAACTATGGAACAGGCCAGGCAAAATTACCCCTTATGCGTAATGTGGCTCTCTGGCGCTAATACCCAAGGTTTGGGGATTTCATCTTTTTTTGCTGCATAGCTCGGGCAACACAAAGCGTTGACTCTGCAAAAAACCCTGGATCCTCCAGTACTGAAGGTAAGAGGTTTGAAATACCCGATTTAAAAGCCGATCTAGCAGTCAGCTTCCTTTGCCAGTAACTTTGCAGCCGGAAACTAGCGTTGCACTTGAAGGAAGGTAACTATTCAATACTTTTCAGAGGTGGCGACAGGTTGCGGCAAGCCCTTTTGCGCCCTGTTACCATAAAGGATTCTTCTGCATATGCTCATCTTAAAATGGAGCCCTCAACTCTGGAAGATGTCTCCAATGTGTCCTGCAAGTGGAGGATTCCAGTGGAGGTAGAACGAATGCTAGGAGGTTATAGAGTTGAACTGAAAGGCCTGGCCTTTCTTCCAGCAGCAATGACCAGATGACATAATAAATGGGAAACGGACGTCAAAAGGTAACGATGCAACAGGGCAGGCCAAACTATCACCGATATGTGATGTGGATGTGGGTGTAATCACTCTAAAATCAGGGCTTAGGATTCCATTGACAAATGCGTTAAGGGGTGGATTCTGCTGTATCCCTTAGCGGTCCATGTGCGTCCCTCCCCAAGCGGCGCGCTCAGTGGAAGAGGACGACCATCCCAGATCGAAGGAGGGTCCCCTACTTTGGTCAAGGGCATGTGATAGTTGCGCTCCCTTGCTAGAACCTGCAGACCTTTGGCTAAGCATCTTCCAAGAACACCATTTGAGACATAGTGCCTTACTTGGATGTGTCTGGAGTCTTGGAAGCTGGACTACCCTACGTTCTCCTACAAATGGACCTCCAGGGGTTTGCAGCTTCGAGCAGGGGAGCGCAGCTCTCGTATACCCTTGACTGAAGAAGGGTACACTCCTTCGATCTGGGATGGTCGTCCTCTTCCACCGAGCGCGCAGCTTCGGGAGGGACACACATGGTAACTAGAAAGTCCTCTTGAATTTGAAGAGGCGGTGACAGGCTCCGATACCTCCCAAGTCAAGCCAAAACGCTACATCACAATGATAGCCGCAATATAGATGGAGACATTCTGCCTGAAGGACATCTAGGTGAATATCCCTTTCTTGGCTGGGAAGAAAATTTGTATTGTGTTCCTTCTGCAACTTTTTGTGCTAAGACTCTTTCAGGTGGCGGTGACCGAGTCGTCAGAAGAGGCCCTATTCGGTGTCAACACAATGAAGCTCACCTGCAGGTAGGAGAACACTTCTTCTTTTGTTGCAGCTCCTCTTTTCTTCCAGCTTCGCAGAGCTCACTGTACCTGAAGCAGATCTGTTCAGTTGACGAGAAAGAAGATGCAATGTGAGGAAGAGCTCTTGATACATCAAGAAAAAGCCTGCAGTGAGAGTCACCAGCATCAGGACAGTGCTGCTTGAGGTAAATTCACGTTCCACCACCCCGTTGGTTTCTTTTTATTCAGGCAATGTTTTTTGGATTGCTCTCCCGTTTTTCCCATTTTCTCTTCTGGTTTTCTCTTCCCAGTTCTCTCCAAAGATCCTGCAAGGCTCAAATGAAATGAATGCTCTTCCAAAACACAAGACACTATTTTCTGGAGGATTGGTGGAAGGCGGCTGGGGATAAGCTAGTGACTCTAGATCGCAACGCAACAGAAGGAGCTGCCAGACACATGAAGTCACCAACACTCAGATGAAGCCACCTCTTCCTGCAGAGTCACAGAAGTCACGGCTGACGTATTTTACAAACAAACAAGCAAACCAAGAATCAAAAAACTCTTTCCATGGAATTGGTGTGGTGGGGCTGGGGAGAAACTAGGAACTGTGGATTGCTTTTCACACCCCAAGAGAAGGAACTGCCGGGCGCACAAAGTCACCCTTCAAAGGGACAAACTCAGAAAAATACCAAGATGGAGATGTTAAAGAGAATCCAGAAAACGAAAAATACTTTACGGGAAAAGCCAAGAGAAAAGGAAGATAAATGAAGGAATATGAAGTGAGCTCAAGTTTGAGTTACCTTTCAAACTAGTCTTTGGATGAAAAGAAGGAGCACATGGATATGAGGTCTGCTTCAAGCAGATGGAAAATGAGTAGGGAAAATAGAAGGCATTTCTTTCACGAGGCAACTAGAGAAGTTGTTTCCTGACAAGAAAGTTGGGGGGTTTTGTTGCTGAAGCTAGAAATGTGCATGTGGAGAAAAAAGAAAGAAGACAAGGAGAGGACAAAACCACGCCTTCTAATTTCATGTTGGCTCAGGATGCCCTGGACGGAGAGAGAGATGGGCAAGTTGAAAACTTGCTGAAAAGGCAAAGAAAGCATTTTGAAGATGAAGCTGCTGATGGCGACTGGAGAGGGACTGCTCAGGGACACGGCAAGTCCTGGATCCTGTGGGAAAGTGCTTTCTCTGAGGGAAGTTGCTGAGAGTGGCTAGAGGGGTGGATTAGGACCTGGGAGACTAGAGTTCAAATCCTCCCTCTGCCATGAAGCAGCTCGCTATCTCTCAGCCTAACCTACCTCACAGGGTTGTTGTGAGGATCAAATGAGGAAGCAGACTAGAAGATCAACTCCACTCAGCCTTTCCAGCAGAACCTGCAAGATTACGAAAAGAGATGGGAAATGGAGCTCCAAAGGTAACTATGGAACAGGCCAGGCAAAATTACCCCTTATGCGTAATGTGGCTCTCTGGCGCTAATACCCAAGGTTTGGGGATTTCATCTTTTTTTGCTGCATAGCTCGGGCAACACAAAGCGTTGACTCTGCAAAAAACCCTGGATCCTCCAGTACTGAAGGTAAGAGGTTTGAAATACCCGATTTAAAAGCCGATCTAGCAGTCAGCTTCCTTTGCCAGTAACTTTGCAGCCGGAAACTAGCGTTGCACTTGAAGGAAGGTAACTATTCAATACTTTTCAGAGGTGGCGACAGGTTGCGGCAAGCCCCTTTGCGCCCTGTTACCATAAAGGATTCTTCTGCATATGCTCATCTTAAAATGGAGCCCTCAACTCTGGAAGATTTCTCCAATGTGTCCTGCAAGTGGAGGATTCCAGTGGAGGTAGAACGAATGCTAGGAGGTTATAGAGTTGAACTGAAAGGCCTGGCCTTTCTTCCAGCAGCAATGACCAGATGACATAATAAATGGGAAACGGACGTCAAAAGGTAACGATGCAACAGGGCAGGCCAAACTATCACCGATACGTGATGTGGATGTGGGTGTAATCACTCTAAAATCAGGGCTTAGGATTCCATTGACAAATGCGTTAAGGGGTGGATTCTGCTGTATCCCTTAGCGCTCCATGTGCGTCCCTCCCCAAGAGGCGCGCTCGGTGGAAGAGGACGACCATCCCAGATCGAAGGAGGGTCCCCTTCTTTGGTCAAGGGCATGTGATAGTTGCGCTCCCTTGCTAGAACCTGCAAACCTTTGGCTAAGCATCTTCCAAGAACACCATTTGAGACATAGTGCCTTACTTGGATGTGTCTGGAGTCTTGAAAGCTGGACTACCCTACGTTCTCCTACAAATGGACCTCCAGGGGTTTGCAGCTTCGAGCAGGGGAGCGCAGCTCTCGTATACCCTTGACTGAAGAAGGGTACACTCCTTCGATCTGGGATGGTCGTCCTCTTCCACCGAGCGCGCAGCTTCGGGAGGGACACACATGGTAACAAGAAAGTCCTCTTGAATTTGAAGAGGCGGTGACAGGCTCCGATACCTCCCAAGTCAAGCCAAAACGCTACATCACAATGATAGCAGCAATATAGATGGAGACATTCTGCCTGAAGGACATCTAGGTGAATATCCCTTTCTTGGCTGGGAAGAAAATTTGTATTGTGTTCCTTCTGCAACTTTTTGTGCTAAGACTCTTTCAGGTGGCGGTGACCGAGTCGTCAGAAGAGGCCCTATTCGGTGTCAACACAATGAAGCTCACCTGCAGGTAGGAGAACACTTCTTCTTTTGTTGCAGCTCCTCTTTTCTTCCAGCTTCGCAGAGCTCACTGTACCTGAAGCAGATCTGTTCAGTTGACGAGAAAGAAGATGCAATGTGAGGAAGAGCTCTTGATACATCAAGAAAAAGCCTGCAGTGAGAGTCACCAGCATCAGGACAGTGCTGCTTGAGGTAAATTCACGTTCCACCACCCCGTTGGTTTCTTTTTATTCAGGCAATGTTTTTTGGATTGCTCTCCCGTTTTTCCCATTTTCTCTTCTGGTTTTCTCTTCCCAGTTCTCTCCAAAGATCCTGCAAGGCTCAAATGAAATGAATGCTCTTCCAAAACACAAGACACTATTTTCTGGAGGATTGGTGGAAGGCGGCTGGGGATAAGCTAGTGACTCTAGATCGCAACGCAACAGAAGGAGCTGCCAGACACATGAAGTCACCAACACTCAGATGAAGCCACCTCTTCCTGCAGAGTCACAGAAGTCACGGCTGACGTATTTTACAAACAAACAAGCAAACCAAGAATCAAAAAACTCTTTCCATGGAATTGGTGTGGTGGGGCTGGGGAGAAACTAGGAACTGTGGATTGCTTTTCACACCCCAAGAGAAGGAACTGCCGGGCGCACAAAGTCACCCTTCAAAGGGACAAACTCAGAAAAATACCAAGATGGAGATGTTAAAGAGAATCCAGAAAACGAAAAATACTTTACGGGAAAAGCCAAGAGAAAAGGAAGATAAATGAAGGAATATGAAGTGAGCTCAAGTTTGAGTTACCTTTCAAACTAGTCTTTGGATGAAAAGAAGGAGCACATGGATATGAGGTCTGCTTCAAGCAGATGGAAAATGAGTAGGGAAAATAGAAGGCATTTCTTTCACGAGGCAACTAGAGAAGTTGTTTCCTGACAAGAAAGTTGGGGGGTTTTGTTGCTGAAGCTAGAAATGTGCATGTGGAGAAAAAAGAAAGAAGACAAGGAGAGGACAAAACCACGCCTTCTAATTTCATGTTGGCTCAGGATGCCCTGGACGGAGAGAGAGATGGGCAAGTTGAAAACTTGCTGAAAAGGCAAAGAAAGCATTTTGAAGATGAAGCTGCTGATGGCGACTGGAGAGGGACTGCTCAGGGACACGGCAAGTCCTGGATCCTGTGGGAAAGTGCTTTCTCTGAGGGAAGTTGCTGAGAGTGGCTAGAGGGGTGGATTAGGACCTGGGAGACTAGAGTTCAAATCCTCCCTCTGCCATGAAGCAGCTCGCTATCTCTCAGCCTAACCTACCTCACAGGGTTGTTGTGAGGATCAAATGAGGAAGCAGACTAGAAGATCAACTCCACTCAGCCTTTCCAGCAGAACCTGCAAGATTACGAAAAGAGATGGGAAATGGAGCTCCAAAGGTAACTATGGAACAGGCCAGGCAAAATTACCCCTTATGCGTAATGTGGCTCTCTGGCGCTAATACCCAAGGTTTGGGGATTTCATCTTTTTTTGCTGCATAGCTCGGGCAACACAAAGCGTTGACTCTGCAAAAAACCCTGGATCCTCCAGTACTGAAGGTAAGAGGTTTGAAATACCCGATTTAAAAGCCGATCTAGCAGTCAGCTTCCTTTGCCAGTAACTTTGCAGCCGGAAACTAGCGTTGCACTTGAAGGAAGGTAACTATTCAATACTTTTCAGAGGTGGCGACAGGTTGCGGCAAGCCCCTTTGCGCCCTGTTACCATAAAGGATTCTTCTGCATATGCTCATCTTAAAATGGAGCCCTCAACTCTGGAAGATGTCTCCAATGTGTCCTGCAAGTGGAGGATTCCAGTGGAGGTAGAACGAATGCTAGGAGGTTATAGAGTTGAACTGAAAGGCCTGGCCTTTCTTCCAGCAGCAATGACCAGATGACATAATAAATGGGAAACGGACGTCAAAAGGTAACGATGCAACAGGGCAGGCCAAACTATCACCGATACGTGATGTGGATGTGGGTGTAATCACTCTAAAATCAGGGCTTAGGATTCCATTGACAAATGCGTTAAGGGGTGGATTCTGCTGTAT
Source organism: Podarcis erhardii (assembly GCF_964252035.2). Taxonomy (NCBI): domain Eukaryota; kingdom Metazoa; phylum Chordata; class Lepidosauria; order Squamata; family Lacertidae; genus Podarcis; species Podarcis erhardii. The sequence continues at coordinate 4,004,013 of NC_138511.1, forward strand.
CCCTTAGCGCTCCATGTGCGTCCCTCCCCAAGAGGCGCGCTCGGTGGAAGAGGACGACCATCCCAGATCGAAGGAGGGTCCCCTTCTTTGGTCAAGGGCATGTGATAGTTGCGCTCCCTTGCTAGAACCTGCAAACCTTTGGCTAAGCATCTTCCAAGAACACCATTTGAGACATAGTGCCTTACTTGGATGTGTCTGGAGTCTTGGAAGCTGGACTACCCTACGTTCTCCTACAAATGGACCTTCAGGGGTTTGCAGCTTCGAGCAGGGGAGCGCAGCTCTCGTATACCCTTGACTGAAGAAGGGTACACTCCTTCGATCTGGGATGGTCGTCCTCTTCCACCGAGCGCGCAGCTTCGGGAGGGACACACATGGTAACTAGAAAGTCCTCTTGAATTTGAAGAGGCGGTGACAGGCTCCGATACCTCCCAAGTCAAGCCAAAACGCTACATCACAATGATAGCCGCAATATAGATGGAGACATTCTGCCTGAAGGACATCTAGGTGAATATCCCTTTCTTGGCTGGGAAGAAAATTTGTATTGTGTTCCTTCTGCAACTTTTTGTGCTAAGACTCTTTCAGGTGGCGGTGACCGAGTCGTCAGAAGAGGCCCTATTCGGTGTCAACACAATGAAGCTCACCTGCAGGTAGGAGAACACTTCTTCTTTTGTTGCAGCTCCTCTTTTCTTCCAGCTTCGCAGAGCTCACTGTACCTGAAGCAGATCTGTTCAGTTGACGAGAAAGAAGATGCCATGTGAGGAAGAGCTCTTGATACATCAAGAAAAAGCCTGCAGTGAGAGTCACCAGCATCAGGACAGTGCTGCTTGAGGTAAGTTCACGTTCCACCACCCCGTTGGTTTCTTTTTATTCAGGCAATGTTTTTTGGATTGCTCTCCCGTTTTTCCCATTTTCTCTTCTGGTTTTCTCTTCCCAGTTCTCTCCAAAGATCCTGCAAGGCTCGAATGAAATGAATGGTCTTCCAAAACACAAGACACTATTTTCTGGAGGATTGGTGGAAGGCGGCTGGGGATAAGCTAGTGACTCTAGATCGCAACGCAACAGAAGGAGCTGCCAGACACATGAAGTCACCAACACTCAGATGAAGCCACCTCTTCCTGCAGAGTCACAGAAGTCACGGTTGACGTATTTTACAAACAAACAAGCAAACCAAGAATCAAAAAACTCTTTCCATGGAATTGGTGTGGTGGGGCTGGGGAGAAACTAGGAACTGTGGATTGCTTTTCACACCCCAAGAGAAGGAACTGCCGGGCGCACAAAGTCACCCTTCAAAGGGACAAACTCAGAAAAATACCAAGATGGAGATGTTAAAGAGAATCCAGAAAACGAAAAATACTTTACGGGAAAAGCCAAGAGAAAAGGAAGATAAATGAAGGAATATGAAGTGAGCTCAAGTTTGAGTTACCTTTCAAACTAGTCTTTGGATGAAAAGAAGGAGCACATGGATATGAGGTCTGCTTCAAGCAGATGGAAAATGAGTAGGGAAAATAGAAGGCATTTCTTTCACGAGGCAACTAGAGAAGTTGTTTCCTGACAAGAAAGTTGGGGTTTTATGTTGCTGAAGCTAGAAATGTGCATGTGGAGAAAAAAGAAAGAAAACAAGGAGAGGACAAAACCACGCCTTCTAATTTCATGTTGGCTCAGGATGCCCTGGACGGAGAGAGAGATGGGCAAGTTGAAAACTTGCTGAAAAGGCAAAGAAAGCATTTTGAAGATGAAGCTGCTGATGGCGACTGGAGAGGGACTGCTCAGGGACACGGCAAGTCCTGGATCCTGTGGGAAAGTGCTTTCTCTGAGGGAAGTTGCTGAGAGTGGCTAGAGGGGTGGATTAGGACCTGGGAGACTAGAGTTCAAATCCTCCCTCTGCCATGAAGCAGCTCGCTATCTCTCAGCCTAACCTACCTCACAGGGTTGTTGTGAGGATCAAATGAGGAAGCAGACTAGAAGATCAACTCCACTCAGCCTTTCCAGCAGAACCTGCAAGATTACGAAAAGAGATGGGAAATGGAGCTCCAAAGGTAACTATGGAACAGGCCAGGCAAAATTACCCCTTATGCGTAACGTGGCTCTCTGGCGCTAATACCCAAGGTTTGGGGATTTCATCTTTTTTTGCTACATAGCTCGGGCAACACAAAGCGTTGACTCTGCAAAAAACCCTGGATCCTCCAGGACTGAAAGTAAGAGGTTTGAAATACCCGATTTAAAAGCCGATCTAGCAGTCAGCTTCCTTTGCCAGTAACTTTGCAGCCGGAAACTAGCGTTGCACTTGAAGGAAGGTAACTATTCAATACTTTTCAGAGGTGGCGACAGGTTGCGGCAAGCCCCTTTGCGCCCTGTTACCATAAAGGATTCTTCTGCATATGCTCATCTTAAAATGGAGCCCTCAACTCTGGAAGATGTCTCCAATGTGTCCTGCAAGTGGAGGATTCCAGTGGAGGTAAAACGAATGCTAGGAGGTTATAGAGTTGAACTGAAAGGCCTGTTCTTTCTTCCAGCAGCAATGACCAGATGACATAATAAATGGGAAACGGACGTCAAAAGGTAATGATGCAACAGGGCAGGCCAAACTATCACCGATATGTGATGTGGATGTGGGTGTAATCACTCTAAAATCAGGGCTTAGGATTCCATTGACAAATGCGTTAAGGGGTGGATTCTGCTTTATCCCTTAGCGCTCCATGTGCGTCCCTCCCCAAGCGGCGCGCTCGGTGGAAGAGGACGACCATCCCAGATCGAAGGAGGGTCCCCTTCTTTGGTCAAGGGCATGTGATAGTTGCGCTCCCTTGCTAGAACCTGCAAACCTTTGGCTAAGCATCTTCCAAGAACACCATTTGAGACATAGTGCCTTACTTGGATGTGTCTGGAGTCTTGGAAGCTGGACTACCCTACGTTCTCCTACAAATGGACCTTCAGGGGTTTGCAGCTTCGAGCAGGGGAGCGCAGCTCTCGTATACCCTTGACTGAAGAAGGGTACACTCCTTCGATCTGGGATGGTCGTCCTCTTCCACCGAGCGCGCAGCTTCGGGAGGGACACACATGGTAACAAGAAAGTCCTCTTGAATTTGAAGAGGCGGTGACAGGCTCCGATACCTCCCAAGTCAAGCCAAAACGCTACATCACAATGATAGCCGCAATATAGATGGAGACATTCTGCCTGAAGGACATCTAGGTGAATATCCCTTTCTTGGCTGGGAAGAAAATTTGTATTGTGTTCCTTCTGCAACTTTTTGTGCTAAGACTCTTTCAGGTGGCGGTGACCGAGTCGTCAGAAGAGGCCCTATTCGGTGTCAACACAATGAAGCTCACCTGCAGGTAGGAGAACACTTCTTCTTTTGTTGCAGCTCCTCTTTTCTTCCAGCTTCGCAGAGCTCACTGTACCTGAAGCAGATTTGTTCAGTTGACGAGAAAGAAGATGCCATGTGAGGAAGAGCTCTTGATACATCAAGAAAAAGCCTGCAGTGAGAGTCACCAGCATCAGGACAGTGCTGCTTGAGGTAAGTTCACGTTCCACCACCCCGTTGGTTTCTTTTTATTCAGGCAATGTTTTTTGGATTGCTCTCCCGTTTTTCCCATTTTCTCTTCTGGTTTTCTCTTCCCAGTTCTCTCCAAAGATCCTGCAAGGCTCGAATGAAATGAATGGTCTTCCAAAACACAAGACACTATTTTCTGGAGGATTGGTGGAAGGCGGCTGGGGATAAGCTAGTGACTCTAGATCGCAACGCAACAGAAGGAGCTGCCAGACACATGAAGTCACCAACACTCAGATGAAGCCACCTCTTCCTGCAGAGTCACAGAAGTCACGGTTGACGTATTTTACAAACAAACAAGCAAACCAAGAATCAAAAAACTCTTTCCATGGAATTGGTGTGGTGGGGCTGGGGAGAAACTAGGAACTGTGGATTGCTTTTCACACCCCAAGAGAAGGAACTGCCGGGCGCACAAAGTCACCCTTCAAAGGGACAAACTCAGAAAAATACCAAGATGGAGATGTTAAAGAGAATCCAGAAAACGAAAAATACTTAACGGGAAAAGCCAAGAGAAAAGGAAGATAAATGAAGGAATATGAAGTGAGCTCAAGTTTGAGTTACCTTTCAAACTAGTCTTTGGATGAAAAGAAGGAGCACATGGATATGAGGTCTGCTTCAAGCAGATGGAAAATGAGTAGGGAAAATAGAAGGCATTTCTTTCACGAGGCAACTAGAGAAGTTGTTTCCTGACAAGAAAGTTGGGGTTTTATGTTGCTGAAGCTAGAAATGTGCATGTGGAGAAAAAAGAAAGAAAACAAGGAGAGGACAAAACCACGCCTTCTAATTTCATGTTGGCTCAGGATGCCCTGGACGGAGAGAGAGATGGGCAAGTTGAAAACTTGCTGAAAAGGCAAAGAAAGCATTTTGAAGATGAAGCTGCTGATGGCGACTGGAGAGGGACTGCTCAGGGACACGGCAAGTCCTGGATCCTGTGGGAAAGTGCTTTCTCTGAGGGAAGTTGCTGAGAGTGGCTAGAGGGGTGGATTAGGACCTGGGAGACTAGAGTTCAAATCCTCCCTCTGCCATGAAGCAGCTCGCTATCTCTCAGCCTAACCTACCTCACAGGGTTGTTGTGAGGATCAAATGAGGAAGCAGACTAGAAGATCAACTCCACTCAGCCTTTCCAGCAGAACCTGCAAGATTACGAAAAGAGATGGGAAATGGAGCTCCAAAGGTAACTATGGAACAGGCCAGGCAAAATTACCCCTTATGCGTAACGTGGCTCTCTGGCGCTAATACCCAAGGTTTGGGGATTTCATCTTTTTTTGCTACATAGCTCGGGCAACACAAAGCGTTGACTCTGCAAAAAACCCTGGATCCTCCAGGACTGAAAGTAAGAGGTTTGAAATACCCGATTTAAAAGCCGATCTAGCAGTCAGCTTCCTTTGCCAGTAACTTTGCAGCCGGAAACTAGCGTTGCACTTGAAGGAAGGTAACTATTCAATACTTTTCAGAGGTGGCGACAGGTTGCGGCAAGCCCCTTTGCGCCCTGTTACCATAAAGGATTCTTCTGCATATGCTCATCTTAAAATGGAGCCCTCAACTCTGGAAGATGTCTCCAATGTGTCCTGCAAGTGGAGGATTCCAGTGGAGGTAAAACGAATGCTAGGAGGTTATAGAGTTGAACTGAAAGGCCTGTTCTTTCTTCCAGCAGCAATGACCAGATGACATAATAAATGGGAAACGGACGTCAAAAGGTAATGATGCAACAGGGCAGGCCAAACTATCACCGATATGTGATGTGGATGTGGGTGTAATCACTCTAAAATCAGGGCTTAGGATTCCATTGACAAATGCGTTAAGGGGTGGATTCTGCTTTATCCCTTAGCGCTCCATGTGCGTCCCTCCCCAAGCGGCGCGCTCGGTGGAAGAGGACGACCATCCCAGATCGAAGGAGGGTTCCCTTCTTTGGTCAAGGGCATGTGATAGTTGCGCTCCCTTGCTAGAACCTGCAAACCTTTGGCTAAGCATCTTCCAAGAACACCATTTGAGACATAGTGCCTTACTTGGATGTGTCTGGAGTCTTGGAAGCTGGACTACCCTACGTTCTCCTACAAATGGACCTTCAGGGGTTTGCAGCTTCGAGCAGGGGAGCGCAGCTCTCGTATACCCTTGACTGAAGAAGGGTACACTCCTTCGATCTGGGATGGTCGTCCTCTTCCACCGAGCGCGCAGCTTCGGGAGGGACACACATGGTAACTAGAAAGTCCTCTTGAATTTGAAGAGGCGGTGACAGGCTCCGATACCTCCCAAGTCAAGCCAAAACGCTACATCACAATGATAGCAGCAATATAGATGGAGACATTCTGCCTGAAGGACATCTAGGTGAATATCCCTTTCTTGGCTGGGATGAAAATTTGTATTGTGTTCCTTCTGCAACTTTTTGTGCTAAGACTCTTTCAGGTGGCGGTGACCGAGTCGTCAGAAGAGGCCCTATTCGGGGTCAACACAATGAAGCTCACCTGCAGGTAGGAGAACACTTCTTCTTTTGTTGCAGCTCCTCTTTTCTTCCAGCTTCTCAGAGCTCACTGTACCTGAAGCAGATCTGTTCAGTTGACGAGAAAGAAGATGCAATGTGAGGAAGAGCTCTTGATACATCAAGAAAAAGCCTGCAGTGAGAGTCACCAGCATCAGGACAGTGCTGCTTGAGGTAAATTCACGTTCCACCACCCCGTTGGTTTCTTTTTATTCAGGCAATGTTTTTTGGATTGCTCTCCCGTTTTTCCCATTTTCTCTTCTGGTTTTCTCTTCCCAGTTCTCTCCAAAGATCCTGCAAGGCTCAAATGAAATGAATGCTCTTCCAAAAAACAAGACACTATTTTCTGGAGGATTGGTGGAAGGCGGCTGGGGATAAGCTAGTGACTCTAGATCGCAACGCAACAGAAGGAGCTGCCAGACACATGAAGTCACCAACACTCAGATGAAGCCACCTCTTCCTGCAGAGTCACAGAAGTCACGGCTGACGTATTTTACAAACAAACAAGCAAACCAAGAATCAAAAAACTCTTTCCATGGAATTGGTGTGGTGGGGCTGGGGAGAAACTAGGAACTGTGGATTGCTTTTCACACCCCAAGAGAAGGAACTGCCGGGCGCACAAAGTCACCCTTCAAAGGGACAAACTCAGAAAAATACCAAGATGGAGATGTTAAAGAGAATCCAGAAAACGAAAAATACTTTACGGGAAAAGCCAAGAGAAAAGGAAGATAAATGAAGGAATATGAAGTGAGCTCAAGTTTGAGTTACCTTTCAAACTAGTCTTTGGATGAAAAGAAGGAGCACATGGATATGAGGTCTGCTTCAAGCAGATGGAAAATGAGTAGGGAAAATAGAAGGCATTTCTTTCACGAGGCAACTAGAGAAGTTGTTTCCTGACAAGAAAGTTGGGGTTTTTTGTTGCTGAAGCTAGAAATGTGCATGTGGAGAAAAAAGAAAGAAGACAAGGAGAGGACAAAACCACGCCTTCTAATTTCATGTTGGCTCAGGATGCCCTGGACGGAGAGAGAGATGGGCAAGTTGAAAACTTGCTGAAAAGGCAAAGAAAGCATTTTGAAGATGAAGCTGCTGATGGCGACTGGAGAGGGACTGCTCAGGGACACGGCAAGTCCTGGATCCTGTGGGAAAGTGCTTTCTCTGAGGGAAGTTGCTGAGAGTGGCTAGAGGGGTGGATTAGGACCTGGGAGACTAGAGTTCAAATCCTCCCTCTGCCATGAAGCAGCTCGCTATCTCTCAGCCTAACCTACCTCACAGGGTTGTTGTGAGGATCAAATGAGGAAGCAGACTAGAAGATCAACTCCACTCAGCCTTTCCAGCAGAACCTGCAAGATTACGAAAAGAGATGGGAAATGGAGCTCCAAAGGTAACTATGGAACAGGCCAGGCAAAATTACCCCTTATGCGTAACGTGGCTCTCTGGCGCTAATACCCAAGGTTTGGGGATTTCATCTTTTTTTGCTACATAGCTCGGGCAACACAAAGCGTTGACTCTGCAAAAAACCCTGGATCCTCCAGGACTGAAGGTAAGAGGTTTGAAATACCCGATTTAAAAGCCGATCTAGCAGTCAGCTTCCTTTGCCAGTAACTTTGCAGCCGGAAACTAGCGTTGCACTTGAAGGAAGGTAACTATTCAATACTTTTCAGAGGTGGCGACAGGTTGCGGCAAGCCCCTTTGCGCCCTGTTACCATAAAGGATTCTTCTGCATATGCTCATCTTAAAATGGAGCCCTCAACTCTGGAAGATGTCTCCAATGTGTCCTGCAAGTGGAGGATTCCAGTGGAGGTAGAACGAATGCTAGGAGGTTATAGAGTTGAACTGAAAGGCCTGGCCTTTCTTCCAGCAGCAATGACCAGATGACATAATAAATGGGAAACGGACGTCAAAAGGTAACGATGCAACAGGGCAGGCCAAACTATCACCGATATGTGATGTGGATGTGGGTGTAATCACTCTAAAATCAGGGCTTAGGATTCCATTGACAAATGCGTTAAGGGGTGGATTCTGCTGTATCCCTTAGCGCTCCATGTGCGTCCCTCCCCAAGCGGCGCGCTCGGTGGAAGAGGACGACCATCCCAGATCGAAGGAGGGTCCCCTTCTTTGGTCAAGGGCATGTGATAGTTGCGCTCCCTTGCTAGAACCTGCAAACCTTTGGCTAAGCATCTTCCAAGAACACCATTTGAGACATAGTGCCTTACTTGGATGTGTCTGGAGTCTTGGAAGCTGGACTACCCTACGTTCTCCTACAAATGGACCTTCAGGGGTTTGCAGCTTCGAGCAGGGGAGCGCAGCTCTCGTATACCCTTGACTGAAGAAGGGTACACTCCTTCGATCTGGGATGGTCGTCCTCTTCCACCGAGCGCGCAGCTTCGGGAGGAACACACATGGTAACTAGAAAGTCCTCTTGAATTTGAAGAGGCGGTGACAGGCTCCGATGCCTCCCAAGTCAAGCCAAAACGCTACATCACAATGATAGCAGCAATATAGATGGAGACATTCTGCCTGAAGGACATCTAGGTGAATATCCCTTTCTTGGCTGGGATGAAAATTTGTATTGTGTTCCTTCTGCAACTTTTTGTGCTAAGACTCTTTCAGGTGGCGGTGACCGAGTCGTCAGAAGAGGCCCTATTCGGTGTCAACACAATGAAGCTCACCTGCAGGTAGGAGAACACTTCTTCTTTTGTTGCAGCTCCTCTTTTCTTCCAGCTTCGCAGAGCTCACTGTACCTGAAGCAGATCTGTTCAGTTGACGAGAAAGAAGATGCAATGTGAGGAAGAGCTCTTGATACATCAAGAAAAAGCCTGCAGTGAGAGTCACCAGCATCAGGACAGTGCTGCTTGAGGTAAATTCACGTTCCACCACCCCGTTGGTTTCTTTTTATTCAGGCAATGTTTTTTGGATTGCTCTCCCGTTTTTCCCATTTTCTCTTCTGGTTTTCTCTTCCCAGTTCTCTCCAAAGATCCTGCAAGGCTCAAATGAAATGAATGCTCTTCCAAAAAACAAGACACTATTTTCTGGAGGATTGGTGGAAGGCGGCTGGGGATAAGCTAGTGACTCTAGATCGCAACGCAACAGAAGGAGCTGCCAGACACATGAAGTCACCAACACTCAGATGAAGCCACCTCTTCCTGCAGAGTCACAGAAGTCACGGCTGACGTATTTTACAAACAAACAAGCAAACCAAGAATCAAAAAACTCTTTCCATGGAATTGGTGTGGTGGGGCTGGGGAGAAACTAGGAACTGTGGATTGCTTTTCACACCCCAAGAGAAGGAACTGCCGGGCGCACAAAGTCACCCTTCAAAGGGACAAACTCAGAAAAATACCAAGATGGAGATGTTAAAGAGAATCCAGAAAACGAAAAATACTTAACGGGAAAAGCCAAGAGAAAGGGAAGATAAATGAAGGAATATGAAGTGAGCTCAAGTTTGAGTTACCTTTCAAACTAGTCTTTGGATGAAAAGAAGGAGCACATGGATATGAGGTCTGCTTCAAGCAGATGGAAAATGAGTAGGGGAAATAGAAGGCATTTCTTTCACGAGGCAACTAGAGAAGTTGTTTCCTGACAAGAAAGTTGGGGTTTTTTGTTGCTGAAGCTAGAAATGTGCATGTGGAGAATAAAGAAAGAAGACAAGGAGAGGACAAAACCACGCCTTCTAATTTCATGTTGGCTCAGGATGCCCTGGACGGAGAGAGAGATGGGCAAGTTGAAAACTTGCTGAAAAGGCAAAGAAAGCATTTTGAAGATGAAGCTGCTGATGGCGACTGGAGAGGGACTGCTCAGGGACACGGCAAGTCCTGGATCCTGTGGGAAAGTGCTTTCTCAGAGGGAAGTTGCTGAGAGTGGCTAGAGGGGTGGATTAGGACCTGGGAGACTAGAGTTCAAATCCTCCCTCTGCCATGAAGCAGCTCGCTATCTCTCAGCCTAACCTACCTCACAGGGTTGTTGTGAGGATCAAATGAGGAAGCAGACTAGAAGATCAACTCCACTCAGCCTTTCCAGCAGAACCTGCAAGATTACGAAAAGAGATGGGAAATGGAGCTCCAAAGGTAACTATGGAACAGGCCAGGCAAAATGACCCCTTATGCGTAACGTGGCTCTCTGGCGCTAATACCCAAGGTTTGGGGATTTCATCTTTTTTTGCTACATAGCTCGGGCAACACAAAGCGTTGACTCTGCAAAAAACCCTGGATCCTCCAGGACTGAAGGTAAGAGGTTTGAAATACCCGATTTAAAAGCCGATCTAGCAGTCAGCTTCCTTTGCCAGTAACTTTGCAGCCGGAAACTAGCGTTGCACTTGAAGGAAGGTAACTATTCAATACATTTCAGAGGTGGCGACAGGTTGCGGCAAGCCCCTTTGCGCCCTGTTACCATAAAGGATTCTTCTGCATATGCTCATCTTAAAATGGAGCCCTCAACTCTGGAAGATGTCTCCAATGTGTCCTGCAAGTGGAGGATTCCAGTGGAGGTAGAACGAATGCTAGGAGGTTATAGAGTTGAACTGAAAGGCCTGGCCTTTCTTCCAGCAGCAATGACCAGATGACATAATAAATGGGAAACGGACGTCAAAAGGTAACGATGCAACAGGGCAGGCCAAACTATCACCGATATGTGATGTGGATGTGGGTGTAATCACTCTAAAATCAGGGCTTAGGATTCCATTGACAAATGCGTTAAGGGGTGGATTCTGCTGTATCCCTTAGCGCTCCATGTGCGTCCCTCCCCAAGCGGCGCGCTCGGTGGAAGAGGACGACCATCCCAGATCGAAGGAGGGTCCCCTTCTTTGGTCAAGGGCATGTGATAGTTGCGCTCCCTTCCTAGAACCTGCAAACCTTTGGCTAAGCATCTTCCAAGAACACCATTTGAGACATAGTGCCTTACTTGGATGTGTCTGGAGTCTTGGAAGCTGGACTACCCTACGTTCTCCTACAAATGGACCTCCAGGGGTTTGCAGCTTCGAGCAGGGGAGCGCAGCTCTCGTATACCCTTGACTGAAGAAGGGTACACTCCTTCGATCTGGGATGGTCGTCCTCTTCCACCGAGCGCGCAGCTTCGGGAGGGACACACATGGTAACTAGAAAGTCCTCTTGAATTTGAAGAGGCGGTGACAGGCTCCGATGCCTCCCAAGTCAAGCCAAAACGCTACATCACAATGATAGCAGCAATATAGATGGAGACATTCTGCCTGAAGGACATCTAGGTGAATATCCCTTTCTTGGCTGGGAAGAAAATTTGTATTGTGTTCCTTCTGCAACTTTTTGTGCTAAGACTCTTTCAGGTGGCGGTGACCGAGTCGTCAGAAGAGGCCCTATTCGGTGTCAACACAATGAAGCTCACCTGCAGGTAGGAGAACACTTCTTCTTTTGTTGCAGCTCCTCTTTTCTTCCAGCTTCGCAGAGCTCACTGTACCTGAAGCAGATCTGTTCAGTTGACAAGAAAGAAGATGCAATGTGAGGAAGAGCTCTTGATACATGAAGAAAAAGCCTGCAGTGAGAGTCACCAGCATCAGGACAGTGCTGCTTGAGGTAAATTCACGTTCCACCACCCCGTTGCTTTCTTTTTATTCAGGCAATGTTTTTTGGATTGCTCTCCCGTTTTTCCCATTTTCTCTTCTGGTTTTCTCTTCCCAGTTCTCTCCAAAGATCCTGCAAGGCTCAAATGAAATGAATGCTCTTCCAAAAAACAAGACACTATTTTCTGGAGGATTGGTGGAAGGCGGCTGGGGATAAGCTAGTGACTCTAGATCGCAACGCAACAGAAGGAGCTGCCAGACACATGAAGTCACCAACACTCAGATGAAGCCACCTCTTCCTGCAGAGTCACAGAAGTCACGGCTGACGTATTTTACAAACAAACAAGCAAACCAAGAATCAAAAAACTCTTTCCATGGAATTGGTGTGGTGGGGCTGGGGAGAAACTAGGAACTGTGGATTGCTTTTCACACCCCAAGAGAAGGAACTGCCGGGCGCACAAAGTCACCCTTCAAAGGGACAAACTCAGAAAAATACCAAGATGGAGATGTTAAAGAGAATCCAGAAAACGAAAAATACTTAACGGGAAAAGCCAAGAGAAAAGGAAGATAAATGAAGGAATATGAAGTGAGCTCAAGTTTGAGTTACCTTTCAAACTAGTCTTTGGATGAAAAGAAGGAGCACATGGATATGAGGTCTGCTTCAAGCAGATGGAAAATGAGTAGGGAAAATAGAAGGCATTTCTTTCATGAGGCAACTAGAGAAGTTGTTTCCTGACAAGAAAGTTGGGGTTTTTTGTTGCTGAAGCTAGAAATGTGGATGTGGAGAAAAAAGAAAGAAGACAAGGAGAGGACAAAACCACGCCTTCTAATTTCATGTTGGCTCAGGATGCCCTGGACGGAGAGAGAGATGGGCAAGTTGAAAACTTGCTGAAAAGGCAAAGAAAGCATTTTGAAGATGAAGCTGCTGATGGCGACTGGAGAGGGACTGCTCAGGGACACGGCAAGTCCTGGATCCTGTGGGAAAGTGCTTTCTCTGAGGGAAGTTGCTGAGAGTGGCTAGAGGGGTGGATTAGGACCTGGGAGACTAGAGTTCAAATCCTCCCTCTGCCATGAAGCAGCTCGCTATCTCTCAGCCTAACCTACCTCACAGGGTTGTTGTGAGGATCAAATGAGGAAGCAGACTAGAAGATCAACTCCACTCAGCCTTTCCAGCAGAACCTGCAAGATTACGAAAAGAGATGGGAAATGGAGCTCCAAAGGTAACTATGGAACAGGCCAGGCAAAATTACCCCTTATGCGTAATGTGGCTCTCTGGCGCTAATACCCAAGGTTTGGGGATTTCATCTTTTTTTGCTGCATAGCTTGGGCAACACAAAGCGTTGACTCTGCAAAAAACCCTGGATCCTCCAGTACTGAAGGTAAGAGGTTTGAAATACCCGATTTAAAAGCCGATCTAGCAGTCAGCTTCCTTTGCCAGTAACTTTGCCAGTAACTTTGCAGCCGGAAACTAGCGTTGCACTTGAAGGAAGGTAACTATTCAATACTTTTCAGAGGTGGCGACAGGTTGCGGCAAGCCCCTTTGCGCCCTGTTACCATAAAGGGTGAAGATTTTGGCAGCTACACTCAGCGGAAGGATGGAAAGAATTCTGGACTGGAGTTATTGTGTTTTTGCAGAGGTACCAGCATCCTGGGAGATGGAGCAAGATTACAGAGGGGAATTCTGGATGTCTAATGGCTAATGGAGTCTCTTTGTTTGGGATGTGGCATATTACGGCTCCTGAGACCAGAAACTGAAAATGGAATTGCTGGAGTGTGGATTACAACAGGGAAAAATATTTCACACAGAACTACGAAGGCGAAAGTTGAACTCACCACTGGTTGCAAAAATAAATGAAAACAAAATGAAGGATTAATCTTCAAAAAGAGGGCAAAGGGTGCTGAGACAACTTTCATTGTGCCTAGTCGTGTATGTTACATCTCTGCTTTGAAGCACTGAACTGTGTAACCTGTATGTTTAGGCCATGTAGTGACTTGTGTAATAAAGCCTTGGGGAATAACTGAGCCAAGAGTCTGAGTCCTATGGCCACAAAAGGGAGCAAGGACAGGGAGGGGGTAAGGCAGGAGGCCAACAGTAGGTGGCACCAAAGCCAGTGACAGGCAGAGCCAACTAATTCTAGCTTTGTCTCCCTTCTCCTTCCTGCTGAGTTCTTTGTGGGCAACAGTGACACTAAGGAAGAGGAAGTTTACAGGCAGATTATATGTACGAAGGCAGGAAGCTGGGGCTGGTTGTTCTGCTCTCTCTCAAGGGCAATGTTTTCCTTGCACAATGCAAGAAACAAGTGCACCCAACAAGGCAGATTCCTTTAAATGAATGCTTTTGATGAGGAGAGTTTTAAATCTATTGGCAATGGCAAATGGATTAATGACACCATGCATTACACAACTGGGGGTACAGCAGGAAAAAACCATATCCAAAGCAGTTTCACATGGTCTTTCACCTATAACTGCTTTCCTGTAAAAGAACAGTCCAACTTCAGTGATGATTATCTGGAAAGTGACTTTACACATTGTGCTAAGATTCACCCAGTTTTCAAGCTACAATAATTATGCAATCATGTCATGGCGGTTAAAATTAAGGCAGAGATAGAACAGGGGAAAGAGCACTTTAAACCAAAAAAGGCATTCTTAAGCATCAAACACTGAGGTTTTTAATCCTCAAAGTGAAATGAAATGTATTCTGTAATTAGTGGAGCTGTACATCTATTTCAGTCACTCCAAGCCCTTCCCATCCACCAATCAGGTATTATATTTCAACAAAGCAATTTTCAAGGGAAAAACGGCCAGTATGCTACAAACAGGAGCAATGATGTAAAATCCCCCCGCCCCCCGCCCCCCGCTTTCTTCCTTTTGGTCAACTTTTTTAAAAACAAGCACCCAGTCTTCATTCATTCTATCATAGAATGTTGCAGGAGTGAGAAGCAACTGCTGTCCTTTCCAACTGTGCCCCAGATTGCAGCCCATTTACTTTGCTCCACAGAATTCAATGGGGGCCACTGAGATCCAAGCCAGCCCCTCCTCACATAAGGTAAAGGTAAAGGGACCCCTGACCATTAGGTCCAGTCATGACTGACTCTGGGGTTGTGGCACTCATCTCACTTTATTGGCCGAGGAAGCCGGAGTACAGCTTCCGGATCATGTGGCCAGCATGACTTAGCCACTCCTGGCGAACCAGAGCAGCACACGGAAATGCCGTTTACCTTCCCGCCGGAGCGGTACCTATTTATCTACTTGCACTTTGACGTGCTTTCGAACTGCTAGGTTGGCAGGAGCAGGGACGGAGCAACGGGAGCTCACCCCGTTGCGGGGATTCAAACCGCCGACCTTCTGATCGGCAAATCCTAGGCTCTATGGTTTAACCCACAGCGCCACCCATGTCCCTCTTCACATAGTCTTTCCCTTATTTTTCACATAGTCTTTCCCTTATTTTCCTGTGCAGGTCATGTTCCTGTAGTTTGTAATCCATGAGATTTGGGTGGATTACTAATTCAGTTCCCTTGTATTACCAGAATGTATTAATTTGGAAAGTATATAAATTTTGATTCTCATCAAAGCCCTGAAGTGACCCCATGACGAAAATAAAGACACCTGCACCCACTGTATTAATGCCGCACGGGACTTTTTTATGTGTTCTTATGACCTACTGGTGGCGGAAGGAGCGAGCCACATTCCAGTGAGTGAGCCTCTCCCTGGCTGTAATACTAGTGTTAGCCTGCTCACTGGTCAGAGCTGAAGGAGCTAAAGGGCAGAGTGATTAGGAGAGGTGGCTGGGGAAGATGAAACAGGTTTGAAAAAGCAACTGAAACCAGCTTAGGTAAGATTGCTTAACAAAACAATTGGGAATTTTTTTAGAGTAAATA
This sequence comes from Podarcis erhardii, assembly GCF_964252035.2. Taxonomy (NCBI): domain Eukaryota; kingdom Metazoa; phylum Chordata; class Lepidosauria; order Squamata; family Lacertidae; genus Podarcis; species Podarcis erhardii. Next base: position 4,019,439 of record NC_138511.1, read on the forward strand.
AAGGGATTTCATTCTGCTGAAATTCATCACTTACAACTTTAAAAAGGGACACATGTAATTTTTACCTGTGATCTCTGCTGTGGTTGATTTCAAATACTGTGGACATATATCTTATTCAGGTATTCATCTCTTAAAAGCGTTACGAGAGGAATTAAATTTTACATTAAAAGGAAACTGAAGGAAAATAGAAAATCAAAGAAGACTTAATCCTAATAACACAGGGACAGTAAATTGTACACAGATGATGGTCCTTGAGAAAGTCACGCAAAAAACAGTTTAGCCAAGAAAATTTAAACTGAAAACTCAGAAAAATACCAGGATAAGATTGCCATGGATGGAGAGAGATGGGCAAGTTGAAAACTTGCTGAAAAGGCAAAGAAAGCATTTTGAAGATGAAGCTGCTGATGGCGACTGGAGAGGGACTGCTCAGGGACACGGCAAGTCCTGGATCCTGTGGGAAAGTGCTTTCTCTGAGGGAAGTTGCTGAGAGTGGCTAGAGGGGTGGATTAGGACCTGGGAGACTAGAGTTCAAATCCTCCCTCTGCCATGAAGCAGCTCGCTATCTCTCAGCCTAACCTACCTCACAGGGTTGTTGTGAGGATCAAATGAGGAAGCAGACTAGAAGATCAACTCCACTCAGCCTTTCCAGCAGAACCTGCAAGATTACGAAAAGAGATGGGAAATGGAGCTCCAAAGGTAACTATGGAACAGGCCAGGCAAAATTACCCCTTATGCGTAACGTGGCTCTCTGGCGCTAATACCCAAGGTTTGGGGATTTCATCTTTTTTTGCTACATAGCTCGGGCAACACAAAGCGTTGACTCTGCAAAAAACCCTGGATCCTCCAGTACTGAAGGTAAGAGGTTTGAAATACCCGATTTAAAAGCCGATCTAGCAGTCAGCTTCCTTTGCCAGTAACTTTGCAGCCGGAAACTAGCGTTGCACTTGAAGGAAGGTAACTATTCAATACTTTTCAGAGGTGGCGACAGGTTGCGGCAAGCCCCTTTGCGCCCTGTTACCATAAAGGATTCTTCTGCATATGCTCATCTTAAAATGGAGCCCTCAACTCTGGAAGATGTCTCCAATGTGTCCTGCAAGTGGAGGATTCCAGTGGAGGTAGAACGAATGCTAGGAGGTTATAGAGTTGAACTGAAAGGCCTGGCCTTTCTTCCAGCAGCAATGACCAGATGACATAATAAATGGGAAACGGACGTCAAAAGGTAACGATGCAACAGGGCAGGCCAAACTATCACCGATATGTGATGTGGATGTGGGTGTAATCACTCTAAAATCAGGGCTTAGGATTCCATTGACAAATGCGTTAAGGGGTGGATTCTGCTGTATCCCTTAGCGCTCCATGTGCGTCCCTCCCCAAGCGGCGCGCTCGGTGGAAGAGGACGACCATCCCAGATCGAAGGAGGGTCCCCTTCTTTGGTCAAGGGCATGTGATAGTTGCGCTCCCTTGCTAGAACCTGCAAACCTTTGGCTAAGCATCTTCCAAGAACACCATTTGAGACATAGTGCCTTACTTGGATGTGTCTGGAGTCTTGGAAGCTGGACTACCCTACGTTCTCCTACAAATGGACCTTCAGGGGTTTGCAGCTTCGAGCAGGGGAGCGCAGCTCTCGTATACCCTTGACTGAAGAAGGGTACACTCCTTCGATCTGGGATGGTCGTCCTCTTCCACCGAGCGCGCAGCTTCGGGAGGGACACACATGGTAACTAGAAAGTCCTCTTGAATTTGAAGAGTCGGTGACAGGCTCCGATGCCTCCCAAGTCAAGCCAAAATGCTACATCACAATGATAGCAGCAATACAGATGGAGACATTCTGCCTGAAGGACATCTAGGTGAATATCCCTTTCTTGGCTGGGATGAAAATTTGTATTGTGTTCCTTCTGCAACTTTTTGTGCTAAGACTCTTTCAGGTGGCGGTGACCGAGTCGTCAGAAGAGGCCCTATTCGGGGTCAACACAATGAAGCTTACCTGCAGGTAGGAGAACACTTCTTCTTTTGTTGCAGCTCCTCTTTTCTTCCAGCTTCGCAGAGCTCACTGTACCTGAAGCAGATCTGTTCAGTTGACGAGAAAGAAGATGCAATGTGAGGAAGAGCTCTTGATACATCAAGAAAAAGCCTGCAGTGAGAGTCACCAGCATCAGGACAGTGCTGCTTGAGGTAAATTCACGTTCCACCACCCTGTTGGTTTCTTTTTATTCAGGCAATGTTTTTTGGATTGCTCTCCCGTTTTTCCCATTTTCTCTTCTGGTTTTCTCTTCCCAGTTCTCTCCAAAGATCCTGCAAGGCTCAAATGAAATGAATGCTCTTCCAAAAAACAAGACACTATTTTCTGGAGGATTGGTGGAAGGCGGCTGGGGATAAGCTAGTGACTCTAGATCGCAACGCAACAGAAGGAGCTGCCAGACACATGAAGTCACCAACACTCAGATGAAGCCACCTCTTCCTGCAGAGTCACAGAAGTCACGGTTGACGTATTTTACAAACAAACAAGCAAACCAAGAATCAAAAAACTCTTTCCATGGAATTGGTGTGGTGGGGCTGGGGAGAAACTAGGAACTGTGGATTGCTTTTCACACCCCAAGAGAAGGAACTGCCGGGCGCACAAAGTCACCCTTCAAAGGGACAAACTCAGAAAAATACCAAGATGGAGATGTTAAAGAGAATCCAGAAAACGAAAAATACTTTACGGGAAAAGCCAAGAGAAAAGGAAGATAAATGAAGGAATATGAAGTGAGCTCAAGTTTGAGTTACCTTTCAAACTAGTCTTTGGATGAAAAGAAGGAGCACATGGATATGAGGTCTGCTTCAAGCAGATGGAAAATGAGTAGGGGAAATAGAAGGCATTTCTTTCACGAGGCAACTAGAGAAGTTGTTTCCTGACAAGAAAGTTGGGGTTTTTTGTTGCTGAAGCTAGAAATGTGCATGTGGAGAAAAAAGAAAGAAGACAAGGAGAGGACAAAACCACGCCTTCTAATTTCATGTTGGCTCAGGATGCCCTGGACGGAGAGAGAGATGGGCAAGTTGAAAACTTGCTGAAAAGGCAAAGAAAGCATTTTGAAGATGAAGCTGCTGATGGCGACTGGAGAGGGACTGCTCAGGGACACGGCAAGTCCTGGATCCTGTGGGAAAGTGCTTTCTCTGAGGGAAGTTGCTGAGAGTGGCTAGAGGGGTGGATTAGGACCTGGGAGACTAGAGTTCAAATCCTCCCTCTGCCATGAAGCAGCTCGCTATCTCTCAGCCTAACCTACCTCACAGGGTTGTTGTGAGGATCAAATGAGGAAGCAGACTAGAAGATCAACTCCACTCAGCCTTTCCAGCAGAACCTGCAAGATTACGAAAAGAGATGGGAAATGGAGCTCCAAAGGTAACTATGGAACAGGCCAGGCAAAATTACCCCTTATGCTTAACGTGGCTCTCTGGCACTAATACCCAAGGTTTGGGGATTTCATCTTTTTTTGCTACATAGCTCGGGCAACACAAAGCGTTGACTCTGCAAAAAACCCTGGATCCTCCAGGACTGAAGGTAAGAGGTTTGAAATACCTGATTTAAAAGCCGATCTAGCAGTCAGCTTCCTTTGCCAGTAACTTTGCAGCCGGAAACTAGCGTTGCACTTGAAGGAAGGTAACTATTCAATACTTTTCAGAGGTGGCGACAGGTTGCGGCAAGCCCCTTTGCGCCCTGTTACCATAAAGGATTCTTCTGCATATGCTCATCTTAAAATGGAGCCCTCAACTCTGGAAGATGTCTCCAATGTGTCCTGCAAGTGGAGGATTCCAGTGGAGGTAAAACGAATGCTAGGAGGTTATAGAGTTGAACTGAAAGGCCTGTTCTTTCTTCCAGCAGCAATGACCAGATGACATAATAAATGGGAAACGACGTCAAAAGGTAACGATGCAACAGGGCAGGCCAAACTATCACCGATATGTGATGTGGATGTGGGTGTAATCACTCTAAAATCAGGGCTTAGGATTCCATCGACAAATGCGTTAAGGGGTGGATTCTGCTGTATCCCTTAGCGCTCCATGTGCGTCCCTCCCCAAGCGGCGCGCTCGGTGGAAGAGGACGACCATCCCAGATCGAAGGAGGGTTCCCTTCTTTGGTCAAGGGCATGTGATAGTTGCGCTCCCTTGCTAGAACCTGCAAACCTTTGGCTAAGCATCTTCCAAGAACACCATTTGAGACATAGTGCCTTACTTGGATGTGTCTGGAGTCTTGGAAGCTGGACTACCCTACGTTCTCCTACAAATGGACCTTCAGGGGTTTGCAGCTTCGAGCAGGAGAGCGCAGCTCTCGTATACCCTTGACTGAAGAAGGGTACACTCCTTCGATCTGGGATGGTCGTCCTCTTCCACCGAGCGCGCAGCTTCGGGAGGGACACACATGGTAACAAGAAAGTCCTCTTGAATTTGAAGAGGCGGTGACAGGCTCCGATGCCTCCCAAGTCAAGCCAAAACGCTACATCACAATGATAGCAGCAATATAGATGGAGACATTCTGCCTGAAGGACATCTAGGTGAATATCCCTTTCTTGGCTGGGAAGAAAATTTGTATTGTGTTCCTTCTGCAACTTTTTGTGCTAAGACTCTTTCAGGTGGCGGTGACCGAGTCGTCAGAAGAGGCCCTATTCGGTGACAACACAATGAAGCTCACCTGCAGGTAGGAGAACACTTCTTCTTTTGTTGCAGCTCCTCTTTTCTTCCAGCTTCGCAGAGCTCACTGTACCTGAAGCAGATCTGTTCAGTTGACGAGAAAGAAGATGCCATGTGAGGAAGAGCTCTTGATACATCAAGAAAAAGCCTGCAGTGAGAGTCACCAGCATCAGGACAGTGCTGCTTGAGGTAAATTCACGTTCCACCACCCCGTTGGTTTCTTTTTATTCAGGCAATGTTTTTTGGATTGCTCTCCCGTTTTTCCCATTTTCTCTTCTGGTTTTCTCTTCCCAGTTCTCTCCAAAGATCCTGCAAGGCTCAAATGAAATGAATGCTCTTCCAAAAAACAAGACACTATTTTCTGGAGGATTGGTGGAAGGCGGCTGGGGATAAGCTAGTGACTCTAGATCGCAACGCAACAGAAGGAGCTGCCAGACACATGAAGTCACCAACACTCAGATGAAGCCACCTCTTCCTGCAGAGTCACAGAAGTCACGGCTGACGTATTTTACAAACAAACAAGCAAACCAAGAATCAAAAAACTCTTTCCATGGAATTGGTGTGGTGGGGCTGGGGAGAAACTAGGAACTGTGGATTGCTTTTCACACCCCAAGAGAAGGAACTGCCGGGCGCACAAAGTCACCCTTCAAAGGGACAAACTCAGAAAAATACCAAGATGGAGATGTTAAAGAGAATCCAGAAAACGAAAAATACTTAACGGGAAAAGCCAAGAGAAAAGGAAGATAAATGAAGGAATATGAAGTGAGCTCAAGTTTGAGTTACCTTTCAAACTAGTCTTTGGATGAAAAGAAGGAGCACATGGATATGAGGTCTGCTTCAAGCAGATGGAAAATGAGTAGGGGAAATAGAAGGCATTTCTTTCACGAGGCAACTAGAGAAGTTGTTTCCTGACAAGAAAGTTGGGGTTTTTTGTTGCTGAAGCTAGAAATGTGCATGTGGAGAAAAAAGAAAGAAGACAAGGAGAGGACAAAACCACGCCTTCTAATTTCATGTTGGCTCAGGATGCCCTGGACGGAGAGAGAGATGGGCAAGTTGAAAACTTGCTGAAAAGGCAAAGAAAGCATTTTGAAGATGAAGCTGCTGATGGCGACTGGAGAGGGACTGCTCAGGGACACGGCAAGTCCTGGATCCTGTGGGAAAGTGCTTTCTCTGAGGGAAGTTGCTGAGAGTGGCTAGAGGGGTGGATTAGGACCTGGGAGACTAGAGTTCAAATCCTCCCTCTGCCATGAAGCAGCTCGCTATCTCTCAGCCTAACCTACCTCACAGGGTTGTTGTGAGGATCAAATGAGGAAGCAGACTAGAAGATCAACTCCACTCAGCCTTTCCAGCAGAACCTGCAAGATTACGAAAAGAGATGGGAAATGGAGCTCCAAAGGTAACTATGGAACAGGCCAGGCAAAATTACCCCTTATGCGTAACGTGGCTCTCTGGCGCTAATACCCAAGGTTTGGGGATTTCATCTTTTTTTGCTACATAGCTCGGGCAACACAAAGCGTTGACTCTGCAAAAAACCCTGGATCCTCCAGTACTGAAGGTAAGAGGTTTGAAATACCCGATTTAAAAGCCGATCTAGCAGTCAGCTTCCTTTGCCAGTAACTTTGCAGCCGGAAACTAGCGTTGCACTTGAAGGAAGGTAACTATTCAATACTTTTCAGAGGTGGCGACAGGTTGCGGCAAGCCCCTTTGCGCCCTGTTACCATAAAGGATTCTTCTGCATATGCTCATCTTAAAATGGAGCCCTCAACTCTGGAAGATGTCTCCAATGTGTCCTGCAAGTGGAGGATTCCAGTGGAGGTAGAACGAATGCTAGGAGGTTATAGAGTTGAACTGAAAGGCCTGGCCTTTCTTCCAGCAGCAATGACCAGATGACATAATAAATGGGAAACGGACGTCAAAAGGTAACGATGCAACAGGGCAGGCCAAACTATCACCGATATGTGATGTGGATGTGGGTGTAATCACTCTAAAATCAGGGCTTAGGATTCCATTGACAAATGCGTTAAGGGGTGGATTCTGCTGTATCCCTTAGCGCTCCATGTGCGTCCCTCCCCAAGCGGCGCGCTCGGTGGAAGAGGACGACCATCCCAGATCGAAGGAGGGTCCCCTTCTTTGGTCAAGGGCATGTGATAGTTGCGCTCCCTTGCTAGAACCTGCAAACCTTTGGCTAAGCATCTTCCAAGAACACCATTTGAGACATAGTGCCTTACTTGGATGTGTCTGGAGTCTTGGAAGCTGGACTACCCTACGTTCTCCTACAAATGGACCTCCAGGGGTTTGCAGCTTCGAGCAGGGGAGCGCAGCTCTCGTATACCCTTGACTGAAGAAGGGTACACTCCTTCGATCTGGGATGGTCGTCCTCTTCCACCGAGCGCACAGCTTCGGGAGGGACACACATGGTAACTAGAAAGTCCTCTTGAATTTGAAGAGGCGGTGACAGGCTCCGATGCCTCCCAAGTGAAGCCAAAACGCTACATCACAATGATAGCAGCAATATAGATGGAGACATTCTGCCTGAAGGACATCTAGGTGAATATCCCTTTCTTGGCTGGGAAGAAAATTTGTATTGTGTTCCTTCTGCAACTTTTTGTGCTAAGACTCTTTCAGGTGGCGGTGACCGAGTCGTCAGAAGAGGCCCTATTCGGTGTCAACACAATGAAGCTCACCTGCAGGTAGGAGAACACTTCTTCTTTTGTTGCAGCTCCTCTTTTCTTCCAGCTTCGCAGAGCTCACTGTACCTGAAGCAGATCTGTTCAGTTGACGAGAAAGAAGATGCAATGTGAGGAAGAGCTCTTGATACATCAAGAAAAAGCCTGCAGTGAGAGTCACCAGCATCAGGACAGTGCTGCTTGAGGTAAATTCACGTTCCACCACCCCGTTGGTTTCTTTTTATTCAGGCAATGTTTTTTGGATTGCTCTCCCGTTTTTCCCATTTTCTCTTCTGGTTTTCTCTTCCCAGTTCTCTCCAAAGATCCTGCAAGGCTCAAATGAAATGAATGCTCTTCCAAAAAACAAGACACTATTTTCTGGAGGATTGGTGGAAGGCGGCTGGGGATAAGCTAGTGACTCTAGATCGCAACGCAACAGAAGGAGCTGCCAGACACATGAAGTCACCAACACTCAGATGAAGCCACCTCTTCCTGCAGAGTCACAGAAGTCACGGCTGACGTATTTTACAAACAAACAAGCAAACCAAGAATCAAAAAACTCTTTCCATGGAATTGGTGTGGTGGGGCTGGGGAGAAACTAGGAACTGTGGATTGCTTTTCACACCCCAAGAGAAGGAACTGCTGGGCGCACAAAGTCACCCTTCAAAGGGACAAACTCAGAAAAATACCAAGATGGAGATGTTAAAGAGAATCCAGAAAACGAAAAATACTTAACGGGAAAAGCCAAGAGAAAGGGAAGATAAATGAAGGAATATGAAGTGAGCTCAAGTTTGAGTTACCTTTCAAACTAGTCTTTGGATGAAAAGAAGGAGCACATGGATATGAGGTCTGCTTCAAGCAGATGGAAAATGAGTAGGGGAAATAGAAGGCATTTCTTTCACGAGGCAACTAGAGAAGTTGTTTCCTGACAAGAAAGTTGGGGTTTTTTGTTGCTGAAGCTAGAAATGTGCATGTGGAGAAAAAAGAAAGAAGACAAGGAGAGGACAAAACCACGCCTTCTAATTTCATGTTGGCTCAGGATGCCCTGGACGGAGAGAGAGATGGGCAAGTTGAAAACTTGCTGAAAAGGCAAAGAAAGCATTTTGAAGATGAAGCTGCTGATGGCGACTGGAGAGGGACTGCTCAGGGACACGGCAAGTCCTGGATCCTGTGGGAAAGTGCTTTCTCTGAGGGAAGTTGCTGAGAGTGGCTAGAGGGGTGGATTAGGACCTGGGAGACTAGAGTTCAAATCCTCCCTCTGCCATGAAGCAGCTCGCTATCTCTCAGCCTAACCTACCTCACAGGGTTGTTGTGAGGATCAAATGAGGAAGCAGACTAGAAGATCAACTCCACTCAGCCTTTCCAGCAGAACCTGCAAGATTACGAAAAGAGATGGGAAATGGAGCTCCAAAGGTAACTATGGAACAGGCCAGGCAAAATTACCCCTTATGCGTAACGTGGCTCTCTGGCGCTAATACCCAAGGTTTGGGGATTTCATCTTTTTTTGCTACATAGCTCGGGCAACACAAAGCGTTGACTCTGCAAAAAACCCTGGATCCTCCAGTACTGAAGGTAAGAGGTTTGAAATACCCGATTTAAAAGCCGATCTAGCAGTCAGCTTCCTTTGCCAGTAACTTTGCAGCCGGAAACTAGCGTTGCACTTGAAGGAAGGTAACTATTCAATACTTTTCAGAGGTGGCGACAGGTTGCGGCAAGCCCCTTTGCGCCCTGTTACCATAAAGGATTCTTCTGCATATGCTCATCTTAAAATGGAGCCCTCAACTCTGGAAGATGTCTCCAATGTGTCCTGCAAGTGGAGGATTCCAGTGGAGGTAGAACGAATGCTAGGAGGTTATAGAGTTGAACTGAAAGGCCTGGCCTTTCTTCCAGCAGCAATGACCAGATGACATAATAAATGGGAAACGGACGTCAAAAGGTAACGATGCAACAGGGCAGGCCAAACTATCACCGATATGTGATGTGGATGTGGGTGTAATCACTCTAAAATCAGGGCTTAGGATTCCATTGACAAATGCGTTAAGGGGTGGATTCTGCTGTATCCCTTAGCGCTCCATGTGCGTCCCTCCCCAAGCGGCGCGCTCGGTGGAAGAGGACGACCATCCCAGATCGAAGGAGGGTCCCCTTCTTTGGTCAAGGGCATGTGATAGTTGCGCTCCCTTGCTAGAACCTGCAAACCTTTGGCTAAGCATCTTCCAAGAACACCATTTGAGACATAGTGCCTTACTTGGATGTGTCTGGAGTCTTGGAAGCTGGACTACCCTACGTTCTCCTACAAATGGACCTTCAGGGGTTTGCAGCTTCGAGCAGGGGAGCGCAGCTCTCGTATACCCTTGACTGAAGAAGGGTACACTCCTTCGATCTGGGATGGTCGTCCTCTTCCACCGAGCGCGCAGCTTCGGGAGGGACACACATGGTAACTAGAAAGTCCTCTTGAATTTGAAGAGGCGGTGACAGGCTCCGATGCCTCCCAAGTCAAGCCAAAACGCTACATCACAATGATAGCAGCAATATAGATGGAGACATTCTGCCTGAAGGACATCTAGGTGAATATCCCTTTCTTGGCTGGGAAGAAAATTTGTATTGTGTTCCTTCTGCAACTTTTTGTGCTAAGACTCTTTCAGGTGGCGGTGACCGAGTCGTCAGAAGAGGCCCTATTCGGTGTCAACACAATGAAGCTCACCTGCAGGTAGGAGAACACTTCTTCTTTTGTTGCAGCTCCTCTTTTCTTCCAGCTTCTCAGAGCTCACTGTACCTGAAGCAGATCTGTTCAGCTGACGAGAAAGAAGATGCAATGTGAGGAAGAGCTCTTGATACATCAAGAAAAAGCCTGCAGTGAGAGTCACCAGCATCAGGACAGTGCTGCTTGAGGTAAATTCACGTTCCACCACCCCGTTGGTTTCTTTTTATTCAGGCAATGTTTTTTGGATTGCTCTCCCGTTTTCCCCATTTTCTCTTCTGGTTTTCTCTTCCCAGTTCTCTCCAAAGATCCTGCAAGGCTCAAATGAAATGAATGCTCTTCCAAAAAACAAGACACTATTTTCTGGAGGATTGGTGGAAGGCGGCTGGGGATAAGCTAGTGACTCTAGATCGCAACGCAACAGAAGGAGCTGCCAGACACATGAAGTCACCAACACTCAGATGAAGCCACCTCTTCCTGCAGAGTCACAGAAGTCACGGCTGATGCATTTTACAAATAAACAAGCAAACCAAGAATCAAAAAACTCTTTCCATGGAATTGGTGTGGTGGGGCTGGGGAGAAACTAGGAACTGTGGATTGCTTTTCACACCCCAAGAGAAGGAACTGCCGGGCGCACAAAGTCACCCTTCAAAGGGACAAACTCAGAAAAATACCAAGATGGAGATGTTAAAGAGAATCCAGAAAACGAAAAATACTTAACGGGAAAAGCCAAGAGAAAGGGAAGATAAATGAAGGAATATGAAGTGAGCTCAAGTTTGAGTTACCTTTCAAACTAGTCTTTGGATGAAAAGAAGGAGCACATGGATATGAGGTCTGCTTCAAGCAGATGGAAAATGAGTAGGGGAAATAGAAGGCATTTCTTTCACGAGGCAACTAGAGAAGTTGTTTCCTGACAAGAAAGTTGGGGTTTTATGTTGCTGAAGCTAGAAATGTGCATGTGGAGAAAAAAGAAAGAAGACAAGGAGAGGACAAAACCACGCCTTCTAATTTCATGTTGGCTCAGGATGCCCTGGACGGAGAGAGAGATGGGCAAGTTGAAAACTTGCTGAAAAGGCAAAGAAAGCATTTTGAAGATGAAGCTGCTGATGGCGACTGGAGAGGGACTGCTCAGGGACACGGCAAGTCCTGGATCCTGTGGGAAAGTGCTTTCTCTGAGGGAAGTTGCTGAGAGTGGCTAGAGGGGTGGATTAGGACCTGGGAGACTAGAGTTCAAATCCTCCCTCTGCCATGAAGCAGCTCGCTATCTCTCAGCCTAACCTACCTCACAGGGTTGTTGTGAGGATCAAATGAGGAAGCAGACTAGAAGATCAACTCCACTCAGCCTTTCCAGCAGAACCTGCAAGATTACGAAAAGAGATGGGAAATGGAGCTCCAAAGGTAACTATGGAACAGGCCAGGCAAAATTACCCCTTATGCGTAACGTGGCTCTCTGGCGCTAATACCCAAGGTTTGGGGATTTCATCTTTTTTTGCTACATAGCTCGGGCAACACAAAGCGTTGACTCTGCAAAAAACCCTGGATCCTCCAGGACTGAAGGTAAGAGGTTTGAAATACCCGATTTAAAAGCCGATCTAGCAGTCAGCTTCCTTTGCCAGTAACTTTGCAGCCGGAAACTAGCGTTGCACTTGAAGGAAGGTAACTATTCAATACTTTTCAGAGGTGGCGACAGGTTGCGGCAAGCCCCTTTGCGCCCTGTTACCATAAAGGATTCTTCTGCATATGCTCATCTTAAAATGGAGCCCTCAACTCTGGAAGATGTCTCCAATGTGTCCTGCAAGTGGAGGATTCCAGTGGAGGTAGAACGAATGCTAGGAGGTTATAGAGTTGAACTGAAAGGCCTGGCCTTTCTTCCAGCAGCAATGACCAGATGACATAATAAATGGGAAACGGACGTCAAAAGGTAACGATGCAACAGGGCAGGCCAAACTATCACCGATATGTGATGTGGATGTGGGTGTAATCACTCTAAAATCAGGGCTTAGGATTCCATTGACAAATGCGTTAAGGGGTGGATTCTGCTGTATCCCTTAGCGCTCCATGTGCGTCCCTCCCCAAGCGGCGCGCTCGGTGGAAGAGGACGACCATCCCAGATCGAAGGAGGGTCCCCTTCTTTGGTCAAGGGCATGTGATAGTTGCGCTCCCTTGCTAGAACCTGCAAACCTTTGGCTAAGCATCTTCCAAGAACACCATTTGAGACATAGTGCCTTACTTGGATGTGTCTGGAGTCTTGGAAGCTGGACTACCCTACGTTCTCCTACAAATGGACCTTCAGGGGTTTGCAGCTTCGAGCAGGGGAGCGCAGCTCTCGTATACCCTTGACTGAAGAAGGGTACACTCCTTCGATCTGGGATGGTCGTCCTCTTCCACCGAGCGCACAGCTTCGGGAGGGACACACATGGTAACTAGAAAGTCCTCTTGAATTTGAAGAGGCGGTGACAGGCTCCGATACCTCCCAAGTCAAGCCAAAACGCTACATCACAATGATAGCAGCAATATAGATGGAGACATTCTGCCTGAAGGACATCTAGGTGAATATCCCTTTCTTGGCTGGGAAGAAAATTTGTATTGTGTTCCTTCTGCAACTTTTTGTGCTAAGACTCTTTCAGGTGGCGGTGACCGAGTCGTCAGAAGAGGCCCTATTCGGTGTCAACACAATGAAGCTCAACTGCAGGTAGGAGAACACTTCTTCTTTTGTTGCAGCTCCTCTTTTCTTCCAGCTTCGCAGAGCTCACTGTACCTGAAGCAGATCTGTTCAGTTGACGAGAAAGAAGATGCCATGTGAGGAAGAGCTCTTGATACATCAAGAAAAAGCCTGCAGTGAGAGTCACCAGCATCAGGACAGTGCTGCTTGAGGTAAATTCACGTTCCACCACCCCGTTGGTTTCTTTTTATTCAGGCAATGTTTTTTGGATTGCTCTCCCGTTTTTCCCATTTTCTCTTCTGGTTTTCTCTTCCCAGTTCTCTCCAAAGATCCTGCAAGGCTCAAATGAAATGAATGCTCTTCCAAAAAACAAGACACTATTTTCTGGAGGATTGGTGGAAGGCGGCTGGGGATAAGCTAGTGACTCTAGATCGCAACGCAACAGAAGCAGCTGCCAGACACATGAAGTCACCAACACTCAGATGAAGCCACCTCTTCCTGCAGAGTCACAGAAGTCACGGCTGACGTATTTTACAAACAAACAAGCAAACCAAGAATCAAAAAACTCTTTCCATGGAATTGGTGTGGTGGGGCTGGGGAGAAACTAGGAACTGTGGATTGCTTTTCACACCCCAAGAGAAGGAACTGCCGGGCGCACAAAGTCACCCTTCAAAGGGACAAACTCAGAAAAATACCAAGATGGAGATGTTAAAGAGAATCCAGAAAACGAAAAATACTTAACGGGAAAAGCCAAGAGAAAGGGAAGATAAATGAAGGAATATGAAGTGAGCTCAAGTTTGAGTTACCTTTCAAACTAGTCTTTGGATGAAAAGAAGGAGCACATGGATATGAGGTCTGCTTCAAGCAGACGGAAAATGAGTAGGGGAAATAGAAGGCATTTCTTTCACGAGGCAACTAGAGAAGTTGTTTCCTGACAAGAAAGTTGGGGTTTTTTGTTGCTGAAGCTAGAAATGTGCATGTGGAGAAAAAAGAAAGAAGACAAGGAGAGGACAAAACCACGCCTTCTAATTTCATGTTGGCTCAGGATGCCCTGGACGGAGAGAGAGATGGGCAAGTTGAAAACTTGCTGAAAAGGCAAAGAAAGCATTTTGAAGATGAAGCTGCTGATGGCGACTGGAGAGGGACTGCTCAGGGACACGGCAAGTCCTGGATCCTGTGGGAAAGTGCTTTCTCTGAGGGAAGTTGCTGAGAGTGGCTAGAGGGGTGGATTAGGACCTGGGAGACAAGAGTTCAAATCCTCCCTCTGCCATGAAGCAGCTCGCTATCTCTCAGCCTAACCTACCTCACAGGGTTGTTGTGAGGATCAAATGAGGAAGCAGACTAGAAGATCAACTCCACTCAGCCTTTCCAGCAGAACCTGCAAGATTACGAAAAGAGATGGGAAATGGAGCTCCAAAGGTAACTATGGAACAGGCCAGGCAAAATTACCCCTTATGCGTAACGTGGCTCTCTGGCGCTAATACCCAAGGTTTGGGGATTTCATCTTTTTTTGCTACATAGCTCGGGCAACACAAAGCGTTGACTCTGCAAAAAACCCTGGATCCTCCAGGACTGAAGGTAAGAGGTTTGAAATACCCGATTTAAAAGCCGATCTAGCAGTCAGCTTCCTTTGCCAGTAACTTTGCAGCCGGAAACTAGCGTTGCACTTGAAGGAAGGTAACTATTCAATACTTTTCAGAGGTGGCGACAGGTTGCGGCAAGCCCCTTTGCGCCCTGTTACCATAAAGGATTCTTCTGCATATGCTCATCTTAAAATGGAGCCCTCAACTCTGGAAGATGTCTCCAATGTGTCCTGCAAGTGGAGGATTCCAGTGGAGGTAGAACGAATGCTAGGAGGTTATAGAGTTGAACTGAAAGGCCTGGCCTTTCTTCCAGCAGCAATGACCAGATGACATAATAAATGGGAAACGGACGTCAAAAGGTAACGATGCAACAGGGCAGGCCAAACTATCACCGATATGTGATGTGGATGTGGGTGTAATCACTCTAAAATCAGGGCTTAGGATTCCATTGACAAATGCGTTAAGGGGTGGATTCTGCTGTATCCCTTAGCGCTCCATGTGCGTCCCTCCCCAAGCGGCGCGCTCGGTGGAAGAGGACGACCATCCCAGATCGAAGGAGGGTCCCCTTCTTTGGTCAAGGGCATGTGATAGTTGCGCTCCCTTGCTAGAACCTGCAAACCTTTGGCTAAGCATCTTCCAAGAACACCATTTGAGACATAGTGCCTTACTTGGATGTGTCTGGAGTCTTGGAAGCTGGACTACCCTACGTTCTCCTACAAATGGACCTTCAGGGGTTTGCAGCTTCGAGCAGGGGAGCGCAGCTCTCGTATACCCTTGACTGAAGAAGGGTACACTCCTTCGATCTGGGATGGTCGTCCTCTTCCACCGAGCGCGCAGCTTCGGGAGGGACACACATGGTAACTAGAAAGTCCTCTTGAATTTGAAGAGGCGGTGACAGGCTCCGATACCTCCCAAGTCAAGCCAAAACGCTACATCACAATGATAGCAGCAATATAGATGGAGACATTCTGCCTGAAGGACATCTAGGTGAATATCCCTTTCTTGGCTGGGATGAAAATTTGTATTGTGTTCCTTCTGCAACTTTTTGTGCTAAGACTCTTTCAGGTGGCGGTGACCGAGTCGTCAGAAGAGGCCCTATTCGGTGTCAACACAATGAAGCTCACCTGCAGGTAGGAGAACACTTCTTCTTTTGTTGCAGCTCCTCTTTTCTTCCAGCTTCGCAGAGCTCACTGTACCTGAAGCAGATCTGTTCAGTTGACGAGAAAGAAGATGCAATGTGAGGAAGAGCTCTTGATACATCAAGAAAAAGCCTGCAGTGAGAGTCACCAGCATCAGGACAGTGCTGCTTGAGGTAAATTCACGTTCCACCACCCCGTTGGTTTCTTTTTATTCAGGCAATGTTTTTTGGATTGCTCTCCCGTTTTTCCCATTTTCTCTTCTGGTTTTCTCTTCCCAGTTCTCTCCAAAGATCCTGCAAGGCTCAAATGAAATGAATGCTCTTCCAAAAAACAAGACACTATTTTCTGGAGGATTGGTGGAAGGCGGCTGGGGATAAGCTAGTGACTCTAGATCGCAACGCAACAGAAGGAGCTGCCAGACACATGAAGTCACCAACACTCAGATGAAGCCACCTCTTCCTGCAGAGTCACAGAAGTCACGGCTGACGTATTTTACAAACAAACAAGCAAACCAAGAATCAAAAAACTCTTTCCATGGAATTGGTGTGGTGGGGCTGGGGAGAAACTAGGAACTGTGGATTGCTTTTCACACCCCAAGAGAAGGAACTGCCGGGCGCACAAAGTCACCCTTCAAAGGGACAAACTCAGAAAAATACCAAGATGGAGATGTTAAAGAGAATCCAGAAAACGAAAAATACTTAACGGGAAAAGCCAAGAGAAAGGGAAGATAAATGAAGGAATATGAAGTGAGCTCAAGTTTGAGTTACCTTTCAAACTAGTCTTTGGATGAAAAGAAGGAGCACATGGATATGAGGTCTGCTTCAAGCAGACGGAAAATGAGTAGGGGAAATAGAAGGCATTTCTTTCACGAGACAACTAGAGAAGTTGTTTCCTGACAAGAAAGTTGGGGTTTTTTGTTGCTGAAGCTAGAAATGTGCATGTGGAGAATAAAGAAAGAAGACAAGGAGAGGACAAAACCACGCCTTCTAATTTCATGTTGGCTCAGGATGCCCTGGACGGAGAGAGAGATGGGCAAGTTGAAAACTTGCTGAAAAGGCAAAGAAAGCATTTTGAAGATGAAGCTGCTGATGGCGACTGGAGAGGGACTGCTCAGGGACACGGCAAGTCCTGGATCCTGTGGGAAAGTGCTTTCTCTGAGGGAAGTTGCTGAGAGTGGCTAGAGGGGTGGATTAGGACCTGGGAGACTAGAGTTCAAATCCTCCCTCTGCCATGAAGCAGCTCGCTATCTCTCAGCCTAACCTACCTCACAGGGTTGTTGTGAGGATCAAATGAGGAAGCAGACTAGAAGATCAACTCCACTCAGCCTTTCCAGCAGAACCTGCAAGATTACGAAAAGAGATGGGAAATGGAGCTCCAAAGGTAACTATGGAACAGGCCAGGCAAAATTACCCCTTATGCGTAACGTGGCTCTCTGGCGCTAATACCCAAGGTTTGGGGATTTCATCTTTTTTTGCTACATAGCTCGGGCAACACAAAGCGTTGACTCTGCAAAAAACCCTGGATCCTCCAGGACTGAAGGTAAGAGGTTTGAAATACCCGATTTAAAAGCCGATCTAGCAGTCAGCTTCCTTTGCCAGTAACTTTGCAGCCGGAAACTAGCGTTGCACTTGAAGGAAGGTAACTATTCAATACTTTTCAGAGGTGGCGACAGGTTGCGGCAAGCCCCTTTGCGCCCTGTTACCATAAAGGATTCTTCTGCATATGCTCATCTTAAAATGGAGCCCTCAACTCTGGAAGATGTCTCCAATGTGTCCTGCAAGTGGAGGATTCCAGTGGAGGTAGAACGAATGCTAGGAGGTTATAGAGTTGAACTGAAAGGCCTGGCCTTTCTTCCAGCAGCAATGACCAGATGACATAATAAATGGGAAACGGACGTCAAAAGGTAACGATGCAACAGGGCAGGCCAAACTATCACCGATATGTGATGTGGATGTGGGTGTAATCACTCTAAAATCAGGGCTTAGGATTCCATTGACAAATGCGTTAAGGGGTGGATTCTGCTGTATCCCTTAGCGCTCCATGTGCGTCCCTCCCCAAGCGGCGCGCTCGGTGGAAGAGGACGACCATCCCAGATCGAAGGAGGGTCCCCTTCTTTGGTCAAGGGCATGTGATAGTTGCGCTCCCTTCCTAGAACCTGCAAACCTTTGGCTAAGCATCTTCCAAGAACACCATTTGAGACATAGTGCCTTACTTGGATGTGTCTGGAGTCTTGGAAGCTGGACTACCCTACGTTCTCCTACAAATGGACCTCCAGGGGTTTGCAGCTTCGAGCAGGGGAGCGCAGCTCTCGTATACCCTTGACTGAAGAAGGGTACACTCCTTCGATCTGGGATGGTCGTCCTCTTCCACCGAGCGCGCAGCTTCGGGAGGGACACACATGGTAACTAGAAAGTCCTCTTGAATTTGAAGAGGCGGTGACAGGCTCCGATGCCTCCCAAGTCAAGCCAAAACGCTACATCACAATGATAGCAGCAATATAGATGGAGACATTCTGCCTGAAGGACATCTAGGTGAATATCCCTTTCTTGGCTGGGAAGAAAATTTGTATTGTGTTCCTTCTGCAACTTTTTGTGCTAAGACTCTTTCAGGTGGCGGTGACCGAGTCGTCAGAAGAGGCCCTATTCGGTGTCAACACAATGAAGCTCACCTGCAGGTAGGAGAACACTTCTTCTTTTGTTGCAGCTCCTCTTTTCTTCCAGCTTCGCAGAGCTCACTGTACCTGAAGCAGATCTGTTCAGTTGACAAGAAAGAAGATGCAATGTGAGGAAGAGCTCTTGATACATGAAGAAAAAGCCTGCAGTGAGAGTCACCAGCATCAGGACAGTGCTGCTTGAGGTAAATTCACGTTCCACCACCCCGTTGCTTTCTTTTTATTCAGGCAATGTTTTTTGGATTGCTCTCCCGTTTTTCCCATTTTCTCTTCTGGTTTTCTCTTCCCAGTTCTCTCCAAAGATCCTGCAAGGCTCAAATGAAATGAATGCTCTTCCAAAAAACAAGACACTATTTTCTGGAGGATTGGTGGAAGGCGGCTGGGGATAAGCTAGTGACTCTAGATCGCAACGCAACAGAAGGAGCTGCCAGACACATGAAGTCACCAACACTCAGATGAAGCCACCTCTTCCTGCAGAGTCACAGAAGTCACGGCTGACGTATTTTACAAACAAACAAGCAAACCAAGAATCAAAAAACTCTTTCCATGGAATTGGTGTGGTGGGGCTGGGGAGAAACTAGGAACTGTGGATTGCTTTTCACACCCCAAGAGAAGGAACTGCCGGGCGCACAAAGTCACCCTTCAAAGGGACAAACTCAGAAAAATACCAAGATGGAGATGTTAAAGAGAATCCAGAAAACGAAAAATACTTTACGGGAAAAGCCAAGAGAAAAGGAAGATAAATGAAGGAATATGAAGTGAGCTCAAGTTTGAGTTACCTTTCAAACTAGTCTTTGGATGAAAAGAAGGAGCACATGGATATGAGGTCTGCTTCAAGCAGATGGAAAATGAGTAGGGAAAATAGAAGGCATTTCTTTCATGAGGCAACTAGAGAAGTTGTTTCCTGACAAGAAAGTTGGGGTTTTTTGTTGCTGAAGCTAGAAATGTGGATGTGGAGAAAAAAGAAAGAAGACAAGGAGAGGACAAAACCACGCCTTCTAATTTCATGTTGGCTCAGGATGCCCTGGACGGAGAGAGAGATGGGCAAGTTGAAAACTTGCTGAAAAGGCAAAGAAAGCATTTTGAAGATGAAGCTGCTGATGGCGACTGGAGAGGGACTGCTCAGGGACACGGCAAGTCCTGGATCCTGTGGGAAAGTGCTTTCTCTGAGGGAAGTTGCTGAGAGTGGCTAGAGGGGTGGATTAGGACCTGGGAGACTAGAGTTCAAATCCTCCCTCTGCCATGAAGCAGCTCGCTATCTCTCAGCCTAACCTACCTCACAGGGTTGTTGTGAGGATCAAATGAGGAAGCAGACTAGAAGATCAACTCCACTCAGCCTTTCCAGCAGAACCTGCAAGATTACGAAAAGAGATGGGAAATGGAGCTCCAAAGGTAACTATGGAACAGGCCAGGCAAAATTACCCCTTATGCGTAATGTGGCTCTCTGGCGCTAATACCCAAGGTTTGGGGATTTCATCTTTTTTTGCTGCATAGCTTGGGCAACACAAAGCGTTGACTCTGCAAAAAACCCTGGATCCTCCAGTACTGAAGGTAAGAGGTTTGAAATACCCGATTTAAAAGCCGATCTAGCAGTCAGCTTCCTTTGCCAGTAACTTTGCAGCCAGTAACTTTGCAGCCGGAAACTAGCGTTGCACTTGAAGGAAGGTAACTATTCAATACTTTTCAGAGGTGGCGACAGGTTGCGGCAAGCCCCTTTGCGCCCTGTTACCATAAAGGGTGAAGATTTTGGCAGCTACACTCAGCGGAAGGATGGAAAGAATTCTGGACTGGAGTTATTGTGTTTTTGCAGAGGTACCAGCATCCTGGGAGATGGAGCAAGATTACAGAGGGGAATTCTGGATGTCTAATGGCTAATGGAGTCTCTTTGTTTGGGATGTGGCATATTACGGCTCCTGAGACCAGAAACTGAAAATGGAATTGCTGGAGTGTGGATTACAACAGGGAAAAATATTTCACACAGAACTACGAAGGCAAAAGTTGAACTCACCACTGGTTGCAAAAATAAATGAAAACAAAATGAAGGATTAATCTTCAAAAAGAGGGCAAAGGGTGCTGAGACAACTTTCATTGTGCCTAGTCGTGTATGTTACATCTCTGCTTTGAAGCACTGAACTGTGTAACCTGTATGTTTAGGCCATGTAGTGACTTGTGTAATAAAGCCTTGGGGAATAACTGAGCCAAGAGTCTGAGTCCTATGGCCACAAAAGGGAGCAAGGACAGGGAGGGGGTAAGGCAGGAGGCCAACAGTAGGTGGCACCAAAGCCAGTGACAGGCAGAGCCAACTAATTCTAGCTTTGTCTCCCTTCTCCTTCCTGCTGAGTTCTTTGTGGGCAACAGTGACACTAAGGAAGAGGAAGTTTACAGGCAGATTATATGTACGAAGGCAGGAAGCTGGGGCTGGTTGTTCTGCTCTCTCTCAAGGGCAATGTTTTCCTTGCACAATGCAAGAAACAAGTGCACCCAACAAGGCAGATTCCTTTAAATGAATGCTTTTGATGAGGAGAGTTTTAAATCTATTGGCAATGGCAAATGGATTAATGACACCATGCATTACACAACTGGGGGTACAGCAGGAAAAAACCATATCCAAAGCAGTTTCACATGGTCTTTCACCTATAACTGCTTTCCTGTAAAAGAACAGTCCAACTTCAGTGATGATTATCTGGAAAGTGACTTTACACATTGTGCTAAGATTCACCCAGTTTTCAAGCTACAATAATTATGCAATCATGTCATGGCGGTTAAAATTAAGGCAGAGATAGAACAGGGAAAAGAGCACTTTAAACCAAAAAAGGCATTCTTAAGCATCAAACACTGAGGTTTTTAATCCTCAAAGTGAAATGAAATGTATTCTGTAATTAGTGGAGCTGTACATCTATTTCAGTCACTCCAAGCCCTTCCCATCCACCAATCAGGTATTATATTTCAACAAAGCAATTTTCAAGGGAAAAACGGCCAGTATGCTACAAACAGGAGCAATGATGTAAAATCCCCCCGCCCCCCGCCCCCCGCTTTCTTCCTTTTGGTCAACTTTTTTAAAAACAAGCACCCAGTCTTCATTCATTCTATCATAGAATGTTGCAGGAGTGAGAAGCAACTGCTGTCCTTTCCAACTGTGCCCCAGATTGCAGCCCATTTACTTTGCTCCACAGAATTCAATGGGGGCCACTGAGATCCAAGCCAGCCCCTCCTCACATAAGGTAAAGGTAAAGGGACCCCTGACCATTAGGTCCAGTCATGACTGACTCTGGGGTTGTGGCACTCATCTCACTTTATTGGCCGAGGAAGCCGGAGTACAGCTTCCGGATCATGTGGCCAGCATGACTTAGCCACTCCTGGCGAACCAGAGCAGCACACGGAAATGCCGTTTACCTTCCCGCCGGAGCGGTACCTATTTATCTACTTGCACTTTGACGTGCTTTCGAACTGCTAGGTTGGCAGGAGCAGGGACGGAGCAACGGGAGCTCACCCCGTTGCGGGGATTCAAACCGCCGACCTTCTGATCGGCAAATCCTAGGCTCTATGGTTTAACCCACAGCGCCACCCATGTCCCTCTTCACATAGTCTTTCCCTTATTTTTCACATAGTCTTTCCCTTATTTTCCTGTGCAGGTCATGTTCCTGTAGTTTGTAATCCATGAGATTTGGGTGGATTACTAATTCAGTTCCCTTGTATTACCAGAATGTATTAATTTGGAAAGTATATAAATTTTGATTCTCATCAAAGCCCTGAAGTGACCCCATGACGAAAATAAAGACACCTGCACCCACTGTATTAATGCCGCACGGGACTTTTTTATGTGTTCTTATGACCTACTGGTGGCGGAAGGAGCGAGCCACATTCCAGTGAGTGAGCCTCTCCCTGGCTGTAATACTAGTGTTAGCCTGCTCACTGGTCAGAGCTGAAGGAGCTAAAGGGCAGAGTGATTAGGAGAGGTGGCTGGGGAAGATGAAACAGGTTTGAAAAAGCAACTGAAACCAGCTTAGGTAAGATTGCTTAACAAAACAATTGGGAATTTTTTTAGAGTAAATAAAGGGATTTCATTCTGCTGAAATTCATCACTTACAACTTTAAAAAGGGACACATGTAATTTTTACCTGTGATCTCTGCTGTGGTTGATTTCAAATACTGTGGACATATATCTTATTCAGGTATTCATCTCTTAAAAGCGTTACGAGAGGAATTAAATTTTACATTAAAAGGAAACTGAAGGAAAATAGAAAATCAAAGAAGACTTAATCCTAATAACACAGGGACAGTAAATTGTACACAGATGATGGTCCTTGAGAAAGTCACGCAAAAAACAGTTTAGCCAAGAAAATTTAAACTGAAAACTCAGAAAAATACCAGGATAAGATTGCCATGGATGGAGAGAGATGGGCAAGTTGAAAACTTGCTGAAAAGGCAAAGAAAGCATTTTGAAGATGAAGCTGCTGATGGCGACTGGAGAGGGACTGCTCAGGGACACGGCAAGTCCTGGATCCTGTGGGAAAGTGCTTTCTCTGAGGGAAGTTGCTGAGAGTGGCTAGAGGGGTGGATTAGGACCTGGGAGACTAGAGTTCAAATCCTCCCTCTGCCATGAAGCAGCTCGCTATCTCTCAGCCTAACCTACCTCACAGGGTTGTTGTGAGGATCAAATGAGGAAGCAGACTAGAAGATCAACTCCACTCAGCCTTTCCAGCAGAACCTGCAAGATTACGAAAAGAGATGGGAAATGGAGCTCCAAAGGTAACTATGGAACAGGCTAGGCAAAATTACCCCTTATGCGTAACGTGGCTCTCTGGCGCTAATACCCAAGGTTTGGGGATTTCATCTTTTTTTGCTACATAGCTCGGGCAACACAAAGCGTTGACTCTGCAAAAAACCCTGGATCCTCCAGTACTGAAGGTAAGAGGTTTGAAATACCCGATTTAAAAGCCGATCTAGCAGTCAGCTTCCTTTGCCAGTAACTTTGCAGCCGGAAACTAGCGTTGCACTTGAAGGAAGGTAACTATTCAATACTTTTCAGAGGTGGCGACAGGTTGCGGCAAGCCCCTTTGCGCCCTGTTACCATAAAGGATTCTTCTGCATATGCTCATCTTAAAATGGAGCCCTCAACTCTGGAAGATGTCTCCAATGTGTCCTGCAAGTGGAGGATTCCAGTGGAGGTAGAACGAATGCTAGGAGGTTATAGAGTTGAACTGAAAGGCCTGGCCTTTCTTCCAGCAGCAATGACCAGATGACATAATAAATGGGAAACGGACGTCAAAAGGTAACGATGCAACAGGGCAGGCCAAACTATCACCGATATGTGATGTGGATGTGGGTGTAATCACTCTAAAATCAGGGCTTAGGATTCCATTGACAAATGCGTTAAGGGGTGGATTCTGCTGTATCCCTTAGCGCTCCATGTGCGTCCCTCCCCAAGCGGCGCGCTCGGTGGAAGAGGACGACCATCCCAGATCGAAGGAGGGTCCCCTTCTTTGGTCAAGGGCATGTGATAGTTGCGCTCCCTTGCTAGAACCTGCAAACCTTTGGCTAAGCATCTTCCAAGAACACCATTTGAGACATAGTGCCTTACTTGGATGTGTCTGGAGTCTTGGAAGCTGGACTACCCTACGTTCTCCTACAAATGGACCTTCAGGGGTTTGCAGCTTCGAGCAGGGGAGCGCAGCTCTCGTATACCCTTGACTGAAGAAGGGTACACTCCTTCGATCTGGGATGGTCGTCCTCTTCCACCGAGCGCGCAGCTTCGGGAGGGACACACATGGTAACTAGAAAGTCCTCTTGAATTTGAAGAGGCGGTGACAGGCTCCGATGCCTCCCAAGTCAAGCCAAAATGCTACATCACAATGATAGCAGCAATACAGATGGAGACATTCTGCCTGAAGGACATCTAGGTGAATATCCCTTTCTTGGCTGGGATGAAAATTTGTATTGTGTTCCTTCTGCAACTTTTTGTGCTAAGACTCTTTCAGGTGGCGGTGACCGAGTCGTCAGAAGAGGCCCTATTCGGGGTCAACACAATGAAGCTTACCTGCAGGTAGGAGAACACTTCTTCTTTTGTTGCAGCTCCTCTTTTCTTCCAGCTTCGCAGAGCTCACTGTACCTGAAGCAGATCTGTTCAGTTGACGAGAAAGAAGATGCAATGTGAGGAAGAGCTCTTGATACATCAAGAAAAAGCCTGCAGTGAGAGTCACCAGCATCAGGACAGTGCTGCTTGAGGTAAATTCACGTTCCACCACCCCGTTGGTTTCTTTTTATTCAGGCAATGTTTTTTGGATTGCTCTCCCGTTTTTCCCATTTTCTCTTCTGGTTTTCTCTTCCCAGTTCTCTCCAAAGATCCTGCAAGGCTCAAATGAAATGAATGCTCTTCCAAAAAACAAGACACTATTTTCTGGAGGATTGGTGGAAGGCGGCTGGGGA